>NW_026652278.1:72059325-72319467 GCF_009828535.3 Hylobates moloch | reverse complement strand
CATGTGCCAACACGCCCAGCTAATATTTTGTATTTTTAATAGAGACGGGGTTTCACCATGTTGGCCAGGCTGGTCTTGAACTCCTGACCTCATCAGCCCACCTCAGCCTCCCAAAGTGCTGGGATTACAGGCGTGTGCCATGGCTCCTGACCACACTTTTATTATTTTCACATCGCTCTAGTGTATCGACTTTGGAAACAAAAGACATCATCCTGGGTATGGTGGCTCACGCCTGTAATCCCAGCACTTTGGGAGGCCAAGGCGGGCGGATCACGAGGTCAGGAGATCGAGACCATCCTGGCTAACACGGTGAAACCTTGTGTCTACTAAAATACAAAAAAAATTAGCTGGGCATGGTGGCGGGTGCCTGTAGTCCCAGCTGCTTGGGAGGCTGAGGCAGGAGAATGGCATGAACCTGGGAGGCGGAACTTGCAGTGAGCCGAGACTGCGCCACTGCACTGCAGCCTGGGCGACAGAGTGAGACTCCATCTCAAAAAAAAAAAAAAAAAAAGATATCATCCTATTTATAGCATTCTGCTTTTAGTAGTGATATTTCCATTGACAAAATATAGTAATTCTCAATTGCTAAAAATGTCAAATCCTAGAAAATGTAGCTTTTTTTTTTTTTTTTTGAGACGGAGCCTCGCTCTCGTTGCCCATACAGGAGTCCAATGGCGTGATCTCTGCTTACTGCAACCGCCACCTCCCAGGTTCAAGTGATTCTCCTGCCTCAACCTCCCGAGTAGCTGAGATTACAGGTACCCACCACCACACCCAGCTAATTTTTGTATTTTTAATAGAGACGGGGTTTCACTATGTTGGCCAGGCTGGTCTTAAACTCCTGACCTCAGGCGATCTGCCCACCTCCGCCTCCCGGGTTCAAGTGATTCTCCTGCCTCAACCTCCTGAGTAGCTGAGGTTACAGGCACCCACCACCACGCCCA
This sequence comes from Hylobates moloch, assembly GCF_009828535.3. Classification (NCBI taxonomy): domain Eukaryota; kingdom Metazoa; phylum Chordata; class Mammalia; order Primates; family Hylobatidae; genus Hylobates; species Hylobates moloch. The sequence goes on along the minus strand of NW_026652278.1, from coordinate 72,318,523 downwards.
GCTAATTTTTGTATTTTTAATAGAGACAGGGTTTCACTATATTGGCCAGGCTGGTCTTGAACTCCTGACCTTAGGTGATCTGCCCACCTCGGCCTCCCAAAGTGCTGGGATTACAGGCGTGAGCCGCCGCACCCGGCAAATGTAGCATTTCTTTTTTTTTTTTTAATTATACTTTAAATTCTAGGGTACATGTGCACAACGTGCAGGTTTGTTACATAGGAATACATGTGCCATGTTGGTTTGCTGCATCCATTAACTCATCATTTGCATTAGGTATTTCTCCTAACGCTATCCCTCCCCCTGCCCCTCACCCTTTATCTGAAATATATGATTCTCATGATTCAGATGATCCTGATGTTAGTTCTGTTTAGAATTAACTCCAAGAACAATTTTTCTATTTTCTATTTTCTTTTTTTTTTTTTTTGAGATGGAGTCTCACTCTGTCACCCAGGCTGCAGTGCAGTGGAGCCATCTCAGCTCACTGCAACCTTTGCCTCTCAGGTTCAAGCGATTCTCTTGCCTCAGCCTCTCGAGTAGCTGGGATTACAGGTGCCCGCCACCATGCTCAGCTAGTTTTTGTATTTTTAGTAGAGACTGGGTTTCACCGTGTCTTGAACTCCTAACCTCAGGTGATCCACCTGCCTCAGCCTCTCAAAGTGCTGGGATTACACTCCTGACCTCAGGTGATCCACCTGCTTCAGTCTTTCAAAGTGCTGGGATTACAGGCGTGAGCCACCGTGCCCAACAGTATTTTATTTTTACATTGAAAATCAGTCAGATTTGCTCCAAACTCAAGGGGTGTGTTTAGGTAAAATTAAATGAGCACTGGCAACGAGCTGCACTTTTAATTTTCTAAACAGAAAAAGGGTTAATAGATGCTAAAATTAGTGGGCAAAAATAGAATGAAAAAGAAGAGATTTGATTGGTCTCAAAATATGTCTCCAGAAGATACTAATTATAAAGGGGAAATAGTAACTTTACAGTTAATAAATGTGACAAGCATCACCTTAACCAATTGCTAAAAATTAACATGAGTCATAAGACATATTGGCATCTTGTACCTCTTGATAAGATGCACTGAGAAGGGCACAACATGGTTTCTGTAGTGTTCATGCCAAAATTGCATAACTACAACCTAATGATGAGGAAATATCAGACATAAGCAAGTTGACAAACATTGTGCAAAATAATGTTTTGCAAAAAGGTGTCAAAATTATGAGCTGTCTCAAATTGGAAGATACTAGGGACATGCGACAACTAAATGCAATGTGGGGGCCTTGATTGGATCCTGGGCCAGAAAAATAACATTAAATTAAGAGGCATTGGTGAAATTTGAATGAGGCCTATAGATTCATTATAGTATTGAATCTATGTTAACTTCCTGATTTAATGTGTTGCTATACAGTTTTTCATGATAGCCTCTAATGATTCTTTGTATTTCTGAGATATCAATTGTTATGTCTCCTTTTTCATTTCTGATTTTATTTGGGTCTTTTTTTCTTAGTCCGTCTAAAGGCTTGTCAATTTTGTTTATCTTTTCAGAAAAACAACTTTTCATTTTGTTGATGTGCATTTTTTAGTCTCAATTTCATTTATTTCTGCTCTGATCCTAGTTATGTCTTTCCTTCTACTAATTTTGGGTGTGGTTTGTTCTTGCTTTTCTTATTCCTTGAGGTGCATTGCTAGGTTGTTTATTTGAAGTCTTTCTACTTTTTTGACATAGGCACTTACTGCTAAATACTTTCCTCTTAGTACTGCATTTACCATATCCCATAGATTTTGGTATGTTGTATTTCCATTTTCATTTGTTTCAAAACTATTTTGAATTTTCTTCTTAATATTCTTTCATTGACCCAGTGGTCATTCAGAAGCATGTTGTTTAATTTCCATGGGTATGTGTGTTCTCTGAAGTTCCTCTTGTTACTGTTCCATTGTGATCAGGAAAGATACTTGATATGATTTCTATTTTTAGAGTTTGTTCAGACTTGTGTTTTGGCCTGAGATATGATCTATTCTGAAGAATATTCCACGTGCTGGTCAAAAGAATGTGTATCCTTCAGCAGCTGATGAAATGTTCTATAAATGTCAGCTAGGCCCTAGTATGTAGTTTTATTTATTTTTATTTATTTATATATTTATTTTTGAGATGGAGTTTTCTCTTGTCACCCAGGCTGGAGTGCAATGGCACGATCTCATTTCACTGCAACCTCTGCTTCCCAGATTCAAGTGATTCTCCTGCCTCAGCCTCCCAAGTAGCTGGGATTACAGGCACCCACAACCATGCCTAGCTAATTTTTGTATTTATAGTAGAGACGGGGTTTCACCATGTTGGTCAGGCTGGCTAGTATGTAGTTTCAGTCCACTATTTCCACTATTTCTTTCTTTTTTTTTTTTTTGAGGCAGAGTCTTGCTCTGTCACCCAGGCTGGAGTGCAGTGGCCAGATCTCAGTTCACTGCAACCTCTGCCTCCGGGGTTCAAGTAATTCTCCTGCCTCAGCCTCCCAAGTAGCTGGGATTACAGACACGTGCCACCACATCTGGCTAATTTTTTTTGTATTTTTAGCAGAGATGGGGTTTCACCATGTTGGCCAGGTTGGTCTTGAACTCCTGACCTCAGGTGATTGCCCACCTGGGCCTCCCAGAGTGCTGGGATTACAGGTGTGAGCCACCATGCTTGGCTTAACTCTACTATTTTTTTTTGTTGATTTTCTGTCTGGATAACCTATCTGTTACTGAGAGTGGGGTGTTAAAGTCTCTTACTATTATTGTATTGCAGTCTATCTCTCCCTTTAGATTTATTAACATTTGCTTTCCCTGGGAGTTCCAATGTTAGATGAATAGCTATTTATAATTGTGATATGCTCCTGAAGAATTGACCCCTTTATTATTATATAGTAACCTTCTTTGTCTTTTTTTTTTTTACAGTCTTTGATTTGTAGTCTATTTTACCTGATATAGCTACACCTAGCCTTTTCTGGTTTCCACTTGGCATGTTATATATTTTTCCACCCCTTCCGTTTCAGTCTGTGTGTGTCTTTGTAGGTGAAATGGGTTTCTTGAAGGTAGCATATAGTTGGGTCATGTTTCTTTATCCATTCAGCCACTGTGTTAGTCTGTTTTGCATTGTTATAAAGCATGCATCCCAGGACAGCTCTGAATGCAGCCCAACACAAATTCATAAACTTTCTGGAAACACTGTGAGATTTTTCTGCTATTTTTAAAAGTTCATCAGCTATCATTAGTGTTAGTATATTTTATTTGTGGCTGAGGACAGTTCTTCTTGGCACAGGGAAGCCAAAGGATTGGACACCCCTGTAATTTAAAGAAATACCCGAGACTGGGTAATTTGTAAAGAAAAGTTTATTTGGCTGACAGTTCTACAGACTATACAGGAAGGACGGCACCAGCTTCTGCTTCTGGTGAAGGCCTCAGACTGCTTCCATCCATGGTAGAAGGCAAAGAGGCAGTAGACGTGTCACGTGGCAAGAGAGGGAGCAAGAGAGAGAAAGGAAGTGCCAGATTCTTTTTAAACAACCAGCTCTTGCATGAACGAATAGAGTGAGAACTCACTCATCACCAAGGGGATGACACCAAGCCATTCATGAGGGACCCACCCCTGTGATGTAAACACTTCCCATTAGGCTCCACCTCCAGTGTTGGAGATCAAATTCCAACATCAGATTTGGAGGGGACAAATATTCAACGATATCAGCCACTCTATGCCTTTTAATTAGAGAATTGAGACAATTTACTTCCAGTGCTGTTATTGATAAGAACTTACTTGTCTCATGACCTACTTTTGGGGAGGTCATGGTTCCCTGTTTGTTGTTGTTTCTTGTGAGTATCCATCTACGTCTTTGCATTGAAGGGTTAGTTATTTATTCCAATTTTCTCCGTTCACTTTTGTTTTTTATTGAATATATCAGCTTAGCAAATCTTTGCTAGTAGGTCGCTGCCTCCGTTTCGGCTGTAGATGGCACCTCAAGCCCAAGTTCACGTTGGCTGTAGTAAATGGTCAGAGCCAAATGAGGGAGGTCCCAAAGGGATTGTCCAGGCAGTGTGGGACCGCTGGCTGGGGGTTTGTGCTGGGGAGTAGGGGTTGCTGTGGAATGTACCTCCTGCAGTGTGGTGCTACTGAACAGCCGCTGTTTGATTTGGGGTCTCCTTTGGCTAAGTTACAAAGCAGAGTTTCCAGGGCTGGGGATGGTATTCCCACAATCCCCCTTTGTCTCAGCAGTGGGATTGCTGGGTCATATGGTAGTTCTAGTTGTAGTTTTTTGAGGGACCTCCATACTGTTTTCCTGAGTGGCTGTACTAGTTTACATCCCCATCAGTAGTGTATAAGTATTCCCTTTTCTCTGTATCCCTGCCAGCATTTGCTATTTATTTATTTATTTATTTATTTATTTATTTATTTATTTATTTATTTTTTGATAATAGCCATGTTAACTGGGGTGAGATGATACCTCCTTGGGGTTTTGATTTGCATTTCCCTGATAATTAGTGATGTTGAGAATTTTTAATGTATTTATTGGCCATTTGTATGTCTTCTTTTGAGAAATATCTGTTGATCATTTGCCCATTTTTAATGGATGATGATGATTATTTTGCTGTTGAGATCTTTGAGTTCCTTGTATATTCTGGATATTAATCCCCTATCAGAGGAGTAGTTTGCAAATATTTTCTCCCATTCTGTAGGTCGTCTTTTCACTTTGCTGATCGTTTCCTTTGCTGCGCAGATTTGTGGTTCCATATACTCCTGTTTATTTTTACTTTACCATATACTATTTGTTTATACCGTATGCTATTTGTTTATACCATATACCATATACTATTTGTAAGCCAATTTATTTATTTTTACTTTACCATATACTCCTATTTATTTTTACTTTTGTTTCCTGTGCTTTTGCAGTCTTATTCATAAAATCTTTTCCCAGACCAATGTCTTGAAGTGTTTCCCCTGTTTTCTTCTAGAAGTTTTATCACTTTTGGCCTTATATTTAGGATTTTGATCCATTTTGAATTGATTTTTGTATAGGATGAGAGGTAGCTGGGCACAGTGGCTCACGCCTGTAATCCCAGCACTTTGGGAGGTTGAGGCGGGCGGATCATGAGGTCAGGAGTTTGAGACCAGCCTGGCCAACATAGTGAAACCTCATCTCTACTAAAAATACAAAAATTAGCCAGGCGTGGTGGCACGAGCTTGTAGTCCCAGCTACTCAGGAGGCTGGGGCAGGAGAATTGCTTGAACCCGGGAGGCGGAGGTTGCAGTGAAACGAGATCACGCCACTGCACTCCAGCTTGGGTGACAGAGTGAGATGTCTTTAAAAAAAAAAAAAAAAGATGAGAGGTGAGGGTCTAGTTTCATTGTTTTTCGTGTGGATATCCAATTTTCTTAGCACCATTTATTGAAGACACTGTCCTTTTCCCCAAAAGTATTGTTAGCACCTTTGTCGAAAATCAGTTGGCTGTTGTACACTATTCACAATAGTAAAGACATGGAATCAACCCGAATGCCCATCAATGACAGACTGGATAAAGAAAATTTGGTACATATACACCATCAACTACTATGCAGCCATAAAAAGGAATGAGATCATGTCCTCTGCAGGGACATGGATGGAGCTAGAAACCAGCAAACTCATGCAGGAACAGAAAACTAAACACCACGTGTTCCACAAGTGGGAGCTGAACAATGAGAACACATAGACACAGGGAGGGGAACAACACACACTGGGGCCTGTCAGGGCATGGGCAGCAGGAGGGAGAGCATCAGTAATGCATGCTGGGCTTAATACCTAGGTGATGGGTTGATAGGTACAGCAAACCTCCATGCCACATGTTTACCTATGCAGCAAGCCTGCACATCCTGCACGTGTATACTGGAACTTAAAATAAAAAACTAAAAAAAAAAAAAAAATCAGTTGACTGTAGATATGTGGATTAATTTCTGTGTTCTCAATTCTGTTCCATTGGTCTATGTGTTTTTATGCCAGTACCATGCTGTTTTGGTTATTAGAGGTTTGTAGTAGATTTTGAGTTCTGATAGTATGATACTTCCAGCTTTTTTCTTCGTTCCTTGTGCTCAGTATTGCTTTGGCTATTTGGAGTTTTTGTAGTTTCATACAACTTTTAGGATTTTTTTCCTATTTCTGTGAAGAGTATCATTGGTATTTTGATAGGGATTGCATTGAATCTATAGATTGCTTTGGGTAGTATTGTCATTTTAACAATATTAATCCTTCTGATCCATGAGCATGGAATGTCCATTTGCATCTTTTTCTATTTTTTTCATCACTGCTTTGGAGATTTCTTTGTTGAGGTTTTTCACCTCCTTGGTTAAATTTATTTTAGGTGTTTTATTTATTTGGTAGCTATTGTAAATGAAATTGCCCTCTTGATTACTTTTTAGCTAGTTCATTGTTCATATATCAAAACACTTACAAATTTTGTATATTAATTTTATATCTTGTGACTTTGATGAAATTATTTATCAGGTTTATTTTTTTAAGAGTACTTAGGTTTTTCTATACACGAGATCATGTTATCTGCAAACAGGGACAATTTTACTTCCTTTCCCATTTGGATGTCTTTTATTTCTTTGTCTTGTCTAATTGCTGTGGTTAGGACTTCCAGTATTACCTTGAATAAGAGTGGTAAGAGTGGGCATCCTTGTCTTGTTCTAGTTCTTAGAAGAACAGCTTTCAGCTATTCCCCATTTAGTTAAATGTTATCTGTGTGTTTGTTATATATGACCATTATTATATTGAGGTACTTTCCTTCTATACCTAATTAAGAGGTTTTTTTTTTAAATCATGAATGGATGTTGAATTCTATCAAAAGCTGTTTCTGTGTCTATTGAGATGATCATATGGTTTTTGTTCTTCATTTTATTGATGTGATGTATGAAGTTTATTGATTCATGTATGTTGAAACATCCTTGCATTCCTGGAATAAATCCCACTTAATCTTGGTGTATTTTCTTTTTGATATGTTGTTGAATTAAGTTTGCTAGTATTTTGTTGAGAGATTTTGCATTAATGTTCTGTAGTGATATTGGCCTGTAAGTTTTTTTTTTTATTATTGTGTTCTTGTCTGGTTTTGGTATCAGGGTTATGCTGGCCTTGTAGAATGAGTTAGCCAGAATACACTCTGCTTCAATTTTTGGGAATAGTTTAAGAAGGACTAGTACTAATTCTTCTTTAAAAGTTCAGTATAATTCAATGATGAAGGCATCTGGTCTTGGGCTTTTCTTTGTTGGAAGACTTTTTATTACTGATTCAATCTCATTACTTGTTATTGTTCTGTTTAGTTTTTTTTTTTTATTTCTTCTTGGTTCAGTCTTGGTAGGTTGTACGTGTTCAGGAATTTGTCTATTTCATCTAGGTTTTCAGATTTATTGGCATATAGGTTTTCATAATAGTCTCTAATGATCCTTTGCATTTCTGTGCTATCCTTTGTGATGTCTCATTTTTTTTGTCATTCAGTTTATTTGCTTGGGCCTTCTTTCTTTTAAAGTTTTAAATTTTGATGATGTACTACTTAACCTTTTTTTTTTCTTTTATGAATTGTGTTTTTAATGCCATGACCAGGAACTCTTCACCAAGCCCTAGGTCCTAAAGATTTTCTCCTATGTTTTCTTCTAGAAGTTTTATAGTTTTACCTTTAAATTTATAATCCATTTTTAATTGGATTGTTTGTTTTTGCTGTTGAGATGTTTGAGCTCCTTGTATGTTTTGGATATTAATCCTCTATCAGATGAGTAGTTTGCAAATATTTTAAGTTGATTTTCTTATAAGTTGTGAGGTTTAGGTCAAGGTTCATTTTTTGCCTATGGATGTCTACTTGGTCAAATACCATTTGTTGAAAAGACCATTCTTCCTGCATTGATTACTTTTGCACCTTAAAAAAATCAGTAGATTGTACCTGTACAGGGCTACTTTGGGGTCTTCTAGTCCATTGATCTATGTGTCTATTACTCCACCAGTATCACAAAGTCTTGATCACTGTAGCTATGCAATGTCTTAAAATTGGGTTGAATTATCCCTCCTACCTTAGTCTTCATTTTCAAAATTGTTTTAGCTTTTTAAGTTCCTTTGCCATCCCATATACATTTTCAAACAATCTTGTGTATATCTGTAAAAAACTTGCTGGGATTTTTATAGAAATTGTAGCAAAAGTATATATTAACAGCATGGTGGGTGTTGTAACCCATGAACATGCTATGTCTCTATTTATTTCTCTTTATTTTAATCTTTTAATTTTTTTGATCAGCATTTTGTCATTTTTTGCATTCAGTCTTGTATAGCTTTTGCTATATTCACACCTAAGTATTAGAAATTTTTATTACAGTCATAAATGGTATTTTAAATTTCAGTTTCCATGGATATATAGTAATACAAGTGTTTTTTTGCATGTTGAACTTGTATCTTTTAGTCTTACCATAATTCCTAGGAGTTGGATGATTTTGTTTATTGATTTTGTTTCGTTTAGGTATATTCCCTGAGGATTTCTACTTTTTTTTTTTTTTTTTTTTTGAGACGGAGTCTTGCTCTGTCCCCCCGGGTTGGAAGGAAGTACGGCAACCCCAGCTCACTGCAAGCTCTGCCTCCCGGGTTCACGCCATTCTTCTGCCTCAGCCTCTCTAGCAGCTGGGACTACAGGCGCCTGCCACCACGCCCAGCTAATTTTTTGTATTTTTAGTAGAGATGGGGTTTCACCGTGTTAGCCAGGATGGTCTTGATCTCCTGACCTCATGATTCGCCCACCTCAGCCTCCCAAAGTGCTGAGATTACAGGTGTGAGCCACTGCGCCCCACCTCCCTGAGGATTTCTATAGATGATCATATGATGTGCAAATAGGACAACTTTTTCTTGATGATTTTTGTGTATTTTATTTACTTTTATTTTTTTGAGACAGAGTCTTGCTCTCTCACCCAGGCTGGAGTGCAAAGGTGCAATCTTGGCTCACTGCAACCTCTGCCTCCTGGGTTCAAGCCATTCTCCTGCCTCAGCCTCCTGAGTAGCTGGGACTACAGGTGTGAGCCACCACACCTGACTAATTTTTGTATTTTTAGTACAGACAGGGTTTCACCATGTTGGCCAGGCTGGTCTTGAACTCCCAACCTCGTGATCCACCTGCCTCAGCATCCCAAAATGCTGGGATTACAGGCATGAGCCACCATACCTGGCCTTTATTTCCTTTTTTTTTTTTCTTTTTATTGTTATACTGGCTAGCCCTTCCAGTACTAGAAGTGATAAAAGACATCCTTGTCTTGTATCTAATCTTAGGGAGAAAGTATTCCATCTTTTACCATTATATATGATGTTATCTGTAGATTTTTTTTTGTAGCTGATCTTTATTAATTTGAGAAAGTTTCTCTCTTAAGTATTTTGAGAATTTTTGTTATAAATGAGTGTCAACTTTTGTAAAATTCTTCTTTTGCATCAATTGACATAATCATGTAATTTTTTTCCTGTAGCGTGGCAATATGGTAGATTACCTTGATTTATTTTCAAATATTGAACCAGCTTTGCATTCCTGAAATAACCCTTACTTGATGGTGGTGTATAATTCTTTTTGGATATTATTGAATTCTCTGCTACTTTTTAATAAGGATTATTTCTATATTCATCAGGACTGTTGATTTGTCATTTTCTCTTTTTAAAATATATTTGTCTGGTTTTAGCATCAGGGTAATATTAACTTTACGAAATAAATTGGGATGTGTTTCTTTATTTTCTATATTCTGGAAGAGATTGTGTAGCATTGGAGTTAATTCTTCTTTAAAAGTTTGGCATAATTCAGTGGTGAAGGCATCTGTGCCTGGAGATTTGGTTGGGGGAGGAGTTTTAAAATTAGGGGTTTAATTTTCTCAATAGTTATATGGCTATTCAAACTTTTTATACCATATTAGTTGACTTTTGGTCATGTGTGGGTTTCAAGGATTTGGTTCATTTTATGAAAATTGTCAAGATTTATGTGTGTAAAGTTGTAGTATTCCTTTATTATCCGTTTGATGTCTGTAGGGTCTGTAATGATATCTCTTGTTTCATTTCTGATACTGTATTTTCCCTCTTTTCCTTTGTCAGTCTGTTTTTTTTTTTTTTTTGACAAAAAAACCTTTTTTTTTGGAGTGCAGTGTTGTGATCTCAGCTCACTGCAACCTCTGCCTCCTGGGTTCAAGCAATTCTTGTGCTTCAGGCTCACGAGTAGCTGGGACCACAGGTGTGTACCACCATGCCTGGCTAATTTTTGGTTTTTAGTAGAGATGGGGTTTCACCATGTTGGCCAGTTTGATCTCGAACTCCAGGCCTCAAGTGATCCACCCGCCTTGATAGAAGTTTGTCAATTTCACAAATCTTTTGAAATAACCAGTTTTGCTTCATTAATTTACTATGTATTTTTTCAATTTCATTTACTTCTGCTATTGTCATTTTTTCTTCCTTCTGTTTGCTTTTTGTTTCATTTTCTTTTTTTTCCTTTTTTGTTTTGTTTTGTTTTGTTTTTTGAGATAGGATCTTGCTTTATTGCCCAGGCTGGAGTGCATGTGAGGATTTCAAGGATTTGGTGCGATCTCGGCTCACTGCAATCTCTACCTCCCAGGCTCAAGCAATTCTTGTGCTTCAGCCTTCCAAATAGCTGGGGTTACAGAGATGGGGTTTCACCATGTTGGCCAGGCTGGTCTTGAACTCCTGGCCTCAAGTGATCCACCCACCTTGGCCTCCCAAAATGCTGGGATTCCACCATGCCCATCTCCTGTTTAGTTTGTTCTTATTTTTCTAGTTTCCTGATATAGGACCTTGTAATATTAATTTGCAGCTTCTTGTCTTTTCTAATATAAATATTTCACTCAGTGCTATACATTTCCCTATCAGCACTGTTTTGGCTGCACCACACAAATTTGAATATGTTGTATTTTCATTGTCATTGAATCTTCATGTACGTATTGGTCAGTATAGGGACAGATAGTAAATACTTTAGGCTTTGTGGGGCACATAAGGTCTGTGTCACTCCTCCTTTTTTTTCTTTTTCCTTGTAACATTTTCTAAGTGTAAAAATTATTCTTAGCTTAGAGCTTGTACCAAAATTGGCTTGTGGGGCTGTAGTTTGCCTATCTCTGCTTTAGACCTATTTCTTACCTTTCACAGTCAGAGTATGTGTCTCTAGCCTAGCATAGTGTATGTCCTGGTTGAGCTTTTCAGCTTAAAATGCACACACACACACACAATTGCCTTCCTTCTTGCAATTTTTCTACAACCTTCTTTTTTTCTAGGACCCATTTCAGTTCTTAACACCACTTCTATGAAATTTGTTCTACCTGAGTCACTCTACATCTGACTCTCAGAAAACTTACTGAATGTGGGTTTGATAATACTATTTCGTGCTGAGCACAGATTGCCATTATTTCCTACTTACGTATTTTAATTTCATGTATTTTATTTCTACAACTGGATTGTAGGTTCCCGGAGAGCTAGAATTTATCTTAACTTCAACTATAATAATGCTTTGTTTTAAAACAACCCCTTCTGGATTATAAAGCTTTATATAAAGTGTTTTTGTGTGTGTGTGTCTGTGTGTCTGTGTGTTTTGGTTCCTCATGAAAATCCTGTGAAGCAGCCGGGGCAAGGAATTTTATCTATAGTTGATAAATGAAGAAACTGAGGCTCAGACAGTTAACATGGACCAAGGCTCCATGGGTAGTAAAGGACAAAATCAGATCTCAACCTCAATGCTGGCCCATTGCTCCCTTCAGCTCCCTGAAACCCAGCAGTGGGATGGGCATATCAAACATCCTTGACTTAGCCTGTTGAGTATTAATGTCCATTTCCCTGGCCATGTCACCCAGTCCTTAAGTCCATACCTCTACTTCTTCCCCTCCCTCTCCGCTGTCTTTCTGCTGCCTACTACTGTTGTTTCAGTGAGAACTTGGACTGTCGTCCTTTGAGAAGACATGGTCAAAATAGGAACCTTGATTCTTTCATATTTAGAAAAGTCCCTCTCTAGAGAAAGAGGACTGAATCTGACACTATATTCATTTCCTGGAGCTGTTCTTTTTTATTTTTTTGAGATGGAGTTTCGCTCTTGTTGCCCAGACTGGAGTGCAAAGGCACGATCTCAGATCACTGCAACCTCTGCCTTCTGGATTCAAGCGATTCTCTTGCCTCAGCCTCCTAAGTAGCTGGGATTATAGGTGCCTGCCAATTTTGTATTATAGGTGCCTGCCTAGCTAATTTTGTATTTTTAGTAGAGGTGGGATTTCACCATATTGGTCAGGTTGGTCTCGAACTCCTAACCTCAAGTGATCCACCTGCCTCGGCCTCCCAAAATGCTGGGATTACAGGCGTGAGCCACTGCACCCGGCCTCCTGGAGCTGTTCTTGATAGGAAGGGCCACATTCCAGTGGAGGGGGCATATCACTCAGGGGCTTTACAACTGTCCCCAAAGAAAGACCATTTCCTTGCCATTGCCTTGTCTTCCATGATAACACACTGAGGATGGGAGCCCAGGCCTGTTGGGCTCTGGCACATGAAATTGGCTCCTTTGGGGCTTCTGCATTTATGGTGAAGAAGTTAGTGGAGAATCTAGGGATGGGATTTTCACACCCCAACAAGTGACTTGAAAAACACAGAAGCAAATGAAGGCCTGCTCACCGCTGCTGTGAAACAAATACTCTATACTTGTCCCCACCATGAGCCGGATCTCCTGAGGCTTTGAGGAAGGTCTTCAGCTTAGATTTGAGATTTCAGAATAGCCACTCCCCTTCCGGACACCCTAAGCCCGAGCCTGAACCCTGCCTGGTGCGTGCTTGCCAGTGTCCTTGCTGTCTTCACACAGGCACTGGCCACACAGGCTCTGCCTTACCCGGGAAGGGCTTGCCCATCACTACCCCCATCCCAGAGCTAGAAGGCAGCCTGTGCACAGACCTTGTCCATGAGTCAAACTCCCCCAAATCTGACTTTCAAAGGAGAAGATAAATGGGACCCAGGCAAGGAGGTTCCCTTGAGCACATGATGGGAATACTCAAACACTGGAGGGCTCTTTCTTCAGTGCTCAACACCCGTTAATTAAAAAATAACACATCTAAATCAGCTGGGTGGCCATGGTTCTATGTGCCTATTGTCCTAGCTACTTGGGAAGCTGAGGTGGGAGGATCGCTTGAACCCGGATTTTGAGGCTGCAGTGAGCTATGATCACACCATTGCACTCCGGCCTGGGTGACGGAGTGAGACCCTGTCTCTAAAACAAACTCTAAAAACGCAAAACAAAGATAACACATCTATCATGCCTGGAGAAGCTCATCTTCCTATAAGACCCCTTCTTCTGTCCAGTCCTCTACAATCATTCAAATCTTTGTGAGTACCTCCTCCAGGAAGCCTCTGAAGGCTGGATACCTTGGGAGGATAAATAATGGATACCATTTACTGAGCACTTACTGCAGGCCAGCTGTGCTAGGCACTTTCCTCGCATTAACTTACTCTATCCCCACAACAACTTCATAGGGTAGATGCTATTATTCTCTGCACTTTATGGAAGATGATGCCCGGTCACTTGCCAAAAGTGTGAAGTTTAGTAAAGCAAAAGCCTGGAGTTCGAGTGCAGGTATGTGCTCCTGAACAGTACATCCTATTGAACCTCCCATCTTTCTATCAGTCAAGGACATTAGTTGCAGATAATAAAAACCAATCTTGGCTGGGGTCATCAGAAAATGAACCTCTGAAAGGATAAGAGGTGGCTCATAAAATCTCTGAGAGAGTGCTCACATATACCACATACCAAAATTGGAAGAATAAAATTTCTTGGAGGGTAAACCCTGGCTGAATCCTCCCCAGTCCCATTTCTACTTCCTAAGCACATAGGAAGATGAGGTTTCTCAGCCTGCCTTTCAGTTAGGCCAATGGAGCATAAGGGGAAATTAATGCATAGTGTTTCCAGGCCTGTCCCTAAAATTTCTTGCCATATCCTTGGCTCTCATGGTTCTGTGAAAGAGAAGGAACTGTGATGCTGGAACCACACTAGGAACAGCCCAGGGCATGAGTCGCTGCCTGGAGACACACTGCCCAGACCAGCTGTCCAACCCACATCCACCTGCGTGTGATTGGAAAGCAAAACTGCTGAAATGTTGAGATTTATTTGTTTCATGGGATGACCTAGCCTATTCTGACCAATAAGATTGGAAAGTTAAGCTTGGTGGCTTCATGCTGAAGCCCAGCATCCCAAATCACAGGCTAGAACTGCTTCGGTGAAGACATTAATGCCGTCGTTGCTGGCATAGATGCTGCAACTTGCACCAGTATCACTGCTGGCCCTGTACAGTGGACACTGGACAGAGCCTGTGCTGGCTGCTTCTGGAGAGTAGGAGCTGACACCACGCTTGCTCGAATACGTTCTGTGCAGCTGGATCATTAAGATACGGATTTGACCTTCAAAGTTCCAACTGTCTAGTCCGAGGAGTGAATATCCACAAAAGGCCATTGTAATAGAAGAGAAAGTGCTGAGTCTGCTGGCAGAGGACAGTTACTGGACTCTGATTCCTGGAAGAAGATAGGATTTTGGGTCAGGATAAGTTGCCTGTGTGGTTTTGGGCTCTCGGGATATTGTCTAAGTGTATGTCAAATTAAGTTACTATCTTTTGAAATTCAAGAACCTAAGGAAAGCTAGCAGAAGGCAAGAAATAACTAAAAGCAGAGCAGAACTGAAGGAATTAGAGACACAAAAAACCCTTCAAAAAATTAATGAATCCAGGAGCTGGTTTTTTTAAAAGATCAACAAAATTGATAGACCACTAGCAAGACTAATAAAGAAGAAAAGAGAGAAGAATCAAATAGATGCAATAAAAAGTGATAAAGGGGATATCACCGCTGATCCCACAGAAATACAAACTACCATCAGAGAATACTACAAACACCTCTATGCAAATAAACTAGAAAATCTAGAAGAAATGGATAAATTCCTGGACACATACACCCTCCCAAGACTAAGCCAGGAAGAAGTTGAATCTCTGAATAGACCAATAACAGGCCCTGAAATTGTGGCAATAATCAATAGCTTACCAACCAAAAAGAGTCCAGTACCAGATGGATTCACAGCCGAATTCTACCAGAGGTACAAGGAGGAACTGGTACCATTCCTTCTGAAACTATTCCAATCGATAGAAAAAGAGGGAATCCTCCCTAACTCATTTTATGAGGCCAACATCATCCTGATACCAAAGCCGGGCAGAGACAGAACAAAAAAGAGAATTTTAGACCAATATCCTTGATGAACATTGCTGCAAAAATCCTCAATAAAATACTGGCAAACCGAATCCAGCAGCACATCAAAAAGTGTATCCACCATGATCAAGTGGGCTTCATCCCTGGAATGCAAGACTGGTTCAATATACGCAAATCAATAAATGTAATCCAGCGTATAAACAGAACCAAAGACAAAAACCACATGATTATCTCAATAGATGCAGAAAAGGCCTTTGACAAAATTCAACAACCTTCATGCTAAAAACTCTCAATAAATTAGGTATTGATGGGACATATCTCAAAATAATAAGAGCTATCTATGACAAACCCAGAGCCAATATCATACTGAATGGGCCAAAACTGGAAGCATTCCCTTTGAAAACTGGCACAAGACAGGGATGCCCTCTCTCACCACTCCTATTCAACATAGTGTTGGAAGTTCTGGCCAGGGCAATTAGGCAGGAGAAGGAAATAAAGGGTATTCAATTAGGAAAAGAGGAAGTCAAATTGTCCCTGTTTGCAGATGACATGATTGTATATCTAGAAAACCCCATCGTCTCAGCCCAAAATCTCCTTAAGCTAATAAGCAACTTCAGCAAAGTCTCAGGATACAAAATCAATGTACAAAAATCATAAGCATTCTTATACACCAATAACAGACAAACAGAGAGCCAAATCATGAGTGAACTCCCATTCACAATTGCTTCAAAGAGAAAAAAATACCTAGGAATCCAACTTACAAGGGATGTGAAGGACCTCTTCAAGGAGAACTACAAACCACTGCTCAATGAAATGAAAGAGGATACAAACAAATGGAAGAACCTTCCATGTTCATGGGTTGGAAGAATCAATATTGTGAAAATGGCCATAGTGCCCAAGGTAATTTATAGATTCAATGCCATCCCCATCAAGCTACCAATGACTTTCTTCACAGAATTGGAAAAAACTACTTTAAAGTTCATATGGAACCAAAAAAGAGCCCACATCACCAAGTCAATCCTAAGCCAAAAGAACAAAGATGGAGGCATCACGCTACCTGACTTCAAACTATACTACAAGGCTACAGTAACCAAAACAGGATGGTACTGGTACCAAAACAGAGATATAGATCAATGGAACCGAACAGAGCCCTCAGAAATAACGCTGCATATCTACAACTATCTGATCTTTGACAAACCTGACAAAAACAAGCAATGGGAAAAGGATTCCCTATTTAATAAATGGTGCTGGGAAAACTGGCTAGCCATATGTAGAAAGCTGAAACTGGATCCCTTCCTTACACCTTATACAAAAATTAATTCAAGATAGATTAAAGACTTACATGTTAGACCTAAAACCATAAAAACCCTAGAAGAAAACCTAGGCATTACCATTCAGGACATAGGCATGGACAAGGACTTCATGTCTAAAACACCAAAAGCAGTGGCAACAAAAGCCAAAATTGACAAATGTGATCTAATTCAACAAAAGAGCTTCTGCACAGCAAAAGAAACTACCATCAGAGTGAACAGGCAACCTACAAAATGGGAGAAAATTTTTGCAACCTACTCATCTGACAAAGGGCTAATATCCAGAATCTACAATGAACTCAAACAAATTTACAAGGAAAAAACAAACAACCCCATCAAAAAGTGGGCAAAGGACATGAACAGACACTTCTCAAAAGAAGACATTTATGCAGCCAACAAACACATGAAAAAATTCTCATCATCACTGGACATCAGAGAAATGCAAATCAAAACCACAATGAGATACCATCTCACACCAGTTAGAATGGCGATCATTAAAAAGTCAGGAAACAACAGGTGCTGGAGAGGGTGTGGAGAAATAGGAACACTTTTACACTGTTGGTGGGACTGTAAACTAGTTCAACCATTGTGGAAGTCAGTGTGGCGATTCCTCAGGGATCTAGAACTAGAAATACCATTTGACCCAGCCATCCCATTACTGGGTATATACCCAAAGGACTATAAATCATGCTGCTATAAAGACACACGCACATGTATGTTTATTGCGGCACTATTCACAATAGCAAAGACTTAGAACCAACCCAAATGTCTAACAACTATAGACTGAATTAAGAAAATGTGGCACATATACACCATGGAATACTATGCAGCCATAAAAAATGATGAATTCATGTCCTTTGTAGGGACATGGATGAAACTGGAAATCATCATTCTCAGTAAACTATCGCAAGGACAAAAAACCAAACACCACATGTTCTCAATCATAGGTGGGAATTGAACAATGAGAACACATGGACACAGGAAGGGGAACATCACACTCCAGGGACTGTTGTGGGGTGGGGGGAGGGGGGAGGGATAGCATTAGGAGATATACCTAATGCTAAATGACGAGTTAATGGGTGCAGCAAACCAACATGGCACATGGATACATATGTAACAAACCTGCACATTGTGCACATGTACCCTAAAACTTAAAGTATAATAATAATAAAATAAAATAAAAAGAACCTAAGGAAAAATATTAAGGATAAAAGTGATACGGAATTAACTTTTACCAACCAAAAGAGTCCTACAATCCCCAAATACATAGTCTCAGTGTATATATAGGTATGTATATATACATTTATACTCCAGTCTTCACTCTTAGGTCAATACTTACCTCTTTCTCTTCCAGTATGGCCTTATTTGGCAGAGTGAAGTAAAAGGTAACTTTATTTTTTGTTGTTTTAATTATAGGACATTATGGTTTTTTTTAGATCTTTTATTAATGAACACAAAGTCCTATCCTTTTCCTGTCAGTACTTTCATTAATGGCACAATAACAACACCACCATCAATTGTTTTACTAGTACTCTTAATTGTCATTTGGGTTTCATGTCTGGAATAGTTTTCCAAAAAAAAAAAGAAAAAAATCTCATGGCATTCAAATGCTTTTCCAGGAAGTTTTATTTAATAGTTAATACAGAGAGCTGTTAACATTGACCTCCTCACAATCATTCTTGGTTTTTCTTCTTCTATTTTTTTTTGAGATGGTCTCGGTCTGTCGCCAGGGTGAAGTGTAGTGACACGATCTCGGCTTACTGCAACCTTCGCCTCCCAGGTTCAAGTGATTCTCCTGCCTCAGCCTCCTGAGTAGCTGGGACTACAGGCGCATGCCACCATGCCTGGCTAATTTTTGTACTTTTGTAGAGAGATGGTTTTACCAAGTTGGCCAGGATGGTCTCGATCTCTTGACCCCGTGATCCACCCGCCTCGGCCTCCCAAAGTGCTGGGATTATAGGCACATTATTGGTTTTTCATACTCGTCAATCATTCCTTCACACATCTAGTTTCCTGACTCATAACATAAAACATTGTATTTCTTAGTAGCCATTTAAAATATAATTCCTAATGAAATTATTAATGACATATTAATGTCATACTTTTACTATATGTTTATGTTCCCAATCTTCCTGGGTCCCTTGATGTTTGCTATTCTACAGGTGTTAATAAGGGATAGCAAAAGATTGGAAACAAGCTGAATATCCAGAGAATGGGAACTGCTTCAGTTACGGTACATCTCACAGTGGAATACTAGGTAGTGGTAAAAAATAATGAGGAGGCACTTCACGTTCTGATGTGGATTGATCTTCAAGATTACAGTGATGCCCTGCCTAACAAATGTTTTTGTCAGTGATGGACCACATATATAATGGTGATCCCATAAGATTATAATGGAGTTGCCCTATGCATGTATACCATTTTTAATCTTTTCTACCATATTGTTACTGTACTTTTTCTATGTTTAGGTGTGTTTAGATGTATAAATACTTTCCATTTTGTTACAATTACCTACAGTGTTCTGTAAATTAACATGTTTAGGTCTGTAGTGTAGGAGCAGTAGGCGTTACCACATAGCCTAGGTGAGTAGTAGGTTACTCCATCTGGGTTTGTGTAAGTACTCTAAGATGTTCACAGAACAACAGACAAAATTGCCTAAGGCCATATCCCTGTCATTAAGTGATGCATGACTGTATTAAGAAAGACAGCCAGGCTGGGTGTGGTGGCTCACGCCTGTAATCCCAGCACTTTGGGAGGGCGAGGTGGGTGGATCATGAGGTCAGGAGATTGAGACCATCCTGGCTAACAGGGTCAAACCCCGTCTCTACTAAAAATACAAAAAATTAGCTGGGTGTGGTGGCACACGCCTATAGTCCCAGCTGCTCAGGAGGCTGAGGCAGGAGAATCGCTTGAACTCGGGAGGCGGAGGTTGCAGTGAGCCGAGATCCACACCACTGCACTCCAGCCTGGGCTACAGAGCGAGACTTGGTCTCAAAAAAAAAAAAAAAAAAAAGAAAGAAAAAAGAAAGACAGCGAAATGCAGAATAGACTATAGAGAATGATCTCACTTTTGTTATAAAAGAGATATTAGGGTATGTATTGTTTGTAAAAGCATGAAATGCCTCTGTGAGGATATATCCAAGAAGGAGATAACATTTGTTCGCTATTGGGAAGGAAATTGTGTAGCTGAAAGGCTATGTTGAGGGGGAGAATTTTCAGTGATGATAATTTATACTCCTTAATACATCAGTGTGTATTTCCTAAGTGTGAGGACATTCTCTTACATAACCACTATGCAATGATCCAAATTTGGAAATTTAACACGAATATACTATAATCTACAGCCCATATTAAAATTTCAATTGTCTCAATCATGACTTTATAGCCATTTTTTCCCCCAGTTTAAGACTGTCTTAGTTCATTCAGGCTACTATAACAAAATACCATAGACTGGGTGGCTTATGAACAACAGAGATTAATTTTCACAGTTCTGGACACTGGCAAGTCCAAGAGCAAGGTGCTGGCAGAGTCAGTGTCTGGCGAGGGCCTTACTTTCTGGCTCATAGATGGTGACTTCTTGCTGTGTCCTCACATGGTAAAGGGGTGAGGGGTCTCTCCGCCTCTTTTAAAAGGGTGCTGATCCCATTCATGAGAACTTACCTCCATGACCTAATAACCTCCTAAAAGCCCTACCTTCTAATATCATCACTTTAGGGGTTAGGATTTCAACATTTGATGGTAAGGATGGGAGTTTCAGAGGCACAAACATTTCAATCATAGCAAGAACCCAACTCAGGATTGCATATTGCATTTAGCTGTCTTGTATCTTAGTGTCTTTTAATTTGGAATGGTTTCTAGGACTTTCTTTGTCTTTCTTTTTGTCAACAGCAGCAATGATTAAGCCTCTAAGTGGCTTCTCAGGCAGTAGATGTAGACAAATGGGAGCTGGGTTTAGAGAGTCAGAGTATAGAAAATGATAGGGATGGCTGTCAGCTTCTGCCTAGTTTGTGGTCTAATATGCAGAACCCCTTTGTGGGCTTCTTGGAATAATGGAGTATGGAGAGGATGAGAATATGCCCCTGCTTGGGGAGGTGGCAGATGGGGGCAATGCTTACAGTCATTCTAAATTGGGTCTAAATAGAAATAGGACCATATTTTGAGATCATAAGCTGATGAGGCCGGATAATATTTAGAATGCATTCTTAGGTAGATTTATTTTTATTTATTAATTATTAGTATTATTTTTTGAGACAGAATCTCACTCTGTTGCAAGGCTGGGGTGCAGTGGCATGATCTCAGCTCACTGCAACCTCTGCCTCCTGGGTTCAAGCGATTCTCCTGCCTCAGTCTCCTGAGTAGCTGGGACTACAGGTGCACGCCACTACGCCCAGCTAATTTTTGTATTTTTAGTAGAGTTGGGGTTTCACCATGTTGGCCAGGATGGTCTTGATCTCTTGACTTCATGATCTGCCCACCTCGGCCTCCCAAAGTGTTGGGGTTACAGGCGTGAATCACCACACCCAGCCTCTTAGGTAGATTTATAAAACGAGATTGCCTATAGCTTTCATCAGTTTTTTAAGAGACTTTTTATCATGTGAAAATTTTAACAGATACAAAAATAGACAAAACAGTTTAATGAACTTGCATGTACCCATCTCCCAGATTTAACAATTATTATCATTCTTCCATTCTTGCTTAATCTATTCCCTGACTTTCCCCTGCCTGAAAGAATGTTAAAGAAAATCCCCATACATCATATCTTTTTACCCTCAAATACTTCAGAATATCTTTCTAACAAATCAGGATTAAATATACATGACCACAACTTCATTATCACATCCAACAAATTAATAATATTGTCTTAATAAGATCTAATATTAATACACATTCCGTTTGCAATCTCTCGTCAATGTCTTTTTTTTTTTTTTGAGACGGAGTCTCAGTCTGTCACCCAAGCTGGAGTGCAGTGGTGCGATCTTGGCTTACTGCAGGCTCTGCCTCCTGGGTTCATGCCATTCTCCTGCCTCAGCCTCCCGAGTAGCTGGGACTACAGGTGCCCACCACCATGCCCGGCTAACTTTTTGGATTTTTAGTAGAGACGGGGTTTCACTGTGTTAGCCAGGATGGTCTTGATCTCCTGACCTCATGATCCACCTGCCTCGGCCTCCCAAAGTGCTGGGATTACAGGTGTGAGCCACGGTGCCAGGCCTCATCAATGTCTTTTTACAATTGGTTTGTTTGTGTGGAGATTTAAACAGGAGGACTTTCTGGTGTGGCCCTGAAGGACAGTAGTGAAGGAAAATACTCCTACTGGGCATAACTTCAAGCAGTACCCCTGATTGTTTATTTCCCTTAAAGAAGAGGTTACCAGAGATATGGATCTACACTGATTTATGGGCAGTGGCTAATGGTTTAGCTGGCTGGGCTTGGAAGGGACACAATTGGAAAATTGGTCACAAGGCATTCGAGGAAGCAATGTATGGACAGACCTCTCAGATTGGCCACAAAAGTGAAGATATCTGCATCCCATGTGAATGCTCACCTAGAGTAATTACAGCAGAAGAAGATTTTAATAATCCAGTGGGCAAGATAATCTGTCCTCTGGATCAGCCAGCCTCTTTCCTCAGCTACCTAAAGTGTTCATGCTCAAAGTGGCCAAGGCAAGGGTGATGTGGACTGTCCACTTACTAAAGTCTAATGCCTACCACCATTGCTGAGTGGCCAACCTTCGAACAGCAGAGACCAACTGAGCTCTCAATGGCACCTTTCCCTGGAAGAACCAGCCAGCCTTTGCTTTTTCTGCCTGCAATACCCCTGCCAGAGCTATTATCCATATACAGAAAGAATGCCTTATTCACCATGGTGGTATGACACTCTGCCTTGCTTCTGGCCAAGAAGTTCATTTTACAGCAAATAAAGTACAGCAGTGGGTTCATGCTCATGGAAATTGTGGGTCTACCTTACTGTCTTCATTACTATAGCTTTATAGAAAGTCTTAAAATCAGATAGTATAAGTCTTCTTTGTTCTTTTTAAAATTGTTCTGGCTATTGTAGATTCTTTGTATTTTCATAAGCTTTTAGAATAAGCTTGTGAATTTCTACCAAAAAAAAAAAAAACCTTGTTGAAATTTGAATGAGATTGTGTTTTATCTGTAGATCTATTTGGAGAAAATTGGTGTCTTAACAATACTGAGTCTTTCAATCCATGAACATGGCATATCTCTCTATTTATTCAAGTCTTCTTTATTTTATTTCAGCAATATTTTACAGGATTTTATTTTTTGTGTGTGTGAAAAACTTTTAAATAGAGATGGGGTCTTGCTATGTTGGCCAGGCTAGACTCAAACTCCACTCAAGCAATCCTTCTTCATCAGGCTTCCAAGTAGGTGGGACTATAGGTTTATGTCACCATGCCTGGCTTACAGCTTTTTGCATATAGGTCTTGTGTCCACATTTTGTTAAATCCAGTCCTAATTATTTTAATGTTTGTGAGGCTATTGTATAAATGGTATATTTTACATCTTCATTTCCCAATAGTTTATTGTCAATATGTAAAAATCAATTGATTTGATTTTGTAATTTATGATATTGACTTTGTAATTTATGATTTTTATATGTTTTCTTATTTTAGTAGTTTTGTGTATTTCTTAGGATTTTTACACACAAATATAATTGTGTCCTCTGCAAAAATAGTTTGACTTCCCTCTTTCCAATCTGTTTGTTTCTTCTTCCCTTCCCTTTCTTTTGTTCTTTCTTTTCTTTTTCTTTCTTCATCTCTTGCTTTCTTTTTTCTTTCTTCCTTATTAAATCTTTTCATTTCCATAGGTTACTGGGGTACAGGTGGTGTTTGATTACATGAGTAAGTTCTTTAGTGGTGATCTGTGAGATTTTGGTGCATCCCTCACCCAAGCAGTATACACTGCACCCAATTTGTGGTCTTTTATCCCTTACCCCCTTCCCACACTTTCCCACTGAGTTCCCAAAGTACATTGTATCTTTCTTATGCCTTTGCATCCTCATAGCTTAGCTTCCACATATGAGTGAGAACATATATTTGGTTTTCCATTCCTGAGTTACTTCACTTAGAATAACAGTCTCCAGTCTCATCCAGGTCACTGTGAATGCCATTAATTCATTCCTTTTTATGACCGAGTAGTATTCCATTGTATATATATACCACAGTTTCTTTATCCACTCATTGACTGATGGGCATTTGGGTTGGTTCCATGTTTCTACAATTGCAAATTGTGCTGCTATATCTTTTGTACGTGTACAAGTATCTTTTTCATATAATGATTTCTTTTCCTCTGGGTAGATAGCCAGTAGTGGGATTGCTGAATTAAATGGTAGTTCTACTTTCAGCTCTTTAAGGAATCTTCAGTGTTTTCCATAGTGGTTGTACTAGTTTACATTCCCACCTACCTCAAAGGTCTCTGAAATGCCTTGGAGGCTTTTCCCCATTGCCTTGGATATTAACACTTGTCTCCCTTTTAGTTATGTAAATATCTCTAGCAAGTGGTTGCTCCATAGAGACTGGTTAAATACTTGTTACCAAAAGGAAATATCTCTAGTAAGTGGTTACTCCATAGCCTGCTTGGATTCTTCCCTTGAAAAAGCTTTTTCTTTCTTTGGCACATGGCTAGACTGAAAAATTTACAAACTATTATGCTCTGCTTCCTCTTTAAATATAACTTCCAACTTGAAGTCATTCCTTTGCTCCCACATCTGAGCTTATGTTGTTAGAGGCAGCCATGCCACTTCTTAAACACTTTGGTGCTCAGAAATTTCTTCTGCCAGATAATGTAGGTCATCACTTTGAAATTCAAACTTCCATAGATCCCTAGCGCATGGACACAATATTGCTAAGTTCTCTGCTAAGGAATAACAAAGGTGACATTTGTTCCATTTCCCAATAAGTTCGTCATTTCCATCTGATACCTCATCAGCCTGGACTTCACTGTTCATATCACTATCAGCATTTTGGTCACAAGTATTTAACCAGTCTCTAAAAAGTTCCAAATTGTCTCTCATCTTTCTCTCTTCTTCTGAGCTCTCCAAACTTTTCCAACCTCTGCCCATTACCTAGTTCCAAAGCTGCTTCCACATTTCCAGGTATCTTCATAGCAATGTCCCACTCCTTGGTACCAATTTTCTGTATTAAGCAATTCTTGTATTTCTATAAAAATACCTGAGACTGGTTAATTTGTAAAGAAAAGCGGTTTAATTGGCTTATAGTTCTTCAGACTGTACAGGAAGCATAGCCCTGGCATCTGCTTCTGGGGAAGTCTCAGGAAGTTTACAATCATGGTGAAAGGTAAAGCAGAAGCATGCATCTAACATGGTAGGAGTAGAACAAGAGAGAGTAGGGGAGGTGCCACACACTTTAAACAACCAGATTTTGCAGGGAAAGCACCAAGCTATGAGGGATCCACCTCCATGACCCAGACACCTCCCACCAGGCCTGACTTCCAACACTGAGGATTTTATTTCAACATAAGATTGGGGTGGGGACAAATATCCAAACTGCATCAACCTCTGATGTAAAAATCCAATAATCAAGCAGCAATACTTTAAGTGCAGCACAGAGTCTTCCATGTCATTATTTACAAGACCTGAATCTCTTTACATAATAACAAAATTGAATACAGATGACTTAGCCATTAAGTCCATTTAAAAAATCTGTCCTTTTACATCGTGACAGATTTTACTTTTTGTTATCTTTCTCCTTCTCTTTTTCTTTTGCTCTTCCTTTACTTCCTTTTCTTATGTCTGTGTTTTTTGGCTTTTTTCCAATTCCCCTGCAGTACCTACATGTATGCTTTTTAAAAAATGTTTCTTGTGCTTTTCCTCTTCCTACTTTTTCTTCTTCTTCCTGCTATTCTAACTTTCAGTGGAACTGGCCCTGCTGCTATGGCCTCAGGTCTGGCTCCCAGAAGGGCTCTGACTTCTGCTTGGACTCTGGCTCCTCCTATGCCTACCTGGCCAACTGTGTCCAGGCTTTCTTTTGCTTTCTCCATTATCTTATCTTTCAGGACCTTAGAAGTGTTTCCTGAAGTTTCCTCATCTTTTAGAGATACATTACTTCCACTGTCACTTTCATTATAATCTGGCCCAAAAGCAGCTTCATCATTGTCTCTAGTTAAGTCAGGGGACAGTCGAAAGGAGTGACTTAACTGGGGTTTAGGGCTGGTAGCATTCTTCTCAACTTGCCCAGTAATTTGCTCTTTCTCAATCTGTGTGTCTGGTGGATTAAGAATATCAGGCCGGGCGCGGTGGCTCAAGCCGGTAATCCCAGCACTTTGGGAGGCCGAGGCGGGCGGATCACGAGGTCAGGAGATCGAGACCATCCTGGCTAACACGGTGAAACCCTGTCTCTACTAAAAATACAAAAAATTAGCCGGGCGTGTTGGCGGGTGCCTGTAGTCCCAGCTGCTCGGGAGGCTGAGGCAGGAGAATGGTGTGAACCCGGGAGGCAGAGCTTGCAGTGAGCAGAGATCGTGCCACTGCACCCCAGCCTGGGAGACAGAGAAAGACTCCGTCTCAAAAAAAAAAAAAAAAAAAAGGATATCAAGTAACTTATTGCCACTTGACTCTTCGTTGTTCTTTGCTTCAATATATGTGTCTCATGATCTTTACAAAGACTTTTATCTATAAATTTTGCCTCTTACCTTGAGTGTTTAGTATCACAAGTGGCTTTGTGATCATGAGGTCTTTTGGTCTCTTGAGTGACTAGAATTACTTTTTTTGGAATCTCCTCTGCCGTTTTTAAGAAACTCTCTTTCCTCCATCAGCTTAGTTTTCTGTTCAGATGCAGAAGCTATAGTTTATTTTTGTTGTTTTTCAAAAGTTTTTGCGCACACTTTGCACTTTCTGTCTGACACGGCGCCATCGGAGGATTCATCCTTATGGCTGGGTTTGTTCTCCTGTTGGTTATCTTCCCCAGCCCCATTTTGCTTGGACACTGGCTGAGGTTCCTTTAACTTGTGTACAATGAAGAGGTGCCTGGACAGAGAGACGTGAGATGTGTAGCAGAGGCCACACTCCTGGCACTGGTAGGAAGAACTATCCGATTTGTGCTGAGGGATGTGTTCGTGGAACTGAAGCAGGTTTTCGGCGGTGAAGCCACACTCGGCACACTTGAGAACCTTAAAAACATTGATTTTCAGCTTTTTCAGTGGTTGAGTGATTGCTCCTCGGGGAGGCCTGAGCTCCAGAACTGGTTCTTCCAACTTCCGCTTGGGACTGGGGACCTTGGTGTCTTCTTTTATTTCTGTTTCCTCCTCATTGGTGGTGTCTGTCATTTCTTTCAGGTCAGGATCCTTGATGCTGTGCATCAGCTGGACGTGCTTCTCCAGCATCAATCGTTTGGTAAAGGTACGTCTGGAGTCTGGGCAGTGTGAGCAGGCGTACACTTTCCTGATGCCTTTGTGCTTGATACAGTTGTGCTGGCACAGGCTGTGGGACGAGCTTGTCACACTGGCGGCAGGGGTGTTTCTTCATTTGCTTCCCTTGCTCCTTCCTCACGTGGGATATGTACACATCTCTGCATGAACAGGCAGTCACACTCCCAACACTTTCTTGGTTTCCATCGATTTTTTCACAGGAGATGGAGATTTCTTTTCCAATTTCTCTTTCTCATTCATGGATTTGGTGTCCTTTTTGTTCTGATTTGCTGAATTTTGAGTTACAGGCTTAATGCTCAAAGGCAAGTTTATACCCAAGTTTGGAGGCCCTTCAATACTGTTCAATGTTCCATGCATAGACTTGATATGGTCCATCATAAGTTGCTTCTGTGCATATAAAAGATAACAGTCTGGACACTTGAAAACAGACACCTTCTGGTTTTCAATGTGTTGGTCAAAGTGGCAATACAGCAAGGTTTGCAGGGTGAACACAGTGTCACACATGGAACACTTATATATTATTTTTGGTTCTCCTATCTTGATGCCAGGATGCTGTGTGTAGGAGTGGGAATGTGTGCTTGGGGCAGACTTACACACCATTGGACAAATAGGACACTTGTAGAAGACTTCACAGTGAGAACCTTGAATGTGAGACTTCAGAGAAGCCACATTAGAGTACACAACATTGCAATGCACACATCGAAAACCAACTCTCCTCATGTAGTGCAGACAGTTCTTGGTGACGTGGGTCTGGAAGTGCACCGACCTGCAGATGGCCCTGCACTCAGGGCAGATGTAGGGAGATTTGTGCTGATGGATTCTCTGGTGTGATGCATAACTGCACTGGTTAGGAAGCAGCATCTGGCAGATAGTGCAAGTCTTTTGTCCGCTCGTGTCTGCAGCCTGCTGGAAATGTGTAGCCAGTGATGTCTCATCCTGAAGACTTCATTACACTCCAAACATTTTAGACTATGTTTACACAGTTTGGAGGAGTCTTCATCTAGGGGCATCGCTGGGGTGATGGGAATGCTTAAAGGAGCCGATATGACTGTCCCAGTTATGCCAGACTGAATTTTTGTGACAGTGTGTGTGCCGGCTCCCACAGGGCTCTGAAGAGTGGAAGTTGAAGTGGAAGTATTGCTTGACGGAGAAACTATCATTTGACCTGCTGGGACTGGCTTTAAAATTAAGTGGGAGCATTGCATTACCACCCCTTTCTCCTTATGCCCACGGGCATGGGAAAGGAGGCTGCATTTGTTGTAAAACATGAGGTTCTTTGTACCATAGTTGCATGTTACTTCGATGTCCATGCTCTGTCTGTCGTAGTGCTGTGTCAGCCTCTTTTCAAGTGCAAAGGAGTCCCCACACTCCAAGCACTTGTACCTACGCATCAGTAACGTGATCCCTGCATTGGTGGGAGGACTGAGGTTTGGGATGTAAACAGGGACTGGATTGACACTGCTTAGCACCTTGTTGAAAGCTTCCACCACAGAACTCTGCAAGGACGACACCACCTGGACTCGAGACACCTTTTTGGGGGGTTGCGAGGCTGCTGCATTGATTATTGCCTGCTTTATTTGTTGCTGAGGTTTGGTTAGCACTTGGCGGAGTTCAGAGGTGGCCTGGTCACCCTGAGGCAAAAGGTTAATGTTGGCAAGGTTCACAGTCTTTGGCACGAGTTTGGCGTTGGCCAGGCTGGGTGCCAGCACCATGACAGTTTGCTGCTGGATGGCATTGGCGGCTTTAATGATGGCGCTGCTGGCGCTCTGGACAGAGGCAGCAGATATGACTGTGGCTTTTACCGTTGTGTTGTTAGCGAGCTTCAAATTAATGACTTGGGATCCTGCTGTCTTCACAGCAGACACTGGGAGGAAAGCAGGCTCGATTGTGACCTATTTAGGGGTGAGCTCTGCCGGTGAAACTGCATTGGTCATGACCATGGACTGGAGAGGCGCCCTGAGGGGAGAGGAAAGGATGGCAGCTGATGCTGGAGATGACAGAAGGGATGTCACAGAGGCCATAACGGATGCCATCTCCTCAGAAGATTTCTTCCCAGAGTCAAGATCCACTTCTGGCAATACCCTGGTCACTGTCCTCTTGATTTCCCCAGAAGACGTCTTAATGGTTTTTATGCGGACTTTGAGGATTGCTGGTGTGGACCCTGCGGGAGAGGATGGGGAACGCTTGCTGCTATTCTCACTTGAGATGCTTCTGGGATTATCCGGTTGCTTTAGGGATGGTTTTTTGGTCCTGTCTATGAGATTCTGGAATTCAGGAGACATGTCGGTGGCTCTCGGACTGTCGTTTACTTCTTCTTCTTCTCTTTTTTTTTGAGACAGAGTCTTGTCCGTCACCCAGGCTGGAGTGCAGTGGCGCAATCTCGTCTCACTGCAACCTCCGCCTCCCAGGTTCAAGCGATTCTTCTGCCCCGGCCTCCCGAGTAGCTGGGATTACAGGTGCGCACCTCCATGCCCAGCTAATTTTTGCATTTTTAGTACAGACAGGGTTTCACCATGTTGGTCAGGCTGGTCTCGAACTTCTGACCTCGTGATCCGCCCGCCTTGGCCTCTCAAAGTGCTGGGATTACAGGCATGAGCCACCGCACCTGGCTGTCGTTTACTTCTTTTGGTAATGGGGAGGACTCCCTCGAATTGACCACTGGTTCTTTGCAGGAGTCTGAAGCCGCCTTTTTAGCGCTGAGGTCCGCGATGGCAGCGCTGCAGGACGAGAGCTTGGAGGATGACTTTGTCTTTGATGGCGCAGTGCCGGGGAGGCAGGTGTCATTCTTCTCGGAGCTCGGCTTCCCATCCAGGACTTTGTTTTCAAGCACCTTGTCAGAGTTTTCCTTCAGTTTATCCTCTGCTTTTCTGACTTTAAAAGGTTCATAAACACTCAGGTTTATAGAATTGGCTTCTGCTTCTCTCTTAACAACTTTGTTTTTCTCCATGTTGCCTGACGTAGAGAGTCCAGTTTTGCTGGAGTTTTCCCCTCCAAATGCCTTCAGCTTATCATAGTCCTGCTGGGGAGCCGACCCTGTCAACACGTTCAACCTGAAGCTTGATCGCACGTCCTCTTTGTCAGGGGGTCATCCATCTTGATCTTCTCGTCATCACCACACTCTTCAGCACTAGAGACTGGACTAAACTGGCTGAACGTCGAGTCTTTCAGTGTCACCTCAGAGGCAAGCACGTCTCCTTTCAAGGACTTCGCTC
This sequence comes from Hylobates moloch, assembly GCF_009828535.3. NCBI lineage: Eukaryota > Metazoa > Chordata > Mammalia > Primates > Hylobatidae > Hylobates > Hylobates moloch. The sequence goes on along the minus strand of NW_026652278.1, from coordinate 72,288,383 downwards.
CATCTTTACTGTAACTGTCAAGGGAGGACGCTGTGAGAAACCCATTATGTAGGCCATTGCCAGTGGGGTTATGGCCGTCTTTCTTCCCGCCCTCGGAGGAGTGGATGTTGTGAACATTCTTGAAAGGGAGTCGTCCTCTCCGTGAGCATTCTGCTTCATGTGGCTTTGGTGGTCATCATGTCCAGACTCAATAGCTGCTTTAAGATCGACCATATCTGGGATGTCAAATGCTGCCAGGAGGTCATCAAAGTCTGGGGACTTCATATCCCCCATGGTCATGAATTTGAGCAGATGTTCTTGTGAACCTTGACCTTTTGGAAAGGCTTTAGACCAATGTTCAGTTACTGTCACACGGCTGCATTCTCAGCAAATAGGAAAGGGTTAAAAGCAGCCCCAGTCAACAGGCCTTTTGGCCTTCATAATAGAAGCATCTCCAACACCTTTTTGTAGCTTCTAAAAGAAAAAGCACAAAACAGAACATACCCCCTTCCCGGGGTGGGCCTTCGCGGTGGTCAAGCCCTGGCGTCTGGGCCGCAGCCCGGATGACCTTTGTTCAGCGCGGCGCGGCCAGCGGCTGTTGTTGTGACTGCTGCCGCTGTCGTCAGAGCGGTGGCAGCGGCGGCTGCTTCCATGTTACAGGCGTGTCATCTGTGTTCCCGCTGCCGGGGTCTGTGTGTGTGTGTGCGGAGGAGAGGCCTCGCCGCCGCCGCCGCCGCCGCAGGGCCTAGTTGATCGCCCGGCCCGGGCCCCGCGCCTCCCCGCGCACCGTGCTCTAGGCCGCGCAGCGTCGGCCTGTTGTTGTTTTTAATAGATATCCGTCATTAGGTTGAAAAATCCAAGTTTTCTAATACTTTAATGAGAGTTTTTGTTGTCGTTGTTGTTGTTTTGCGATAGGGTTTCCTTCTGTCGCCCAGGCTGGAGTGCAGTGGTGCAATCTTGGCTCACTGCAACCTCCACCTCCTGGTTTCAAGTGATCCTCCCACCTCAGCCTTCCCAGTAGCTGGGACTGTAGGCATGTGCCAACACATCCAGCTAATTTTTGTATTTTTTATAGAGATGGGGTTTCACTGTTACCCAGGCTGGTCTTGAACTCCTGGGCTCAAGTGATCCTCCCACCTTGGCCTCCCAAAGTGCTGGGATTACAGGTGAGCCACCGCGCCTGACGAGAGTATTTTTGTTTGTTTTTTGTTTTTCTAAATGTCATAAACACCTATTTCTGTTAAGTTTTTTCACATCTCTCAAGATTATGATTTTTCTCTTTTATCCTATTAATGTCACGAATTACACTAATTTTTCAAATGTTAGACCAACTCTGCATTCTGGGATAAGTGCCCCCCCTCCAAGTCACATGTATTATCCTTTTTCTATATTACTATATTTGATTTGCTAATATTTTGTTAAGGGTTTATATTAATAAGAAATACTATTAGCCTGTAGTTTTCTTATAATGACTTTGTTTTTCTTATCAGGATAATACTGGCATCATAAAATGATATGGGAAATATTCTCTCCATCTCTTTTTTGAAAGTGTTAGTATGATATTGGTGTTATTTTCTCCTTAAATATTTTATAAACTTCACCAGTGAAGTGATCTGTGTTGGTGTTTTCTTTGTGAAAAAACATTTTAAAACTATGATTTTGATTTCTTTCATAGATATAGTATAACTTAGATTATCTCTTCTGTCATTTTTGTAATTTGCTTCTTTGAAAAAATGGATAATTTCATTATATCCATAAATGTATTTGCATATGTTTGTTTTTATTATTCCTTTCTATCATTTTAATGTTCGTAGGACTTGTAGTTATGTCTCCTTTTAAACTTCTGATATTGGTAATTTTTGTTTTTTCTTGAGCAGTCTAGAGGTTTATCAATTTTATTATACTTTTAAAAGATACAGCTTTTACTTTAATTGGGTTATCTCTACTGTTATCCATTTTCTATTTCATTATTCTTATTCTCACCTTGATTTTATTCTTTTCTTCTATTTATTTTCAGTTTAATCTATCTTTCTAGTCTTTAATGTGGAAGCTTAGATGATTGCTTTTAGACCTTCCTTCTAAGTACCACTTACCTGCTCTACAAATGTCTTTTTGTTTTCCTTTTGCAGTCCTAATTGTTCTATTTGTCCCTGGAGGGCACTGGGAGTTTCAAGTGTCCTGCAACTGAAGCTACCTGCCTTAGACTCTTCATCAGATTTTAAAAAGGGTTTGTGACCAGAAAATTTCAGACTATTTGACACTGATTAAGTAGAGATTTTTAGGTAATCTCTTACAGAATCTATCAATTGTACACTTCTACATAATAAGGCCTAGAGCAGTTGACTGAACATTGTGGGGAAAGAAGATGTGTGTTTCATCTTTTTAATTCTCTTTCTCTCCCACTTCAGGAGAATCGTTGCTGCATAAGGCCTCTCAGGTCAGTGCCGTTTCCCTCCTATTTTTCTTTATGTGAAATAGCATGAATTCTGGCTATGCCCAAGTTTGTTGGTGAGCAGAAAGTCAAACTCTCTCTTCAGACTCAGTAAGTTTGTTAGAAAAACTGATTTCTGGATTTGGTTCTAGTCTAGCACAGACCAAGAAGTAGAAATATGTTGAAATGAGGATAAAGAGCATTTTAAATGATAACAGAGATCCAGTATGATGAAATGGGGGTAATTTTTTTTTTTGCTTCATTTTCCTCCAATTTCATCTTAAAACAGGTGATTTTTTAAAAAGAAGATGTTTTTGTTCCAGTGGGCATTTGGTGCATTAGCCTTCCTGGGCCTTCCCAGCAGGGATATAGACCTAGCTAAATGACCTGGTGGTATTTTCTCTGAGTCAAGTTAGCATTAAATGTGGTCCCTGGATATGGAAAGGGATGGATAATCTAATATTCTACAGATGTCAGAAACTTTATTCTCACCTTTTCTCTTCATATTTTAAATGTATAAGTCTTTTTGAAAAACATTTAGACTGCCACCTCCAATTAGGATGTAGAAAGTTTAAAGAGATCATTGCTGTCACTGAAATAATGTGAGTAAGCTGGATAAGCTACAGAAGCATAGTTGTTAAAAACCCAAGCTGAAGATAAAGAAGTGGAAATAAACTAAATTCCAGAGTGCAAAGAGCCCTTGCTAGGAAAGTGAGACCCAAGGCTGCTTTCCTCATAGGGGTATGGTGGATGGAAGATTGAACCCACTGTAGATGGGAATTTTTGCAGATGCAAGGAGAAACTAGCTGAACTTTTAACAAATTTGCATGAGCTGGCAAAATGTATTAAAATCCCCCAAAGTCCCAAATACAAAATGACATCTATATGCCAATTCTCATCTACAGGGCCTTCACCAGCTTCACAGCCCTGTTCTGGTAAAGGCTAAGGACAGGAAATGAGGGTACAGAGATTTCTCTAGGATCATTCACCCATCAACTCTTCCTAACTAAGTCTTCACTGAGAACCTGGCAGCAGGAGGAACAGGGAGAGGAAAATTAAGAGAGGCTTGCTCAGGGCACACCTGCCCACTAATTCTTTCTAAATGTGCACATAACTAAATAGAGAAGACATGTTTATAAAAAGCAGGAAGGGCTGGGTGCGGTGGTTCATGCCTGTAATCCCAGCACTTTGGGAGGCTGAGGTGGGTGGGTCACCTGAGGTCAGGAGTTTGAGACCAGCCTGGCCAATATGGTGAAACCCCATCTCTACTAAAAATACAAAAATTAGCCAGCCGTGGTGGTGCACACCTGTAATCGCAGCTACTTGGGAGGCTGAGGCACGAGAATTGCTTGAACCTGGGAGGTGGAGGTTGCAGTGAGCCGAGATCTGCACTCCAGTCTGGGCAACAGAGTGAGACTGTCTCAAAAAAAAAAAAAAAAAAAAAAAAAAAAAAGCAGGAAGATGTAATGAATAATCAAGAGAAAGAAAAAAAAAAAAAAAACAGAATGAGGAATGACCCAGATGTTGAAATCAGCCGACAAAACTTTAAAATAAGTATTACAACTCTGTTAACATATTCACTGGAAAAGCCAAGCAAAATGTGTGAACAGATTGTAAATTTCGGCAGGAAATCTGAAACTCTACAAAAGAATAAAATGGGAATTCTAGTACTGAAATGAAAAATTCATTTGAAGGACTTATCAGCAGACTGAATAGAGCACAAAAGAAGATCCATAAACTTGAAGATAGGTTAATTAATCCAAACTGATGCATAAAGAGAAAAATTAAAACTCAAGCAGCATAAATACAAAGAAAACCATACCAAAGCACATCATGGTCAAATTGCTGAAAACCAATACTAAAGAGAATATCTTAAGTGCTATCAGAGAAAAAGGGCAAATACACTTAAGACGGTAACAATAAGAAAGAATGATGGCTGAATTCTTATTAAAAATGCAGAAGACAATGTAATGGCTTCTTTAAAATGCTGAAGAATTTAACAAAGCATTCAAAATACATACTTCAAAAATAAAGGCAAAATAAAGACATTTGTAGACAGGGAAAAGCTGAGGAAATTAGTCCAGTAAGTAGACTTGCACTACATAAGTCTGCAAATTATAAACATTTTAGGTTAAAAGGAAATGACACCTGATGATATGGTTTGCATCTATGTCCCCACCCAAATCTCATGTTATATTGTAATCCCTATTCTCGGAGGTGGGGCCACCCGGTGGGAGGCGATTGGGGGCTGATTCATCATAAATAGTTTAGCGTCATTTCCTTGGTGCTGTTCTTGTGATTATGAGTGAGTTCTCGTGTGATCTGGTTGTTTGGAAGTGTGTAGCACTTCTTCCTTTTTTTTCTCTCTCTTGCTCCTGCTCCCTCCTTATAAGATAGCCTGCTCCCACTTTGCTTTCCACCACGAGTATAAGCTCCCTAGGCCTCCCAAGAAACAGAAGCTGTCATGCTTCCTGTACAGCCTGCAGAACCATGAACAAATTAAACCTCTTTTCTTATAAATTACTCAGTCTCAGGTATGTCTTTATAGCAATGGAAGAATGGCCTGATACACCAGATAAATCCTGGATGTGTAGGAAAGAAGAGCGTTGGAAAGGGTAAATATGTAGAAATGTATGTGTGTGTATTTGTGTAGATGCATGTGGATGCTCACATACATCAAGACGCTATTATTATTTTATTGCTTATTATTTTATCTGTCTTTATATATTATATAAATATATATTATGCATATGTTTAATACATATTAATATGTAATTAATATATTAACATGTATGTATTTATTAAGCAAATAATAATGTCTTGATGGATGTGAGTATGTACATGCAGGCACATACATACATATATACACATATACATACATATATATTACTTATATATGTGCATACATACATATAAGTAATATATATGTATACACACACACACATATCACTTTCTTGGCTCCATATTGAAGAATGAGTACTGGTATACTGGTGGTGAACTCCCTCAGATTTTATCTGTTGAATATATCTTTAGTTTGTATTTATTGTTGGTGAGTTCTTTTCCTGGGTAAAGGAAATTGTAAATTTGTATGTTAACAGGTATATTAGGCCGTTCTGGCACTGCTATGAAGAAATACCTAAGACTGAGTAATTTATCAGGAAAGAAGTGCAGTTGGCTCACTGTTCTGCAGTCTGTATAGGAAGCATAGAGGCATATGCTTCTGGGGAGGCCTCAAGAAGCTTTTACTCATGGTAGAAGGCAAAGCAGCAGCAGGCACTTCATATGGTGAAAGCAGGAAGCAGGAGCAAGAGATGGGGAGTGAGCAGGGGTGCCACACACTTTTTTTTTTTTAGACAGAGTTTCGCTCTTTTTGCCCAGGCTGGAGTGCAATGGCACGATCTCGGATCACTGCAACCTCTGCCTCCCGGGTTCAAGCGATTCTCCTGCCTCAGCCTCCTGAGTAGCTGGGATCAGAGGTGTGCACCACCATGCCTGGCTAATTTTGTATTTTTAGTAGAGACAGGGTTTCACCATGTTGGCCAGGCTGGTCTCAAACTCCTGACCTCAGGTGATCTGCCCACCTTGGTCTCCCAAAGTGTTGGGATTACAGGCATGAGCCACTGCGCCCGGCCAGGTGCCACACACTTTTAAATGACCAGATTTTGTGAGAACTCACTATCACAAAGACAGCACCAAGCCATGAGGGAAACACCCCCATGATCCAAGCATCTTCCACCAGGCCCCACCTCCAGCACTGGGGATCATAATCCAACATGATTTGGGAAGGGACAAATATCCAAACTATATCATTCCACCCCTGGCCCCTCCTAAACTCATGTCCTTTTCACATTGCAAAATATAGTCATGCCTTCCCAACAGTCCCCCAAAGTCTTAATTCATTCCAGCATTAACTCAAAAGTCCAAAGTCTCATTTGAAACAAAGCAAATCCCTTCCACTTATGATCCTGTAAAATAAAAAACAAGTTACCTCCAAGGTACAATGGGGGTATAGGCATTGGATAAACATTCCCATTCCAAAGGGAGAAACTGGCCAAAAGAAAAAGGCTACAGGCTCCATGCATATTTGAAACCCAGCAGGACAGTCATTCAATCTCAAAGCTCCAAAAATAACCTTTTTTGACTCTATGTCCTGTAACAAGGGGACACTGGTGCAAGGGGTGGGCTCCCTAGGCCTTGGGCAACTCCACCTCTGTGGCTTTGCAGGGTACATCCCCTGTGGCTGCTCTCACAGTTGAGTGCTTGTGGCTTTTCCAGGTGCAGGGTACAAGCTGCCAGTGGATCTGCCATTCTGGGATCTGGAGAAAGGTGATCTCCTTCTCACAGCTCCACTAGGCAGTGGCCCAGTGTGGGGGACTCCGTGTCGGGGCTCCAACCTCACATTTCCCCTTGGTATTTTCCTAGTAGAGGTTTTCTATAAGGACTCTGTCCCTGAATCAGGTTTTTGTATGGGCACCTGGGCATTCTCATACAGCCTCTGAAATCTAGGCAGAGGCTGCCTAGCATTCTTCACTCTTGCATTCTGCTCATCTACAGGTTTAACATCACATGAAAGCCACCAAGGCTTATGGCTTGCATTCCCCAAAGTGGCAGCCTGAGCTGTACCTGGGCCCTTTTGAGCTACAGTTGGAGCTGGAGCAGCTGGGATGTGGGGAGCAGTGTCTTGAAGCTGTGCAGGGCCACTGGGCCCTGGGCCTGGCCCATGAAACCATTCTTTCCTTCTAAGCCTCTGGACCTGGGAGGGGAGGGACAGGCATGAAGGTTGTCTTCAAAATGTCATGGCCTTTTCCTTATGTCTTAGATAAAGGTACTTGGCTCCATTTAGTTATACAAATATCTCATACAAGTGGCTATTCCACAGCCTGCTTGAATTCCTCTCCCAAAAAAGCTTTTTCTTTCTCTGTCACATGGTCCAGCTGCAAATTTTGCAAACATTTAAGTTCTGCTTCCTGTTTATATATAAATTTCAACTTTAAGTCATTTCTTTGCTCCTGCATCTGAATGTGGACTGTTAGAAGCAGTCAGGTACATCTTGAACACTTTGCTGCTTAGAAATTTCTTCTGCCAGATACTGTCAATAATCACTTCAAATTTCCACAGATCTCTAGGGCAAGAGCAGAATGCAGCCAAGATCTTTGCTAAAGTATAACAAGGGTGACCTTTGCTTCAGTTCCCAATAAGTTTCTGATTTCCCTCTGAGACCTCATCAGCCTGGACTTCACTGTCCATATCATTATCAGCGTTTTGGTCACAACTATTTAACCAGTCTCTAAGAAGTTCCAAATTTCCCCTCAGCTTCCTGTCTTCTTTTGAGCTCTCCAAACTCTTCAAATCTCTGCTCATTACCCAATTGCAAAGCTGCTTTCACATTTCCAGGTATCTTTTTGGCAATGCCCCATGCTAGGTACCAATTTTCTATATTAGGCTGTTTTTGCACTTATAAAGAAATACTTAAGACTAGGTATTTATGAGAAAGGAGGTTTAATTGGCTCACAATTCTTCAGGCTGTACAGGAAGCATAGTACTGGCATCTGCTTCTCGGGAGGCCTCAGGGAGCTTTTACTGATGGTGGAAGGTGAAGCAGGAGCAGGTACTTCACATAGTAAAAACAGGAGCAAGAGAGAGAAAATTGGGGGGAAGTGACACACAGTTTTAAATGACCAGATCTTGTGAGAACTCACTATCATGAAGACAACACCAAGCCATGAGGGATCTGCCTCCATGACCCAAACACCTCCCACCACCAGGCCCCACCTCCATGATTGGACATCACAATTCAGTATGAGATCTGGGTGGGACAAATATCCAAACAATATAAGCAGTTATTTTCTGTTGGGAAAAGCTGAGTGTTGAGAGAAGCTGAGGCAGGGTTTGCATGTCTGACATAATGTAAAAAAGTCTTGGAATATGTCCGGGGTCCAGGGTCTAAAGCCCCTTGTGGGCTTTGGAACACCAAGCTCTGTGCTAAAGGGTGGAAGGCTATCCTGATGCACCATAATCTAAACCCAGGGCATAAAATCCCTCATAGCTTGGATAGAATCCAGGGCTTGAGGCTCTGGAATGTGTCTAGACTTGCTGGCTGCTTGCTCCTTGCTTTCCTAGGATCGATTGTATCTTGAATTAAAAGAATCTGCTCTCAATTATCTCAAGTAGCAGGGCAAATGCTAAACCATCACAGCTGTAAATCATGTGCTTAATGCAACATGCCCTTTTGACCTCCACATTCTCATCACCTGTTTCTTTGCTGGATTACCAATAAATAGCATGGGCTCCTAGAGCTCAGGGCCTTCGCAGCCTCCATACACTTGTGATGTCCCCCTGGTCCCAGGTTTTTCTCTCTCAAACTGTCTTTTTCTCAATCCTTTGACTCTGCCGGACTTTGTACCCCCACGACCTGGTGTTGGATCTGATCACCCCGACAATTTTCTTTCAGTGCATTGAGATGGTCATTCTACTGTCTTCTAGCTTCCATTGTTTCTTTTGAGAATTTAGCTGTTACTCTAACTGCTGCCTCTGTAAAGACATCTTTTAAGGTTTCTCTTTGTCTTTGGTTTTTTGCAGTTTCACTATAATGTATCTACATGTTGATTTATTTTTAAAATTTTCTGCCTTGAGATTTATTTGGCTTCTTAAACACGTGGTTTTGTGTCTTTAATTAGTGGGTTTTTTTTTTTTTTTTCTGAGACGGAGTCTTGCACTGTTGCCCAGGCTGGAGTGCAGTGGTATGATCTCGGCTCACTGCAACCTCCACCTCCCAGGTTCAAGCAATTCTCCTGCCTCAGCCTCCCAAGTAGCTGGGGTTACAGGCACATGCCACCGTGCCCAGCTCATTTTTGTATTTTTAGTAGAGATGGGGTTTCACCATATTGGCCAGGCTGGTCTCGAACTCCTGACCTCATGATCCACCCGCCTCAACCTCCCAAAGTGCTGGAATTACAGGCATGAGCCACTGTGCTTGGCCTTTCATTAGTTTTGGACACTCTTTAGTAATGCTTTATTCACATTTGCCTCTGTTCCCATTATTTTTTTCTTTAGGGACACCAATAAAACATATGTGTTAGATTGTGTCACCATATCCTCTGCATCTCGATCTGTCAAGAAGCAATTATTTTTGTGTCTCTTCACAATTAAGACTTTCTGAGCAAATGTTATTGATATCTGAGTTAAAGAATGTTAGAGGGTGTTAGGACTAAAGCCATCTGCTCCCATTCAAAGGGCAATAAGATTTATCATCTTCTAACTCCCTCCCACCCAACCTCAGGCCAAATGCTTGTATTCTGTAGTAGAGACGTTTCCATTTTTTTTTCTGAGACTATTAATTTACGTTTCAAAGGGGAATAAAACCTGGAACCATGGAGCCAGTTGCTTCCATTCTGAAGGATTGTAAATGACTGGAGGGCAAAGGTGTTTCTCTCTCTGAAAGAGGATTGTAGCTGGGAATGGTGTAGTCTATATGAATTACGTTCCTAATTTAAACTGTTAGATTCATAATTTCAGAATTTCTCTCCTGAAATTCTGCAAAACTCCTCTGCATAGACTCCTCTGCAAAGACTCCTCTGCATAGACAGGCTCATCGAACTATGCACTTTAAATAGGTGGATTTTATTGTATGTAAACCATACCTCAATAAAGCTGTTAAAAAGATAAAATCAGGCAGAAAAAAAATTATTGAATTTTTAATTTTAATAGTATTGTATTTTTCAATTCTAAAAAATCTATTTGGTTTTGTGAAAGGAAAATAAATCTGGGGGCCCCCAAATCACTAAGTTAAAGGCAAAAGTCAAGCTGGGAACTGCTTAGAGTCAACCTGCCTCCCGTTCTACTCAAAGTCACCTCTCTGCTCACTGAGATAAATGTATATCTGATTGCCTCCTTTGGAGAGACTAATCAGAAACTCAGAAGAGTGCAACCATTCATCTCTTATTTACCTATGACCTGGAAACCTTGCCCTGCTTCGAGTCTTCCCGTCTTTGCTTCGAGTTGTCCCACCTTTCCAGAGCAAACCTGTGTTCATCTTGCATATGTTGATTGATGTCTCATGTCTCCCTAGAATGTATAAAACCAAACTGGGCTCTCACCACCTTGGGCACATGTTGTCAGGACCTACTGAGGGTGTGTCACAGGCACATGTCCTCAATCTTGGCAAAATAAACTTTCTAAATTAATTGAGACCTGTCTCAGACGTTCAGCGTTCACAGTTTCCTTACATATCTGTTATGTCACTTTTTATGATTTCTAGTTTTCTGCCAAAATGGTTTAAATAAACTTTTATCTCCTTGAACATAGTAGACCTATTTATTTTATGGTATCTGCTGATGATTCTATTATTTGCAGTTCCTGTGGGTGGGTCTGTTTGTTGTTTCTGTTTATTCTCATCCATAGTATTTTTTTTATCTTTTTTTTTGAGACGGAGTTTCGCTCTGTCACCCAGGCTGGAGTGCAGTGGCACGATCTCAAGTGATTCTCCTGCCTCAGCTTTCTGAGTAGTTGGAATTATAGGGTCCCCTCACCACGCCCAGCTAATTTTTGTATTTTTAGTAGAGATGGGGTTTCGCCATGTTGGCCAGGCTGGTCTCAAACTCCTGATCCCGTGATCTGCCCGCCTCAGCCTCCCAAAGTGCTGGGATTACAGGTGTGAGCCATGGCACCCGTCCTCATCCATAGCATTTTATCTTCACGTGTATTGGTTATCCTTGACTCTGTGTTAGACATTGTGCTTGGAAAACATAATTTAAGGCCTATGCTGTGCCCTTGTCTTCTAAAAGTAGGTTCTTTATTCCTTTTGCTAGGTAACTGAGAGCACTACCAACACAGGATTACCTTAATTCAAGTTCAGGCCTTGTTGTTTTCTCCACCACTCAGATTTTTGAACCACATTTTCATCTATGCGAGGACTGGTTTGTTTCTTGTTATTCTTACTTCAAGTGTGCAGCATTTTGGGGTCACATCCCAAAGCCTGATCATATATTGGGTCTGACACTTGGTGGGCCCTGGATGCCAACTTTTTTCCCATAGTATCTTGAGGCCACCAAAGCCCAGAAGCACAGCTAAACTCGGAACAACAGAGGCCCAATTGTTTTACTAACCTCTCTAGATTCGGGGCCTCTTTTGGAACTTGGCCAGATAATTTTTCACTATCTTGCAAGCTCTGTGATGCTTGTAAGGCCAAGGAGGGAGGAGCACTTGAGCCTAGGAGTTCAAGACTTGCCTTGGCAACATGGGGAAACCCTGTCTCCACTAAAAATACAAAAATTAGCCGGGCATTCTGGTGTGTTCCTACAATCCCAGCTACTCGGGAGACTGAGGCAGGAGAATCGCTTGAACCTGGGAGGTGAAGGTTGCAGTAAGCAGAGATTGCACCGCTGCACTTCACCCTGGGTAACACAACGAGACTCCGACTCAAAAAAAAAAAAAAAAGGAAGTAAAGTCTCAGAGCCTCCGCTTGGGACCCCACTGTAGCTTGGACAGGGACCAGAACCAGCAAGAACATCCCATCAACAGACCACCAGAGCCAACCTTGCAGGATACGCCTTCCATAGCGACACCGTGTGGCAGCATCCAGCAATGGCAGCATAGGGCTGGAGTTGTTCTTTGTCCATCTGGTTTCAGGGAGCAGGACTGAAGAAGAGGATTCTTGGACAATATAGGGGAGGAGGGAGGGCCCAGGAAGGAGGCGTTGGACTTCCTGTGCATCAGGGTAGGCGAGTGCTGAGGTAATTATGAGAGAAGGCGAGCTCACATCTTTGCTCTGCCACAGCCTGGGGAGTTGGCAAGTCACTGCATCTTTCTGCCTCCGTTCCTTTATTTGCAGAATGGTGACAATAATAGAACCTATCTCCTAAGGTGGTTGTGAGGATCAAATGAATTAGTGCATGTTGAATAGTGCCTGGCACATCTTAGGTGCCCAGTAAATGTTGGAGGTTGCTGTTGTTATCATTATTATTAGAAAAGATGAAAAGGGATGAGTCAATATTGTCACCCAAGTTAGCTTATGCCGTAAGATACCATAATTCTCACTTTACAAATGATGAGACTGAGTTTCAGAAAATGCAAATAATTTGCTCAAAAGCAAACAGGACTGATCGCACCAAATCTTTTCCAGAAACTGAATTTATTGCCAGTAGAGATCATATCTGCACGGAAACTCTGGTCTTCCGGTCTGACTTGTGTTTCCCAGAAGTGTGAAGTTAACCTAAAAACCAGATCTCCACGATGCTTCAGTCAGGATCAGAGTCAGATGCAAAATTTTATGGCAAATGAATCTGAAGTCCAAGTGAACCACACAGGGGATAAAAACCTTCATTTTTATTACCTCTGATTTCTTTTTATTTAATCCATGTTCTCTTTCCATCCTCAGTGCTTCTGCCTGAGTTTAACTCTGATCTCCTGCCTGGACTATTCTTCTTTCTTCTTCTTCTTCTTCTCCTTCTTCTTCTTCTTCTTCTTCTTCTTCTTCTTCTTCTTCTTCTTCTTCTTCTTCTTCTTCTTCTTCTTCTTCTTCTTCTTCTTCTTCTTCTTCCTCCTCCTCCTTTCTTCTTCTTCTTCAGATGGAATTTCGCTCTTGTTGCCTAGTGCAGTGGCGGGATCTCGGCTCACTGCAACCTCCGCCTCCCAGGTTCAAGTGATTGTCCTCCCTCAGCCTCCGGAGCAGCTGAGATTACAGGCACCTGCCACCATGCCCGGCTAGTTTTTTGTATTTTCAGTAGAGATGGGTTTCACCATGTTGGCCAGGCTGGTCTCAAACTCCTGACCTCAGGTGATCCACCTGCCTCGGCCTCCCAAAGTGCTAGGATTACAGGCGTGAGTCACCATGCCTGGCCCCGTCATCTCCTACTTAGTTTTCTTTCTCCCAGCACTGCTGCCCTCTAGCCTGCCCTCCATGCATGTAGAAGGGTGGGGTGGTTTTCCTAACTAAAATATCCCCCACCTAGATCCTTCCAGAGACCCCCCCATCTCCTGTAACACTGCACTGCCTCCTTAGCTGTGTTCAATCTGACCCTGTCTCCCTGCTGAACCTCTTTTCCTGCTGCTATCTCAAGAGCTGGCTTCTCTTTCTTTTTGTTCCTGAAGCATTTAGGCACACTCCTACGATAGCACTCACCATGTTTTATTGCAACTATCGTTTGCACTGAATCTTCCCAGGAGACTGAATTCATTGCCAGTAGAGATCATATCTGCTCCCCTGGTGTCCTCTTAGTCACCAACATGGTGCAAACTAGAAAGTGTTGATGAATGGGGCATATTATCCTTGGGGCTCATTTAATATACAGAGGTGGCCACTCGAGTTTAGGATCAAATGCAGCTCTTTCTTATATTAAGTGATAGTGAAAAAAAAAAAGAAAAAAGTAAATGGCCATTACATGTTATATCAATGTGTCAATTCTATATATGCTAAGAAACCTCAAATAATGCAGTGTGGCTGTACATCAGAGCTCTGTAATCAACAAGTGGAAGAAAAGATATTATCATGGCCAGAATTTATAGAGGTACTTTCTGGTGATATCAGAGAACAACAGCTCAAATTGGAAAGCTTAGGCAGGTCCCAAATGGCAGGTTAGAAGACCAGAGTACTAGAGTAGTCTGCAGATTTATGGGGGCATGCTGGGAGCATCAGCAGCAACTCCTTGTTCTTCTGGCTGTTGGTGGCACAACAGAGAAGTCAGGCATTCCTAACTGAGCTACTTGGATTCAATCCTAACTTAGCTGTGCTACTAGCTGTGTGACCTTGGACAAGTTCCTCAGCCTCTCTGTGACAAAGTCGACTCATATGTAAAATGGGGTAGTCATAGCACACCCAGTGTTATTGTGAGGAGTTAATATTTACAAAGTGCTTGGCACAGTGTCTTAGTCCATTTCTGTTGCTATAAAGGAAAGCCCAAGGCCGGATAACTTATAAAGAAAAGAGGTTTATTGGGCTCACAGTTTGGCAGGCTGTGCAGGAAGCATGGCACCAGCATCTGCTCCTGGTGAGAGCTCCAGGCTGCTTCCACCCATGGTGGAAGGTGAAAGGGAGCCTATGGGTGCAGAGATAGCTGCTGAGAGGAAGAGAGAGAGGAGGGAGGAGGTGCCACACTCCTCTAAACAAAAAGCTCTTGCGAGAACAGAGTGAGAACTCACTTATCCCTCCACCATCCCCCAGGGAGGGCATTAATCTATTCATGAGGGATCCACTCCCAAGATCCAAACACCTCCCATCAGGCCCCACCACCAGCCCTGGGGATCGAATTTCAACATGTGATTTGGAGCAAAACCATCCCAACTATAGCAAACTGTGTCTGGCAAGTAGTAAGCAGCACACACGTGTTGGCTCATGATGTCACCCATCCAGGAATCAGTCCTATTCTAATGAAGGCTAACCCACAACATCAAGGTGTCTGGGAGAGAAGGGTCTTGTTTCCTTCCACTCACTCTGATGCTCCACACTCATGCATGTGTAGTTCTTGTGTCACATGGAGTGTAGCTCTGGTTTTGAAAACACGTAGCCCTCACTTCCCTTCTCCTGGAGAGCTGTGGTCAACAGCTAGGCTCGTTAACGAGTCATCGTTCCTCTGAGAATAACTGAATCTGGACCATCTGATCAGTATATTACCTGAATGCATTTGGCTCCCCATGGCCTGTCTCCCTGAGAATTGGCTCCCTTGTCTCACCTCCTTGGCATTGCAAGTTTAAAAACAAAAGCTTTCCGGGCTTTGAGTTATGGCCACCTGCTGTTTCTGTTGCCCAGCCGGCACTGAAGAGTGTTCTGTCTTAGGCGCTTCCATTATTGGCAACAAAGGTTTTTTCCCCCTGATATATTGCTTCAGTTGCATCAATTGATTAATGATCTGTAGAGTGCATTTTCTAGCACTTTTCTATCAGTGCCTCCTGAGTGGGCTCGTTCATGAGCAAAATGTGTCTGCTTTTCTCTCTCTCCCTTGCCTCACTCACGGCTGTTTCTGGGTGGTGTGTGGTGGGCACGGAATGGGGTTTTATGGCAAGACAGGAGCTGGATCCCAGGATTCATCTGTCAACAGTGGGCACTCGAACCACCCCTTCACTTCTTGGGGCCCAGGGTCTTCTGTGGAATGAGAAGGTTGGACTTGGGATTGCCAAGGCTCCTTCCAGCTCATTATTCTTTGATGCTTCTCAGCTTCTCTCCTGATTCCTGCCTTAGAGCTGACCATTCAGGAAACCCCTTAGAGGGGGTGGCACAGGGAGCCCCTGTCTGCTGCAGTTGGAGGGAGTTCAAGACATATAATGGCCAGACTTTCCAGCCTGGAGGCCTGGCCCCCAATAGAGGCTCTGCTGATGCAGAGGGTCCATGTGCTCCTAATGAGACCCTGGATTTGGAATCAGTGACGACGACTCCTTGAGGATCTCCTTTGGGACCTGAAGATCTTGTCCAGTTGCCAGTTAACCAGCATTTCAGTGAGACTAACAGTGGCTTCTAAGAGGCTGAGACCAGGCCTCTTGCTTCTCTTGCACTCCTGTGACATCCAGCATAGGGTTGGGCACACTGTAAATGTTTCTAAAGATTCTGAAGAATGGTAAGAAGTCAATGGTAGGATGTGGCTGCTGGGAAACCTGATGTCATCTCCGGTTGCATTAATAGAAGCATGTTAATTAGAATGAGGGAGGTGATAGCCTCACTGTTGCATGCTGAAGAGAACTCATCTGTAGAACTCGGTTCCATTTTGATTACTCACTAATGCTCCATGAGAGTAGGCACAGTGTTTGCCTTTTTTGCTACAGTGTTGCCAGAAAAAGCACTGGGCCTGTCAGATACCAGGCTTGCAATAAAGGTGTCACCTGCCCAACAAAGAGAGATCTTGGGCTCCTTCAAGATTGGAAGGAGGCTCCTCCGCATGTCTCGTGAAGAGCTGCAGAAGTAGCTGGAGAGATTTAACCCACTGACCCCAGGAAGCCTGAGAGTTACCCCCAAATATTTGAAGAGTTGCTACATAGAGGGGAATTGTAACTCTGAGTCTTGCACAAGACTCGGAACATAGTAATTATCGGAGCATCCACAAATAGATTGGGTATAGTGGAATGGTGAGCCTTCTGTCACTGGAGGCACTCAAGCCTAAGCCAGGGGGCCACCTGGTGGAGATGTCACAAACATTCAAATGTCACCTGGGGAGGGGCACAGTATACCTCTGTGTTTTTTCCTGCCTAACTAACATCTATCCCCCCTTTTAGTCATAGTATCCTGTTTTTCATTTGAAAATCCCATTGATTTCAGCCTTGTGGGACTTGGTGATCCCACTGAGTACAGCTGTGGTGGGGACTATTTCTCAGTGTGCCCCATACTCCCTAGCTAAGTGTGACACAAAACTTAAGTGAGGTTTACTTAGAGTGGTGATTCTCAAAGTATGGTGCCCAGAACAGCGACATCGGCATCGCCTGGGAACTTGTTAAAAATGCACATTTCTGGAGTTCTACCCCAGGATCAGGAACTCTGTGGGGTCCAGCCATCTGTCTGCACGGGCCCTCAAGAGGCCATGTGTTTTATTTTACATTCCCTGCCCATTCCCTGCCTGCTACACCACCCAGAAGCAGCCATGGGTGAGGCAAGGGAGAGAGAGAAAGGGGAAAACATTTTGCTCATGAACGAGCCCACTCAGAAGACACCAGTGGAAAAGTGCTAGAAGATGCACTCTATAGATCATTAAATCCATGCTCTTAAAGTCCCTGGAGCCTGTCCTATTAGGACACAAGTCCTCAGCTTTTAAAAAAATTTTCCAATTCTTTGAGCTTCTTCTTCTACTTTAAATAAACTCTGAGTCTTCTTTTGCTTCAGTTAGCTAGAGTCGACGTCTGTGGCTTAGAGTCAAACAGCCCAGTGAACACCGGATGGGAAGGATTTGGCCAGATGAGCCCTAAGGCCCCTTCCAGCCTCACCACTTTGAATGGATGAGTGAATGAATGAATGGTTGATGGAACTGAACCAGATCCCTTCTAGTTTGAGCTCTGAGAGAAAGTCAAGTGATGGTGGTGGGAGGCAGGGGGAAGGTGAGGAATGTGACCACTGCAGATGCTGATCCCAGAATGACCAGAGTTCTGCAAGGACCAGGATTAGGAGATGCTCAGGGAGCCTGCCCCTGCTGAGCGCTTCTTTTCTGACTGGCTGAGTGACCTGAGGGAAGCCATGCAAGCTCCCGAGGTCCCATTTTCCTCTCTAAGGAGAGGATTATTCTGTGCTCTTTGCTCCTTCCTCTTCTGTAGCTAAATTAAAATGCACGCGTGACTAACAGCAGCGCTGGGGTGGTCTGCGTGGAGTGCTGCCTGTTGGGCTGTGAGCAATTTGCCGAAAAAGTCTTCATCCTGGTAATTTGGGCCAGATGCTTCAGTGCAGACCCCGCTGACTCATCAACAGCCCTGCCTTCCTGAAGACTGAGCTGGGGGTCAGCTCTCCGCTCATGCCATCTGCCTTTCCAGAAGCACTCTGCTGGAGGGGGGCGGGGGAGTGGGGGGCAGGAAGAACACGCACTTAGGGAGACTACTTGGTGTGAGGGGATCTGAAGGATAGGGAGTTATTTTAGCTGTCATGAAGATTTATCGGAAGGAGGAATTGGTATAAGTGAGTGTCTACATGTGGGACTCAGGGGGCTGTGAAACTTGCATGCATTTGGAAGAGGAAATGTTCAAAAGCACCAGTTCACGATATTTTCACAGCTGTTTGGGAAGCAGTCTGTGGGCAGAAGCAGCAAGCTCAGGGACAAGAGAGAGAGCTGGTGGTTTGGCAAGATGGGCAAAAGGCTCTTTATAGCTTTGCACCTTTGTTCTTTCTGCTGCTCTCGGCTTCTCTTTCCTCTCATTTTTCCAGATCCTCTGGCCTTCTGGGTTTCTGCCTCTTGTCTCCATATGTCACCTTCTGTGGCAGAGCCCATTTTGGTTGCAACTGACTATTCCCCAACTTGTAACAACTTGGGGACACAGTGGGGCTTTATTGGCACCTGGAGTCAAACCCTGAATTTGAACAACCAAGTTTTAGAAAGGGAAGGCTGCAGCTGGATTTCAGGAATGGCCGGAACGGGGACTTGAACTCTGCTGGCAGAGCCTCATCTTTGCTTCTCTCTGTGTGGTGGTTTTATCATCTCTTACCATAGACCAGCTTCTGCTACACGGTTGGAAATGTGATTGCCAACAGGACCCTGGTTCACATTTTGTAATTCTGACTGCTGGAGAGGGGCTGGCTTTTACTTTCTTTTCTTTTTTTTTTTTTGAGACGGAGTCTCGCTCTTTCACCCAGGCAGGTCTGCAGTGGCGCTATCTCGGCTCACTGCAAGCTCCGCCTCCCGGATTCACGCCATTCTCCTGCCTCAGCCTCCCGAGTAGCTGGGACTACAGGCGCCCGCCACTGTGCCTGGCTAATTTTTTGTATTTTTAGCAGAGACGGGGTTTCACTGTGTTAGCCAGGATGGTCTCAATCTCCTGGCCTCGTGATCCGCCCGCCTTGGCCTCCCAAAGTACTGGGATTACAGGCGTAAGCCACCGCGCCTGGCCAGCTTTTACTTTCTCTATCCCAAGTTGAATTAGGGAGAAAGCTCAAGACTAAAAATCACAGCTCTGCCAATGACTACCTGTGTGACCTCGCAAGAGTTCATCGCTCTGAACAGCAGTTTTCTCGCCTGAGGAGTGGGAATGAATATAGCTCCCAGATCAGAGAGGCAGGTATTGCCTGGTGGTTGGGAGCAGAGGCTCTGGAGCCAGAACACCTGGCTACAATTTCAGTTTTGCTGCTTAGATGCAGTGTGACTTTGGTATGGGTCCCCAGTCTGTGAATGTCCCAGCTTTCTCATCTCTAAAATAATGGGGATGATAATGACACCTATTTGTACGGGTGGTGTGAGAAGTAAATGAGTCAATACTCATAAAGAATGTAGTTCATTGAATGGCATTTGGCAAACAATCAGTGCTAGCATTTACTGCTTGCTGTCTCCACAGTTCTTGGTGATATTTCTCTAGGGCCTCCCCATGGCTGCCACTTAACCGGGACAGGCTGTGAGCTCTGGGCCATTCCTTCTGCAGCCAGTGGCCCCTCTGCTTCTTTTTCTGCTACTCCAGAATGGAAGTGAGTAAGAATTGAGAGTGATGTTCTTATATTGAATCTGTTCTGATTTGTAGTTTTAAAAAGTAACCATTCTAGAGCCTTTGTTCCCTATTATGAGTGGATTGCTTTTAAGAATAGCTTCTATTCTGAGCACTGCATCAAATGCTCTACATTCATGATTTAATTGTAACAACAACACAGCCAGGCAAGAGTTCCTAACCACCCCCCACCCCTTTTTTAAATAGGTTAAGGAAATGCATCTGTAGTTAACTAGCCAGAGATCATGCACCTGGCTTATGAAGGCGGCATGATTAAAACCCAGCTCTGTCCGGCTAGAGGCATCTTCTGCGGAAGGCTGAGCCGAGATTGAGCGTGGAGACCACGTTTCCTGGAGCGCCAAGGCCTGGGCATCGTGGTGGCCTCGGCGGGAGCTTCTCATCTGCCTCAGTCTCCCCTGCTCCGAGTCAGGCAGGCCTGTTTGCATAGAAGCTTAACCTCTGCTGGCTGGTGTTTTGTTTGCTCACACACTGACTTTCACTCTGTGCGCCTTTGCCTTGACTTGTTTCCCAACTAGAGAATAGGTTCTATGTGGTGGGTGTTGTGCCCAAAGTCTTTGTCTCCCTCACACCCCTCGCCCAGGGCGGGAGATGCAGCTGCGCGCCTCGGTGATCTGGGCTGGAGGAGAGGGAGGAGAGGAGCGCGTCAGTCCCCCTCCACGCCAGGCGGTGGCGCCAGTGTGCAGGCCAGGCCCGGCTCAGCGTGGCTGTCGCGGCTCGGCAGCTGCAGCCCAGGCTCCTCAGGACCCCACCTGGAGAAGCACTCTTTCTGGGCGTTACCTGTGGGGCAGGGGGCAAGGGGAGAGGCCCAGGGGAGTGGCGAGGCTGTAGCAGAGAATGTGGGCGTTCGTGGGCCCCGCAGTTCGGGATCCTGCTTTCTTGGGACAGCCAGCATGGCCCTGAAGTCCGCCGCCCTTCAGGGCGCGCCCCTCAGAGCCCAGGGGTGCCCGCGCCCGCTCCGGTCCCTCCGCCTTCTGCGGAAGGAAAACCAGGCCCTGGCTCGCTGGGACGGGTCCTTTCGGGGACTGTGGCTGCTTCCCTGTTCGTAGACTCAGCAGCCAGTGATGTGACTTCAAGGCCCCCTCGAGCTCTGCCTTCTTAAAAAATAAGACGTAGACCTCTCCTTAGCCATGTGGGTTATGTGAGAGCAGCCTGATTTGGTGCTACTATTCATTCATTCATTAGTTCATTCACTCATAAGACCATGGTATGCCAGGCCCCTTAGCAGGGCAGAAGACAGAGCAAGAACCCGGCAGACACCGCCACTGCTCTTGCGGGATCTGAGGTTTAGTGGGGGACACAAGGAATTGAGCACATGGTACGGAAAGTGCCCTTAAACCAGCCCAGGAAGATCAAGGCGAGCTTCCTGGAGGAAGAGGCACCTAAGCTGATGACTGAAGGCAAGAAAGAGTTGGCAGGGCTTAAAAAGGGGGGTGGGGGTGGGATTGAACATGAGACCTCAGAGACTCCTTGTTTCTTCAGGGGGTGTGGGGAGCTGGCTCTGTGCTCTCCTATTTTTGTCACTGAGTGCAGAGACCCATGACCTGGGTAGGGAGGAAGCTTATTTCCATCTGTCCCTGTGCAAGGCATGTCCTGCACAGGATTAGGACTGATGAAATCGAATTTTCTTTCTCCCCAGGAAAACGATGCCTGTAAGGGTCTCCCCGGTTTTGCCCACAACTGCAGGGTCCTATGGATGTCCAGTGGAGCCCACGGTGAGACCCTGAGTGAGGCTGAAGAGACCGTGCTCCCCTGTGGTAAGTACCTGCCTTCCTGAACCGCCCTTCCCACCTGCTGCCACGGTGACTCTGCCGGCCTGTGTGTCTACACAGGCTGTGGGGAGGGAGGTGCTGGGGGTGGGCTCTGCCCTGGCTTCTCGCCTTGCTTCCATCTAGTGTGGCTCTGCGGGGTGAGCCTACTCCCCTTAGGATACCCTTCTGGTTTTGGTGGCGAGAGACAAGTGTCATTCTTGGCCCACAACAGCACCCCAGGATGCCTGGTGAAACACAATGGGTTTTCCCAGCAGGGTGGGGTGAGCTGTGCCTGGCTGGGCTGGCCTCCCTGCTTTCTTCATTTGGGGTCTCTGAATGACGGGTTCCCGGCACCCATATCTTGGGGCCACTGGGGGACGGGGCTTGCTGCCTTTCCCCTGCTGTTTGGTGAAGGGCTGAGACTGCCGGTGTTCCCTACCAGGCCAGTACTCCTCCTCTGGTGGTCTCCCCTGACCAGAGGAGGGTGGGAGGCAGTGCCCTGGAGGAGAAAGGGCTTGGGGGTTGGGAGCAAAAGGCTGAGGGGCTGGCCTTTTTGGGCTCTTTACCCACAGCAGGGTTTTTACAAAGTCCTGCAGGCTAAGGTGTGAACCTTGGTTTCCTATTATAAAACAAAGATGCCCATGCCTGTGGTGACTTGGGCGTAGTATGAAGCTATGAGATACAAGGACAGTGACAGTAATGATAACCAGGGCTGCTGCTTATCAATTTTTGCTAAGCCAGCTCTTGTGCATGGCCTTTACATTTGTGAATCATGCACGGGGCATAGATGTGAGCTGTCTACATACTGAAGAGCACAGTGTTACTGAGAGTGGGGTGTTGACGAATGCTGCCCTGGGCTCCCTAGACCTGGGTGAGCCCAACAGGAACCCCAGGCCTCCTGTGCAACCTAGACAAGTCCACCTCCTCTCTGGAGCTCATGCTTTATCATGGAGGAGGTTGGCCCAGATGACCCATGAGGGTCCATCCTGTGAAGTGGCCTTGGGAGTGTCACCATCAGGAATCTGCCAGGGATGCTGAAGGCAGGGGACAAACAGACCAAGGTGCTGGTTATTGATGACAGGTAAGGGTGGGAACCTGGTGGAACCAAGATCCAACCCTTGAAGGGCCTCCAAATCTATGGTTCCTCATTGGTAGTTATTCTCAGCCCTAAGAAGAGGGTGTCCCTTGCTGGAGGTGATTCAGAATCATCATGACAGTGGGGCATGGAGGCTTTGTCATCCCAGCACTTTGGGAGACCAAGGTGGGAGGATCGCTTGAACCTAGGAGTCAGAGCCCAGCCTGGGCAACAGCATGAGACTCCATTTCTACAAAAAATTTAAAAATTAGCCAGATATGGTGGTGTGTGCCTGTACTCTCAGCTACTCAGGAGGCTGAGACAGGAGGATCCTTTGAGCCCAGGAGTTTAAGGTTGCAGCGAGCTATGATCATACCACTGTACTCCGGCTTGGGCAACAGAATGAGATCTTGTCTCTAAAAAAAATAAAAACAATACTAAAAGCAAAAAAGACAGGGAAAACAGAATCACTGAGACTTTTTGGTAAATGAGACTTCCCTGTTGGGAGTCAAGCTGCTCTGGGGAGTCAGCCTTAGGCATCAGAAGCAATAAAGGTAGAAATCAGGCCCAAGCTCCAAGAAAGGCCCGGAAAGACCCGTAAATCCAATCAACAAGCTTTATTAAACACCTTGCCTATTCAAACTTAGGTCTGGTAACCATTTACTGGGTTTGCAATGTTATTATTAAAGTTCAAAAAAATGCCAGTGCAATCCCCATTGCCCCCACAATTTGTACTTTTCTTCTCTTTGCATTATTTTCCATCTGCCTCCATTCTCTCTGACCCAAGACAAGTAAAAATAAGAGCCACCATTTAATGAACATGTATAATATGGTTTGGCTGTGTCCCTACCCAAATGTCTTCTTGAATTGTAATCCCCATAATCCTTGCGTGTCTAGGGGGAGAACTGGTGGGAGGTGATTGGATCATGGGGGCGGTTTCCCTAATGCTGTTGTAGTGATAGAGTGAGTTCTCATGAGAGCTGATGGTTTTATAAGGGACTCTTCCCCCTACTCCTCACTCTTCTCTCTCCTGCTGCCATGTGAAGAAGGACCTTGCTTCCCCTTTGCTTTCCACCATGATTGTAAGTTTCCTGAGGCCTCTCCAGCCACGTGGAACTGTGAGTCAGTTAAGCCTCTTTCCTTTATAAATTACTCGGTCTCCAGTATTTCTTTATAGCAGTGTGAAAATGGACTAATACAATGCATTGTGTGCCAGACCCTGTATTAAGTGCTTTATGTGCATTATTTCATTTAAGATTTCTGTGAGGTAGCATCATTATAATCACTTCCTTTTTATTTATTTTTTAATGAATTTTTGATTGTTGATTTTTGTTGGTATATAGCAAGTCTATATATTTATGGGTTGCATGAGATATTTTGATACAGGCATGAAATGAATACTAATCACAGCATGGAGAATGGGGTATCTATTACCTCAAGCATTTATCTTTTGTGTTACAATCCAATTGTAATCTTTTAGTTATTTTTAAATGTATTAAATTATTTTTGACTATAGCCACGGTGTTGTGCTAGTAAATACTATATCTTATTCATTCTAATAATATATTTGGGTCTATTAACCATCCCCACTTCCCCCCACTCCCCCACTCCCCTTCCCAGCCTCTGGTAACTATCTTTCCGCTCTCTATGTCCATGAGTTTCATTGTTTTAATTTTTAGCTCCCACACATAAGTGAGAACATATATTTGTCTTTCTGTGCCTGGCTTATTTCATTTAACATAATGACTTCAGTTCCATCCATGTTGTTGCAAATAATAGGATCTCATTCTTTTTTTGTAGCTGAATGGTACTCCATTGTGTATCTGTACATTTTCTTTATCCATTCATCTGTTGATGAACGACAGATGAATTTTGACTATTTCCAAATTTTCACTGTTGTAAACAGTGCTGCAATAAACACGAGAGTGCAGATATACTGATCTTTGATATACTGATATCCTTTCTTTTGGGTAAATACCTAGGAATGGGATTGCTGGATCATATACTAGCTCTATTTTTAGTTTTTTGAGAAACCTCCAGACTGTTCTCCATAGTGGTTGTACTAATTTACATTCCTACCAACAGTGGACAAGGGTTCTCTTTTCTCCACATCCTCGCCAGCATTTGTTATTGCCTGTCTTTTGGATAAAAGCCATTTTAACTAGTGTGAGATGATATTTCATTATAGTTTTCATTTGCATTTCTCTGATGATCAATGATGTTGAGCACCTTTTCATATGCCTGTTTGCCATTTGTATATCTTCTTTTGAAAAATGTCTGTTCAGATCTTTTGCCCATTTTCAAATTGGATTATTTTATTTTATGTTTTCTATAAAGTTGTTTGAGCTCCTTATGTATTCTGGTTACTAACCTCTTATCAGATGTGTAGTTTGAAATATTTTCTCCCATTTTGGGGGTTGTCTCTTCGCTTTCTTGATTGTTTCCTTTGCTGCTCGGAATCTTTTTAACTTGATGCGATCCCATTTGTCCATTTTTGCTTTGGTTGCCTGTGCTTGTGGGGTATTGCTCAAGAAATCTTTGTCCATTATAACGTCCAAGAGAGTTTCCCCAATGTTTTCCTTTAGTAGTTTCATAGTTTGAGGTCTTAGATTTGAGTCTTTAATCCATTTTGATTTGCTTTTGTATATGATGAGACTTTGAGGTCTAGTTTTGTTCTTCTGCATATGGATATCCACCTTTCCCAGCACTATTTGTTGAAGAGACTGCCCTTTCCCCAATGTATATTCTTGGCACTTTTGTCAAAAATGAGTTCACTGTAGATATGTGAATTTATTTCTGGGTTCTTTATTCTGTTCCACTGGTTTATGTGTCTGTTTTGATGCCAGTACCATGCCGTTTTGGTTACTATAGCTCTGTAGTAAAATTTGAAGTCAGATAATGTGATTCCTCCAGTTTTGTTCTTTTTGCTTAGGATAGCTTTGATTGTTCTGGGTCTTTTGTGGTTCCATGTAAGTTTTAATATTGTTTTTCTATTTCTGTGAAGAATGTCATTGGTGTTTTGATAGGGATTGCATTGCATCTGTAGACTGCTTTGGGTAGTATGAACATTTTAGTAATATTGACTCTTCCAATCCATGAACATGGAATATTTTTCCATTTTTTTGTGTCCTCTTCAATTTCTTTAATCAGTGTTTTATAGTTTTTACTGTACAGATCTTTTATTTCTTTGGTTAATTATTTGTTGCTATTATAAATGGGATGATTTTCTTAACTTCCTTTTCAGATTGTTTGCTGTTGGCATATAGAAATGCTATTGATTTTTGTATGTTGATTTTGTGTCCTGCAACTTTACTGAATTTGCTTATCAGTTGTAATAGTATTTTGGTGGAGTCTTTAGATTTTTCTGACTATAAGATCATGTCATCTGCAAACAATGATAATTTGACTTCTTCTTTTCCAATTTGGATGCCTGTTTTTTCTTTCTCTTGTCTGATTGCTCTAGCTAAGACTTCCAGTACTATGTTGAATAACAGTGGTGAAAGTGGGCATCCTTGTCTTGTTCCAGATCTTAGAGGAAAGGCTTTCAGTTTCTCCTCATTTGTTATCATCACCTCCTCTTTAGAGATGAGGAATCTGGTATACAGAGAACATAAGTAGCTTGTCTGAGGTTACATTGTTAGGTTACATCCAGAGCCTGATTCAAAACCAGGTCTGTTAGACTCCACTGAATTGTGTTCCACAAAGTAAGGAGATATTTTTTGGTTTTTTATTGTCCCTTGTATTGATCTGATGTGGCTGGGATTGTTCACCTGACTTTACGTTGACCATACTGTTCTCCCCAAAAAGCTGGCCAGTTTGTGTTTTGTTTCTCTTGTCCTTCTGCCTAATAAACTTTGGGAAACCTAAGTGTCCCCAAGAAAGCTGCAGGCAAGTCAACTGCTGTGGCCTCCACTTTTGGCTCAGGGTCAGCACCTCAGTTATAGCAGGACTCAGCCCACCTACAGGCAGTGACATCAAAACATTGGGGTAGAAGGGGCTCTGAGGTCAATAGACGGAAATGGAAATGTTTCTTCCTTTTGGCATTTATTTTCTGGGTGGCAGGCCTTAGGGAGGAATGGTGAGAGGTGAAGGATTCATTCTTTCTAGCATCAGACTGATTTAGTGGGCTTCTTTGCCACTTCTTCAGTCCAGTGGTGATTGCCCTGTGCCAGGTCAGACAAGAGGGAGACCCAAGAACATCCAGGGAGCAGCTGTTCCCAATGTCATGGTGACAACACCCTTTCTTTTTTTATTTTTATTTTTTTTATTTTATTATTTTTTTGAGATGAAGTCTCGCTCTTGTTCCCCAGGCTGGAGTGCAATGGTGTGATCTCGGCTCACTGCAACCTCCGCCTCCCGGGTTCAAGTGATTCTCCTGCCTCAGCCTCCTGAGTAGCTGAGATTACAGGCACCCGCCACCACGCCCGGCTAATTTTTGTATTTTTAGTAGAGATGAGGTTTCACTGTGTTGGCCAGGCTGGTCTCAAACTCAGGTGATCCACCTGCCTTGGCCTCCCAAAGTGCTGGGATTACAAGTGTGAGCCACCGCGCCCGGCTGACAACACCTTTTCTTTTGGGGATCCTTCCTGTCTTGCCCACTGCCCCCCTGCCAACAATAATCTCGCTTCCCTGTCTTCTAGGAAAGGAGCAATAACTCAGTAATAATAAAGAATAAGTGACTATCAATGTTGAGTAGCTCCCTGCTCCTGAGGGGTGGTGAGGGGTGAGACGGGAGCTGCATCTCAATTGTAAAGTTGAAGGAATTACCATTACTTCTGGAACTTCAAATGTCAGTGAGTGGCTTGGGGAAAGGATATCCTAGGTTGGATGCTGATGCCGCTAGTAGTCACAAAATATTCTCGACTTTTTTTTTTTTTTTTTTTTAGGTTTTAGGTTTAATTTACAAATGCCAACCTTCAGGCCCATATTCAATGGGTTCTCACCAGACTCACTCCCAGTCTCCTTGGTCTACGCACTCTGAAAACAGCTCATTGGGTTCCTCCAGGTGTCTCCCTGTTAGCAGGTGGAATCCCCATAAAAATCCAACTGTTGGGTGCTTGGTTTTGAGTGCCACTAGCCTGATAAGCCCAAGTTCCCATGGTATGATTTCCCAGGGTATGGGCACCACCCTCTTTAATGTCATCCCCAAAGCTTTGACTACATCCCAGGGTGGCTTTAGACTGATGTAACAAAATACCATAGACTGAGTGGCTTATAAACAACATAAACTTATTCCTCACAGTTCTGGAGGTTGGGAAGTCTAAGATCAAGGTGCTGGCAGATCTGGTGTCTGGTGAGGACCTGCTTCCTGGTTCATAGATGGCACCTTCTGGCTGTGTCCTCACATAGTGGAAGGGGCAAGAGGTCTTTCTGGGGTCTCTTTTATAAGGGCACTAATCCCATTTGGAAAGGCTTCACCCTCATGACCTAACCACCTACCAAAGGCCTCATTGCCACATACCACCACATTAGGGATTAGTTTCAGCATATGGATTTGGGGAGGATACAAACATTCAGACCATGGTGCATCTGTAGTGTGGATAACTCCTTTTCAGTCATCAGAACACCTTCTGCTTGCCTATCCTTGCAGGCATTATGGCCCAATGAGAAGGAAACTGAACTCAGACCAAGGAAACTTGGGTTTGAGTCCCATCCTTGTCACCATTTTTCTATCACGTGATGTTGAGCAAGTCACTTTACATTCCTGGCTCTCAATTTCCTCAGCTATTATAACTCTTGACCACTTTGAGAGGTTTTTTGTCAGGATCAAATAAGATAATATAAATAAAAGTAATTTTACATAATTTTAAGCTGAATAGTGATTAGGATGCTTGCAGCAAACAGGCAAAATAAAACAAAACCAAGACTGGCTGTCTTAGTCTGTTTTACACTGCAATAACAGAATACCTGAGACTGGATAATTTATAATGAACAGAAATTTATTGGCTCATAGTTCTGAAGGCTGGGAAGTCCAAGATCAAGGTGCTGGCATCTGACGAGGACCTTCTTGCTGTGTGACCACATGGCAGAAGGTGGGAGGACAAAGAGAGGGCAAGAGAGAAACACAAAAGGGACCAAATATGCCCTGTCATAAGGACATTAATTCCACCCATGAGGGCAGAGCCCTCACAGCCTAATCACCTCTCAAAGGCCTCCCCTCTTAATACTATTACAATTAAATTTCAAGATGCATTTTGGAGGAGACAAACATTCAAACCATAGCACTGGCTTAAATAATAAAGGAGATTTATTGGGTCCTATAAGTGAAAAGTCCACAGACTGGACACATTGACACCATGGTTTCTCTGTGTGTCTCTCAGCTCTGTCCTTCTCCTGGTGCTGGCTTCATCCTGAGGCTTGAGCTGTGGTGGCTTCAGGATTCACAGGCTCTCATAACAACCCCAGTAAGAGAGACTCTTGAGAAGGAGGAGCAGTTTCCCCAAAGCATCCACCAAACCTACCCTTGTATCTCATGGGCCAGAATTGGGTCATATATCTGTTGTGCTGTCTGAAGAGACTCTCAGTAAATGGGACTTCTAAATTTCGATATATAAAACAAAAGAAGAAAATATGACCTCTACTTCTAATACTGTTGGAGGCTATAATCTAGTTATACAATGGAAATTAAGGTCCATAGAGATTAAGATATATGCCTAAATTATATTGCAGAGTGGAATTTAAACTCAGGTTGTTGACTGTAAAGTCTCTAATTTTTCTTTTTCCCAGTTTGCCTGTTTTTAACATATGAGAATATCTGTAATGTTTTTGTAAGAATGACCATGTTCAAACCCATGTTGTTTAAGGGTAAAGAAAAAAAGGATGACCATGTCTATCAAAAAATTCAATGTAGAAAAGTTCAGAGAAGTAAGTAAAAGTAAACTGAGATCTCCTATCCTATGATAAACCACAAATACATTGGTAAACATCCTTCCAAATGTAACACTGCATAAAAACACATGTAAGTGTACAACTTAATAAAAATGGAGTTATACTCTACGTGACTAAGACTGCGAATTGCCTGCCAAGCATATATTCTCATCTTCTCCTGTGGTAACAGGGCTCTTGGCCACATGCCCAGTAGAAAAGTTCTTTTCTAGGCTCCCTGACAGATAGGAGTGGGACGTGGCTTAGTAGGAGTCCTGGTCAAAGCTATTGTGCCCCTTCTCTAGGATCCCCAGACATGACATGATGGCTGAAGCTCCAGTAGCCATAATGTAGCCTTGAGGGTAGAAGCCACCTTCTAAGGATGGCAGAATAGAAGGACTGAAGGATCCTGAGCCTCTGATAGTTTCAAGGAGCTGCCACACGAGCATAACCTGTCTATCTCCAACTTCTTTTATGTCAGAGAATAAACCATTAGTCTGTTTCAGCCATTAGGCTTTAAAAACTATGTACCTTATACACATTTTAAAGTTGAAATCTAAAATTCTTAATAAGTTTAAATAGTTGCAAATAATGTAATTCTGACCTACTGAAACTGTTAACATTCTAAAACTGTCACATCATTCTTTAAAGTGCATTCAGAGGAGGCTGGGCGCAGTGGTTCATGCCTGTAATCCCAGCACTTTGGGAGGCCGAGGCAGGAGGATTGCCTGAGCTCAGGAGTTTGAGACTAGCCTGGACGACATGGGCAACCCTGTCTCTACCAAAAAATACAAAAATTAGCTGGGTGTGGTAGCTTATGCCTGTAGTCCCAGCTACCCAGGAGGCTGAGATGGGAGGATC
Source organism: Hylobates moloch (assembly GCF_009828535.3). Lineage (NCBI taxonomy): Eukaryota > Metazoa > Chordata > Mammalia > Primates > Hylobatidae > Hylobates > Hylobates moloch. Next base: position 72,258,316 of record NW_026652278.1, on the reverse strand, counting down.
GCTTGAGCCCAGGAGCTCGAGGCTGCAGTGAGCCCTGATTGCACCACTGCACTCCAGCCTAGATGACAGAGCGAGGCCCTGTCTCAAAAAACAAAGTATTCAAAGAAATATAAATTTTATAATAATCTGATATTCACTATCATCTGCTTAAAAATACGTGAATAAGGCCGGGCGCAGTGGCTCACGCCTATAATCCCAACACTTTGGGAGGCCGAGGCGGGTAGAACACGAGGTCAAGAGATTGAGACCATCCTGGGCAACATGGTGAAACCTCGTCTCTACTAAAAATACAAAAAGTAGCTGGGCATGGTGGCGCACGCCTGTAGTCCCACATACTCTGGAGGCTGAGGCAGGAGAATCGCTTGAACCCGGGAGGCAGAGGTTACAGTGAGCCAAGATCGTGCCACTGCACTCCAGCCTGAGTGACAGAGCAAGACTCCGTCTCAAAAAAACAAAAACAAACAAAAAACACAAAAAACCGTGAACAAAACCTCCTTTAGTGGTTTGATTTTAGATCGTTCATTTTTCTGCTTGAACTCTTATTTTCATTTTGTGTATCTTATAGGAATTCAACCTAACATACTTTTATGCTTGAAAGTCTTTTATAGATTACATTTGCCAATGTTTCTACAATAAAATTCCATACACAGGAACGCATACATTAAAATCCTTTCTCATTTCGTGTGACCATACATCTCTGAGGATTAAAATTTTGTCCTGAATTAAGCTACATTACAATTTTAATGAATATACAATTGAGAAAAAAAGTATTTTAAAATTTTATAAATAATAAACATAAACATAAATAAGTTGAGAAATGCATTTCTTAATAAGATGGAGTATTTTTTTTCAACTAATTGGTTTGTTCGTTCATGGTTGAATGTTACATACTGCTAGAATGAAACAGGATTCAGCTAGTCTTCCTATTAATTGTTTTTGTAGATGTTAGCACTCAGAAACCTTGTTCATGTAAATAAGTAAATAAAAATGGAATATGTTTTATTATAGCACTGTCATAATTCTTTGAACTTTTTATGAATTGCCTGCTAAAATTGCATAATGATATCATCAAAACCATTTTTAATATTCTATCAGCTAATAGTTTGATTAAGCCTTCCTTTAATTTTCTTGAAAGCAAGGAATTAGAAATCATTGGCTTCATAGGATTTGCAACCCAATCATTAGAGTAATTCACGTTCTCAGTTTCTGGGAATTGTATCAAAAGGCTATGCACCAAAACCTATCAAATGACTATTAATTACCTTCCCATTCCTTTACACAGGGGCACTTGTTTAAACTGCTATTCACAAAACGTGTTGGGAGATATCCAAACATAAATTTCAATTTACCTTTATCGGCATAATATTTTTGATGGAATGCTTTTGTCTGAGTGCCAGCTTTAAACATATTTTCATCCAAACGTTGGAAAATGTCCACCAAATATCCTAGATGGCAAAGCTAGTTCTTATTGCTGAACCAATTAGTCAAGTCAAGATTATTTATTTTGAAATATGACACCCGTTCAGAAAATTGCACTAAGCAAACTTTTACAAGTCAATAAATAATCAAAAGCCAACATCCATGCAACTATCACTCTTTTCTGGCGTCCTAGAAACCACAGCTCCTCTCCTTTCCCACTCACCCCTCCCTCCCTTCCTGCTAGAGGATACCACTATCCTGACTTTATGGTAAGCGTGCTTTTCTTCTTTATAATTGTACCATGCATGCACTTATCCCTAAACAATACAGTTAGTTTTTGCTTAATTTTGAATTTTTTATAAATGGAAATCTTACTGTGTGTTTCCTTTTGTGTTGCAACATTGTGTTTGAGAAATTTATACATATACTTACATGTGTTCATTTTCATTTTGCTACTGTTGTCCATTGTATAAAATTGGTACAATAAATTTACCCATTCTGCTATTAATGGGCATTTAGGTTATTTCCAGTTTGGTACTACAATGAATTATGTTGCTATGAATATGCATTTCTATTCTACCTACAAGTAGAATTGTTGAATTCTAGAACATGTCTGTCTTCAATTACAGTATATTGTGCCAATGTTTTTCAAAGTGGTTGTACCCAAATTGCACTCCTACTCACAGGAGAGTGCTTGTTGCTTCACGTCTTCACCCACACTTAGGTTCATCCGCTCAAACACCACACATCTGTACCTTCTTTATAACTCCTGCATATACCTTTGCATTTTATGTAGCTTCTGGAGGGCACATGGTTGTAGCTCACCATGGTTTTAATTTGCATTTCTCTGATAATGAATGAGACTTAGTTCTTCCTGTGAGTTGCCTGTTAAGACTTTGCCATTTATCTATTGCAATCTATTTCTTGCTGTTTTGTAGGAGTTCTTTTTTATATTTTGGATATGATCCCATTAATACTTACATGTATTACAATGTTTTCTCCCACTCTGTGATTTGTCTTTTTACTTTTAAATGGTTGTTTTTGATGAACAAGAACTTCTTTTTTTGATGGGGTCTGAATAACAAGCTTTTCCTCACTGGTAGTTCTTCTTGTGTCCTGATGAGGAAATTTTTCCCTACACTGGGGCTATGAAGGTAGTTTCTCATATTATCTTCTAGAATCTCAATGAACACAATTTTAAGCAATTTTTACTTGCTGTGTTTTTCAATTCTAGAATTCCCATTTTTTTTCCCCAAATCTGGTGTGTCTTTTTGTATAGTTTCCGGATTTTGCTGACATTGTTTTTTTTTCCTTTTATCTGCTTATACACAGGAAGCACAGAATTTTTAAAACTTTTAAATTATGAACATTTGTGAATGGATCTGGGTATTAAATATGCACAGGTGGAAAAAATAGTATAATGAATTTCTATGTATTCACTCTGCTTCAATAATGATCAGTATTCTTTAATTCCTTTACAAAATGTATTCCCTACTCCCTCTCCCATTGCTGCTGCTTCTGCTCCCCTCCTCCTCCTTCATAATCATCTTCCTCTTCTTCCTTTTCTTCTTCCTCTTTCACTTCCACTTCCTTCTTATTTTAAAGCAATTTAAAGCTTTAAATTTAAATTGTAATTTAAAGCAAATTCAAAGAGCCAGGCATGCTGGTGTGTGCTTGTAGTTCTAGCTACTTGGGAGGCTGAGATGGGAAGATCACTTGAGTCCCAGAGTTTGAGTCAACCCCGGGCAACATAGACCCCTATCTCTAAAAATATATATAATTAAAAAAAGCAAACCCAAGATGTTCGCGTATTTCTTTAACCAATATGAACTTTAAAAAATATATAACTGGCTGGATACAGTGGCTCATGCCTGTAATCCCAGAACTTTGGGAGGCTGAGGTAGGCGATTGTTTGAGGTCAGGAGTTCAAGACCAGCCTGGCCAACATGGTAAAACCCCATATCTACTAAAAATACAAAAATGAGATGGTGTGGTGGCATGTGCCTTTAATCCCAGCTACTTGGGAGGCTGAGACAGGAGAATCACTTGAACTCAGGAGGTGGAGGTTGCAGTGAGCCGAGATTGCCCCACTGCACTCCAGCCTGGGCGACAGAGCAAGACTCCATCTCAAAAAAAAAAAAACACAACCCCCTCCTACACACAAAACATATATACATATATACATTTATATATATATATATATATATATATATAACCACAAAATCACACTAAGTGATATTAATACTGATTCCTTAATGTCACCTACTATCTTGTTCACCTTCAATTCCCAAATTAGCTTTACAACTCTTTAACAATTTAATTTTTTTTCAACCCAGGCTCCAGACAAGGTCTACACATTGTATTTGGTCATGGTGGCACAATTCTCCTTCCACAGTATAGTTGTTTTAAAGTCTGTATATGATAATGCCAGTATTTGGAGCCCCTGTGGGTCCGTTTCTAGTGTTTATTGTTTCTGCTGCTGCTTTTGTTGTTGTTGTTGTTGTTGTTGTTGAGACAGAGTCTTGCTCTGTCACCCAGGCTGAAGTGCAGTGGCACAGTCTTGGCTCACTGCTACTTCCGTCTCCTGGGTTCAAGCTATTCTCCTGCCTCAGTCTCCTGAGTAGCTGGGATTACAAGTGCCCACCACCACGTCTGGCTAATTTTTGTATTTTTAGTAGACATGGGCTTTCACCATGTTGGCCAGGCTGGTCTCGAACTCCTGACCTCAGGTGATCTGTCTGCCTAAGCCTCCCAAGTTGCTGGGATTACAGGCTAAGCCACTGGGCTTGGCCTGTTTCTGCTTCTTTTCTTTCATATTGTCTTGTCTTATGTGGCTGGTTATCTTTTATTGTGTGCTTGAATTGTATTTGAAAAGTTGTTTTTTAAAAGATAATGTTTAATCTAGGAGGATGTTTTCTTTTTCTAGAGAGGATTTGTTTTTGCTTCTGCCAGATGTTTGGGGGCACTAGCTATCCTGCATCATCTTATTCCAGATGTAAAGACTGAGATTAGTTAAAGCTGGTTTAAACTGGGTGCGGTGGCTCACGCCTGTAATCCCAGCACTTTGGGAGGCCAAGGCGGCTGGATCATTTGAGGCCAGGAGTTCAAGACCAGCCTGGCCCACATGGTGAAACCCTGTTTCTACTAATAATACAAAAATTAGCTGGGTGTGATGGCACGCACCTGTAGTCCCAGCTTCTTGGGAGGCTGAGGCACGAGAGTCGCTTGAATCTGGCTGGCAGAGGTTGCAGTGAGCCACGATCATGCCACTGCCCTTGTGCCTGGGTGATAGAGTGAGACTCTGTCCCAAAGAAAAAGTTTTATGTTGCTTCAGGGACTATTTTATTTCTCTTTTACTCCTAGGTACCACTGCTATGGTGGGCCTTGGTATCCAACTTCTGTCCCTTTTGTCCTGTGAAGTAATAGAAGCACTCTTCAGGTCGGGTGCGGTAGCTCACACCTGTAATCCCAGCACTTTGGGAGGCTGAGGCGGGCGGATCACGAGGTCAGGAGTTCAAGACCAGTCTGGCCAACATGGTGAAACCCCGTCTCTACTAAAAATATTAAAAAAATTAGGCATGGTGGCGCGCGCCTGTAATCCCAGCTACTTGGGAGGCTGAGGCAGGAGAAGTGCTTGAACCCAGGAGGTGGAGGTTGCAGTGAGCCAAGATCGCTCCACTGCACTCCAGCCTGGGTGACAGAGCGAGACTCTGTCTCAAAAAAAAAAAAAAAAAAAAAAAGCAAACAAACAAACAACAAAGAAGCACTCTTCAGCCTCTTTGCCTCTCATTCTTGCAGTTGGCTCTTCCAGGCAGGATTATCAAACGTCCCCAGGAGAAAAGCAGACTGACCTCTATGGCACCAGTTGCATCTCTGAATTTCTGTCTTGTCCTAGATCGTGGCCAGCTTTTTTGTTTACTTGTTTTTTGTTTCTTACTGTTTTAGTAGTTCTCCTATGGCTTAAAGAGGATTTAAAAAATACTATGTCCCCATTTTCTATTTCAATTAAGCCATCCTTAAGAGATTGGTGAAATATTCTCAATTTGCCATTAGCATCAGATTTAATTTATATTCTAAAATTGAAGTCTAATTTATATACATAAAATACAAAAATCCTAAGTGTATAACTCAATAAATTTCTCCATATTTATACATACATGTAATCAGTTATTATTATCTCAAGTAGATGTATTAATATAAAATCCCATGCAAACCTCACTTCTGAATTTTAGTTCTGAGGAAAAAAGATAAGGTGCCATGAATGTGTCACCAAATGAAATGAGATGCTGCTTCATTCAGTATTTTTCACTGACAGGTTTTTTTTCCTCCTTTACTCATGGAGCTTTCCTTCAGAAGCAATGTATTCTTTGACAATACTTAGCATTTGGAAGAGGTGAGATATCATTAAATAAAAATTGTCATCACTCCCAAACATCACTCCACAATATGTCTGAATTCAAAACATCCCAGTATAGTCCAAAATACCCCATTTCTAACAGCATGTTTCACCCTTAACTGAAGTGTGTTTAAGGGAAAATAATGAGCTATTAGGTAGCAATTAGAGCATTGATTTATGGTACCTTGATTAAGGGAGGCTTTGTGATACCAAGATTTTGAATGGTTCCTTTATTTGACATCCATGAGCAATGCACCATACTATGATTCAAGACAGGCGAGAGATACACTTTTCTTTTGTAAACTAGGAGAAGGACAATTATTAAAGGAGCCATAGGAAAGGAGACATTGGGAAAGAGTAAATGTTGAAGTTTAGTTCTGGAAATGGATTCTCTTAGATCCATTTTGCCTGAATTATTTTGGAAAGTGCTCAGAGACCCAAGGACACACATACCCTAATAAAACTATTGTTTGAAGCCACTGGAGTCTACTTCATACACCATCAGCTGAACATGATTCCTAATTGATAAGCTATAATCTGTGTGTTATAGGATTGTTGTGTAGGTTTAATGAGATAATGTATGTAAGTTCCTTAGCAACCATTACTTGGCATGTAATAAAAATGCAATAATAAGCTACTTATCGATCATCACTTTGATCATCACCAACTGAATGAATACATTCATTCATTCATTTATTCATTCAAATATTTATTGCATAAAAGCAATTCTCAAGGTGTTTTATGGTATACTCTGATGGTCTTTATCCCTGAACAAGTGTTCAAGAGGGGACTTCTTAGTCTGCAACAAAGAACAGAAGGTGGTAAAACCTGGATTCTTGCCTCAGTTCAATCTTTGGGAGCTGTGACATCTTGGGTTTTGGTTTCATCATCATCTGCCCAAATTTTTCACTGGGTTGGTCAAGAACTTAATAAGAAAGTGGGCCGGGCGCGGTGGCTCACGCTTGTAATCCCAGCACTTTGGGAGGCCGAGGCGGGCGGATCACGAGGTCAGGAGATCGAGACCATGGTGAAACCCCGTCTCTACCAAAAATACAAAAAATTAGCCGGGCGTGGTGGCGGGCGCCTGTAGTCCCAGCTACTTGGAGAGGCTGAGGCAGGAGAATGGCATGAACCCGGGAGGTGGAGGTTGCAGTGAGCCGAGATCGCGCCACTGCACTCCAGCCTGGGTGACAGAGTAAGACTCTGTCTCACAAAAAAAAAAAGTGAACATGAAATCTTTCTGAAATACTGCAGAATGTGCAAGGAACCCCCCTACCTCCCACTTTTTTTTTTTTTTTTTAAAGTCCAGGTTCCAGGCTTAAAAAGAACCCTTAAGATGCCATCTTGATCCCTATGGGCCAAAGTTCCTCTTCATACACTGGTCTCAAGCCCTTTTTGCCTCTAGACTCTTCATGTGAGAACACTCTCCCATAAATAACAGCTTTCTTTAGACACTATAATTCCCACACAGGGAAGACAGACACAGCAAAACCAGGGAGAGGTAGGTGGGGAAGGAGCTGGGACAGCTAGTTTGTAAAAGCCCCTTGTGGAATCAACAGCCTTCTCCCTGGAGAGATGGTTCTTCCTCCATCTCCCATGAAACTACTGCTTGGCCCAGCATTCCCCAGAGTGTGGACCAAGGGGCACAAATGCCATGAAAAGTGGATCTAGATGGAAGGCAGGAAGGGCAGTGAATAAGAGTGTATCATGAGGCAAAATTGCTGTTCCTCTTTCAATTCTCCTCACCACTGCTGATGACTTCTCTAGCTTTGGTTCATCTCAAATTTTAACAAGGAGAAAACTTGTCTTTGGGCAGGTAGTCTTTAGTTAATTTTTTAATTAATAGTTTGGTTTTCATTGTGTTTTTTTTTTTTCAGTTATCTGCTACTTATGGCAAGGGATATGCCATAAGTAGTAGCTAACACTTACCAAGTACTAAGCAGTGTTGTGAATCATTTCTTTCTTTTTTAGTAGAGATGTTGCTGAGGCTGGTCTTAAACTCCTGGGCTCAAGTGATCCTCCCACCTCAGCCTCCCAAGTAGCTGGGATTACAAGTATGAGCCACTATGCCCAGCTATTTTTTTTTTTTTTAAATTTTTCTAGAGACAAGAGTCTTGCTGTGTTACCCAGGTTGGTCTCAAACTCCTGGTCTCAAGCGATCCTCCTACCTTGGCCTCCCAAAGTGTTGGGATTACAGGCATGAGCCACTGCACCCAGCCTGAAGCTAATTCTTAAGTAAAGAATAAAAAGTAAAGGTACTATGTGGATGCGTAAAAATTGAGACAGAGGTCCTCAAAAGATCCAACTTTGGGAAATATCAGTTTAGCCCAGGCTCCACTGTCCTACCCCAACGGCTGAGAGTCTGACAAAAAGTCAGTGCAGAGCTGGCTGGACTGAAGGGAAGAATGGAGAAGCCTCTTTGGGTCTCCATTTAAAGCCATGGCAGAATGGCCCACCTGGATATGGGCTGACTTATGTTCTTTTATCCCTTTTGTATTTTTCACCATGCAATTGTGTTACCAATTAAAACAATGTGATGTGATATAATCTGATACAATATAAACCAGAGCTTTTTCCAGTAAACCTAGCATAGCAGGTAAGGGTCATTAGGATTAATGGATTAACACATGTCAAGCATTTAGGATAGGGCCTAGCCCCATGTGAGTGCACTTATAAGGGTATTAGGGGGTAAAGGTGGTTAACAGAAGCTGAGATGGGCTGAGGGTTGTGGAGGAGGAGCTCTCTCACAGTCCCGGAAGAGGCAAGTCCTCAATGAGCTCCATCCATGGTAGCTCAACAATGGGACTGTCTGTTGTGGTTCAGGACTCACTTCATTCTGGGCAGTTGCATGGATCTGCCAGGGTGGGCTGGGGATGCGAAACATTCTGCCTGGGTGCCTGGACAGCTGCCAATGATCCGAGCCTCTATGCATCGCCAGCTGCAGGACCCCACCTCCACAGGAGTGGAACATTGATAAGTTCCTGAATGAACACTCATCAAATCCCTGCCCTGTGTTGAGGGCTGCACGTAGCTGTGTGATGAATCGGGAAAGTATATGTTTCCAGACACCACCACTATCAGGCAGAAGTGAGCTGTTAAAGCCAGAGGAGATGGATCCTTCTATACTTCTTTAAAAAATTATTTTTAAATTCTTTTTTTAATTTTACTTTTTTGGAGGGGGTACATATGATAATTTAATACATTCATATAATTTTTTTCTTTTTTAAGACGGAGTCTCGCTCTGTCGCCCAGGCTGGAGTGCAGTGGCGCAATCTCAGCTCACTGCAAGCTCCGCCTGCCGGGTTCACACCGTTCTCCTGCCTCAGCGTCCCAAACAGCTGGGACAACAGGTGCCCGCCACCACGCCTGGCTAATTTTTTGTATTTTTGGTAGAGACGGGGTTTCACCATGTTAGCCAGGATGGTCTCTTTCTCCTGACCTTGTGATCCACCCGCCTTGGCCTCCCAAAGTGCTGTGATTACAGGCGTGAGCCACTGTGCCTGACCCATTCATATAATTTTTGAAGACCAAATCTGTGTATATGGGATATCCATTACCTTAAATATTTATGCTAGAAACATTCAAATTATTCACTTCTAGCTACTTTGAAGTGCACAATAGATTACTGTAAAATGTAGTCACCCTCTTGATCTATTGAACACCAGCTCTTATTTCTTCTATACTTATTAGACAGACCAATAGACCAAGAGAACAGGATTAGGCAGGAACCCAGGCAGCTCAGTGAGCTCGAGTGCTTGGAGCTGGGACTTGCTTACATGCTTCTGATAGGCCCTTACCTTCTGCAGAGCTCCTCCATTTGTAGAATATCCACAGGCATGTTGGTAGTTCAAGGACAGCGCTTGTACAGAATGAACACGGCCACATCACTGATTAGCCATCTAACCCCGGACAAAACATTTTTCCCTTTGGGCCTGATACGGTTTGGCTGTGTCCCCACCCAAATCTCATCTTGAATTGTAGTCCTCATAATCCCCACATGTCCTGGGAAGGACCATTCAATTACCTCCCACACACATGGGAGGTAATTGAATCATAGGGGCAGCTTCCCCCATGCTATTCCTATGATAGTAAGTTCTCACGAGATCTGATGGTTTTATAAGGGGCTTCCCCCTTCACTCTGCTCTCATTCTTCTCCCTCCAGCTGCCATGTGAAGAAGGATGTGTTTGCTTCTCCTTCTGCCATGATTTTAAGTTTCCTGAGACTTCTCCAGCCCTGCAGAACTGTGAATCTTTTCAATTTACCCAATTTCAGGCAGTTCTTTATAGTAGCTTGAGAATGGACTAATACACAGCCTCTGCATCCTCATCTGTAAAATACAAGTTGTAATTAGTACCTACCTTAAATGGTTGTTGTGCGGGTCAAATTAGATAAGGCAGGACAGGTGCCTGGCACACTGTGGGTGATGCTGCTCTGGGCAGGCAGGACCGGGGGACTGGGCTGCAGGAGGTGAAGCTACTACCCTCTGACACATGGCTGCTAAAAGGACAGAGCCCTTTATTCAAGCCCAGTGGCATCTACCTTAGGAAATATGTCCCCAACCTGGTGTGATGTCCAGCCTCTGAAGTGCCACAAAATGAAACAGTGAAGTTCAAGACTCAGAAGTCAGCCTGTGATTTCTATAAGTTCAGATAGAGAAGAATTTGGTTTATTTGATTTACATCAATATTATGGACAGAAATGTGACCAAAGTCTTCGGAGTCTTCAGTTGGAGGTGAGCAGGGGCTTAGTAAACTAAATAAAGAGAAACTTTATTTGCACCTCCATGGCTAAAATCATACGGGTTTTAAATGAGATGTTCTACTTGTTATGCAGTGCCTCAGAAAATGCATCTAAATTTCCACATGTATGTTAGATGTACCCAGGCTCAGAAAAGGGTCTTTTGTGGTGTGAGACTTACACAGACAGTTCAGCACGAGTCTCTGGAAACTGCTTGGGTTCAAATTCTGGCTACACCTCTACACCAGGAACTGGGTAGCCTTCTGGCATGCTTTGGCTTCCTCATGTGCAAGATGGTGCTGAGAGTGGTGTCTATTTCACAGGGGATCTATCAATGGAAATGGGGCTCAACAGAGTCTAAGCTAGACAAAGCACTTATCACAGGGCCTGGCAAACAAGATGAGCTCCATGATCATAGCTATTATCATGATTAAGACACAAAGTCTCAGTTAAACTTACAAAGCTCTATCCTTGACAGCCAAAGTATGAACACATTGTTCTTCCCAGCTGTGGACTTGAATGCTGGCTGAGACTGGAGCCCTGGTATCTGAGCTCACAGATGTCTCCTACCTTCACGAAGCTAGCCTCTGCATTTTGTGTGGCTCTGAATTCTCCCCGCTCCTGCCCTCCCTGGCCTGCTGCCAACCTGCCTCAGGCTCAGTGCTCAGCACAGTGGGTTCTACCTAATGGTCTGCCCACCAGCATTTAATATGCCATGCATCAACTGGGGGAGGTTGTTCTAGAAGGGATGGCGTATCGGCAATGCCTGAGGATGGGACCAAGGAAAAAGAGGCCAGTGGGACCCTGTTGGACAGATTCCTGGCTGTGACTTCAGCAATGACCTTCCTGATCAAAGGTGGTGCTTTCTTTCCAAGCAACATTTCAGACATCTAATAATTGATGGGATGATGTTAACTCACAACGAGTTTTAATACAGCTGCTCCTGGGTAGGTTGTTTACCCCTCTCCGACTCAATTCTTTATCTCAAAAAATAGGAAGAAAAAATATCTGCCCTTCTAGGCATTTATAAGGATCAACTTAGCTTGTAAGTATAATGTTCTGCAAATGTAAATGCTCTCTCTCTCTCTCTCTCTCACACACACACACACACACACACAGACACAGTTTTGGTTTTTCCATCTCTCAACCTAATAGGCTAGTGGAAGATAGGAGGCCAGAAGTCCTTTTTCCCGATATTAATTTGATCCTGTGCATCTCCCTTCTGTCTTCGGCTGCAGCCTCTAAAGAGAAGAGGCCACTGTGGGGCTTGCTGGGCAATGGGAGATGGATCATGAAAGATGATGATGATCCTAGCAATTTATCTCCTAGTCAGCTCAGGAAGCAGACCTTTTGCAGGTGAGAGATTTGTGAGCAAAAGGCAATCCCTCTTCGAGAGCAAACAATTTGGAGCTGAGGTGCTTGCTCTGGCTGCAGGGAGAGTGTGTTGGGAACCCGCCCTCCCTTAGTGTGAAGTCTCAGCCACCCCAGCTCAGTTCAGTTCATCAGGACTCTGCCTCCTGTGGGCTTCTGAACTTGCCCCTGGCCTCAGCTCCTGCTCCTACTTTGACATGTACATAGCTCAATAAATAAGTTGATGATGATGATGATGATGATAGGGGGTTTGGTATGGATTGTTTAATTCTCTTGCCATCCCAGCAAGGCAAATACTATTATTATTCCTATTTTACAAGTTGACAAACAGAGGCACAGAAAGGTTAAAATGCACCATTTTATAAAGTCATCTGCTTGGGAAATCAGAAATCAAGCCCTGGAAGCCCAACTCCAAAGCCTAAACGTTTTACCCTTAGTCGTTACTTGTTGCCCACCACTTGGAAGAAAGGAGGGAGGGAGGGAGGGAGGTGGGAAGGGAGGAAGGGAGGATCTCTTCCAGGCTGTGAGGATGAAGTGAGAGACTGTGGGCGTGTGAAAGAGCTTTCTAAAATATAAAGTGTAAAAACAGACTGGAGTATCATTGTTAGACCAAAGCTGTCCTCTTTCAGGAAGGGAAGTGTGCCCTCTCTGAGCTGAGAGTTCGGGATTTCTAGCATCTGCCGAGGCTCTCGGGCTTTTCTACCCTTCAGTGAGCTCTCCTTACTTCAGTTCTAAGGGGTCTCTCCCTGGGAGGTGAGGGGAACAAGCTTGCTCCTGAGAATTGGGAGGTTCAGAGACTTCCAGCTTTGGCCATCTTGCTGCTGTGTGTGACTTTGGTTGAGTCCCTTAACCACTGTGTGCCCAAGAATGCCCCTTTGTATTTACGAGAAATCACCATGGCCCTGCCCAAGCCACAGGGTGAGAGTCTGTGTGCAATAGCACTGAATTCAGTTGCCAGATTTCCAGTGCTCCATGGCCACAGGTGGCTAGTGGCTAGCCTTTGGACAAAACAGACGTAGAACATTTTCATTGCTGCAGAACATTCTATTAGACTGCACTGCTCTATAATTTAATATTTGTTTACAGTTTTTTTTTCTTTCGAGATAAAACTTACAATGCAACACACAAAATCAAGGTACAGAATCTTGCCATCACCCTGGAAAGTTCTTTCATGTCCCATTCTAATTCAGTCTCTACACCCATTTCCAGAGGAAACTGCTGTTTTGATCATTCTTTTAGCCATAAATTAGCTTTCCGTGTATGTGAAAGACTCTGATTGGCATTTCTAAGGGTCCCCTGAGAGCTTGCACCATTTTTTACCAGAGAGTCTTGGGACTAACAATTTCCTCCCTCTCTCCTCAGTTCACTGGGTGTTCCTACATCTAAAAGGCAACCCAGGCTTCAGCCAGTCTTTGGGGCTTGAAGATGGCCTGCCTTTGGGGAGCCACTTTCCTCTACACTATTCCACTTTCCTCTGTTTAGATCTGACCCATTGGGAAAGGGCTGGACGTATTTCTCTCTGTCTTAGTCTGTTCCTGCTGCTATAACAAAATAACAAAATGTCTGAGATTGGGTAATTTATAAAACATAGAAATTTATTTCTCATAGTTCTAAGAGGATGCAAAGTCCAAGATCAGGGCCCCAGCAGATTAGGTGTCTGGCAAAGGCCACCCCCTGCTTCCCTCTTGCTGTGTCTGCACAAAGCAAAAGGGCAAAAGGCAAAGGGGTGAACAACCTCAAACCTCTTCTATAAGGTAATTAATCCCATTAATGAAGGTGAAGCCCTCAGGACCTAGTCACCTCCCCAAAGCCCTATGTTCGAATACTAATTCCATCACCTTGGTGATTAGGTTTCAACATGGGAATTTTAGAGAGACACAGATATTCAGGCCATAGCCCCCACTGTTTCCCTTTCCAGGAGTGTATGACTGGCATTCTCAATGCAGGCTTTCTGCCACTGTTTGCAGGGTAGCCAGGTGGATGGCAGGGGGCAGGAGAGAGAGGCTGCCACCTTCTAAGGACTGTCCTCCGAGCTAGAGTTGGCCCTGAGGATACAGTCTAAGGCCATATCCACCCAGGCTGCTTGGTGACTGGTGGCCCTGATCCTGGAGTGGGGATTGCATGATTTGAATCATATGTAAGCTGCAAAGTGGGAGCTCTGAGCTTTTGGCTTAAAATTCTGGAAAGGGGTAAAGAATCACACTTTACCTTTATGCTTCAGTGGAGATGAAAAAAGTTTCTAGAAGGAAAAACCCAACCCACCTGTTTGCAGAGATGCTACACCAAAGCTTGGAAAATCCTAAGTGCTCCCAGCTGCCCCCAGGCCAGCCCCTCCCAGTCCTGCCATCCCTGGGGGTGGCCAGAGAAGGCATCTGTGTGCTGAGAGCCAACCAGGAGGAAAGGAACTGCGATTCTAGGGACTTTTGAGCTGGCGGGGAAGGACCTGAACTGACTTTTCCTGGGTGAAGAAAGGGGCCCCACTGGAGTGAGGTGGGAGGAAGGAGCAGAGAGGGTTAAATGTCACAGTGCAGTGCTGGAATCTTCCTGAGCCATCAAAGGGTGGGGGATGGCTCCAGTGCCCAGCAGGAGGGGACTTGTCTGCACAGCTTGGGAACTATCACTTCCCAGTGCCTGCTGGTTGTGCTCACTTCAGTGTTTACTGATAGGCAGCTAAACCCAGATGAAAGCAAAGGGCCTTGTGACCTGGATCCCAGGAAGTGGGAGAGCAGGCAGCTGAGGACACTGCAGCTGGGAGGATGGGACTCAGGAAGGATGCAACTGGGAGCCGACCCCCAGAGTTGCTGGAGGGAGCAGGGTCCCTGAAGCTGATGGGGAGAAAGCAGGCTCAGTATGGGAGGGGTCCAGGGACACTTCTGGCAGCAGGGAGAACACAGGGATCCATGAAAATGCACCTTGGCAAGGCCAGAAAGTGATAGGCAGGGAATCTCCTCATGGAACAGATGTGGAAAGGGAAACCTTTTTTGTTCACTGGGTAAAGACCCCTTGAGAGCGTGTGTGTGTGTGTGTGTGTGTGTGTGTGTTTGTGTTTGTGTGTGTGTCTGTGTGTTTCAAAAGAGGAATGGACTGGCGATTCACACCATTAGCATAGGTTTTGACTAGATTAGTGTTTCTCACTCCTCTTTCAGATTTTGGACCTATCTGTGACCACGTTTTGGACACAAATATATGATTAAGGAAAACTTGAAATCAATATCATAAGGGAAAAAAAGAATAATCATGCATCATAAATAGAGGATAACCCTTACAATCACCACGCCCATCACAGCAAACCCAACCAGTGTTCATCCTAGCTTGGAACTACTGCCAGTGTCATGGTCCATGTCAAAACTGAGATGGCAAATGTTCAATCCTAAAGAGAGACCACCTCCAAATAAGGCTTTTTCTTTAAGACAATCAGAAGGCTTGGGGATGAACTGAGAGGTAAACAGCCTCGCACTGTGTGTTTCCCTCTGGTGGCCCTTGTGGGCCCCACTACAAATCCCCACAGGCGGCTTAGCTCTTGATTGTTTCTTTCCCTGCCATCTCCTGTGGCCTGGGGGGAAGACTCTCCCTTTCCTCACCACAAATGCTGTTCCCCAATTTGTAAAACAAGTTTTTTTGGTTGGAGAACAATTGCTCCTTGGTGCTGTAGCATTCCTTCCATTCAATCCATTGGCCCCTACAGGATTCTTCTCTTCCTGGAGGATTTGTTAGGGGTTGCCTTTCACCAGCCATCATCCAGGGAAGGGAAGGGGTTCACGCTGGCATCAGCTCCTTCCACGGGAAGCACCTGTCGGCCTGGCAGGCGGAGCACACTCCACTATTGAGCTTCTGCCTCCAAACTGTCCTCCGGGCCTTGCTCTTCTCCCCATCACCCTGCTTTCGGGTGTTGCCCCATTGAGAGCTTTATGCAGGCTAAATGTTGGTTTGAAAAATAGGATTCTGGTGAAAAATTATTGTCTGCCTCCTTACTTGGGCTTTTGAGATGGAGCCTGTTATTATTTGATTTCGTTCAGGGACACCTTCAAAAGAAGGTGTGGTGGGGGTGGAGGAAGCCAATTTATCACCGAGAGTGATACAGTCAGAGAGGCAGGTTTCATTTGAGGCTTTGTTTAAAACTTGGCAGAGTGCTTTGAAACGTTTTCACCAGCAGACAGTCAGCAGCGTGATGCACTCATACTAAGCACAGCACCTATGCCAGAATACAGCAACAGCTGGCTTGAAACAAGTTCATGATGGGAAAATTAGGCCAGAGGAATGAAAGGTAAATTAGTAGGTAATTATGCTCTTAACACAGGAAGAGTTTCTATAATGAATCCTTTAACCAGGCAATCCCTGGTGAGTTTTAAATAAAATTGTATATTTTTGCCAGGCTATGGTAAGAACTTAATAAGATGACCATGTTTAAACCAGATGCATTTCGGGGATGGCTTTCCTCCTGGAAACCACTAATCTCCTTTCTGTCTCTGTGAATTGGCCTATTCTGGTCATCTGATAGAAATGGAATCATATGTGGTCTTTCGTGTCTGGCTTCTTTCACTTAGCATAATATTTTCAAGGTCAATCCATGTATCAGAACTTCATTCCTTTTTAGGGATGAATGATTATCTTCTATTGTATGGATATACCAAGTTTTAATTATCCATTCCTCAGTTGATTGACATTTGGATTGTTTCCACTTTTTGGCTATTATCAATAACACTGCTATGAACATTTGTGTATAGATTTCTGTGTGGAAGTACATGTTCTCATTTCTCTTGGGTATATACCTAGGAGTGGTATATACCTGGGTCCCATGGTAACTTCATGTTTAACTTTTTGAGAAACTGTCAGACTGGTTTCCATGCAGCAGTAGCATTGTACATTCCCAAAAACAGTGTCTGAGGGTTCCAGCTTCTCCACATCCTTGCGACCACTCCTCATCGTCTGTCTTTTTGTTTCAGTCATCCTAGAGACTGTGAAATGGCATCTCCTTGTAGTTTTGATTTTTATTTACTTAATGCACACCTGGAATTTAAACTCAAGCCTCAATTCCCAAGTCCCTGCTTTACCCACAATGCCAAAAAACAAGAGGAGCAATGATGTGGGGAAAGGGAATCTTCTACCATTCCCTCCTACTTTGTCTAGGGAGAGAGGGATTTGTTCAGATTCACTGTATGAAAACTCTATTGGACATAATGACAGTATGGGACAGTGTGTTATAGATGATACAAAAATCTCAGGCCACAGCTTTTTGGGAAGTCTATTTTTTAAATAGACTTTAAAAGATGAGGGCAGAGAGGATGACATGGAAATGTGGAACAAGTTCATTTAAGACACAATAGTAAAAAACGAAACAAAATCCATCATAGGGCCGGGCACGGTGGCTCACGCCTGTAATCCCAGCACTTTGGGAGGCCGAGGCGGGCAGATCACGAGGTCAGGAGATCGAGACCATCCTGGCTAACATGGTGAAACCCCGTCGCTACTAAAAATACAAAAAAATTAGCTGGGCATGGTAGCAGGCCCCTGTAGTCCCAGCTACTTGGGAGGCCGAGGCAGGAGAATGGCGTGAACCCAGGAGGCGGAGCTTGCAGTGAGCCGAGATCATGCCACTGCACTCCAGCCTGGGCTAGAGCGAGACTCCGCCTCAAAAAAAAAAAAAAAAAAAAAACTCATCATAGTACCAGATAGATGATAGATATTCATATTGCCAACAGAGCCAACAAGACAGTGATTTTCAGGGCACGTGCCTAACATTCGCTCCCTCCAGCCTTTGGGGGGAAGTCTCCCTGATATAGGGCCAGTATCCCTGCTTGAGTTGTGTCTAGTTCCTCAGGTTATGGGGACAAAATCAGCACTGAGTACCACCACTCTCATGGCTGATAATTCCAGAGTAATGCATTTCATCATTATAGAAGTGAATTATGAGTCAATTCAAGTCTTTTTCAAAGGGCAGGTACCATGGTTTTTAACCTTTGAATCCTCAGTGCCTGGCATATAATAGGCTTTGATAAATGTTTGTTGAATTCATCCACCCATCTATCTATCCATCTAATCAACAAATATTTATTGAGCAACTACTTTGTGCCAGGCACTGTCATGGGCTTCAAGGACACAGTAGTGAATAAAACAACTAAAATTTCCCTACCTGCATAACACAATCTAGTGGATGAATGAATAAAGTCAACAAGTTTGTGTTTCAAACAATGAATTTGGAGGGGATTTGTAAGCTTTATGTGCTACATAAAATAAGGGGTGATTGTCACAAAGAAGTAGCAACACAACTTATGTGATGGTGTTGACTATGTGCTGTTCACTGTTCTAATACAATATAATAGCAATTTGATTCTCACCATAACCCTGTAGCAGGACGAGCCGCAGACAAAACCTCTCAGACACCGAGTTGTAGAAGGAAGGGCTTTATTCAGCTGGGAGCATCGGCAAGCTACTGCCTTAAAATCCAAGCTCTCCGAATGCACAATTTCTGTCCCTTTTAAGGGCTCACAACATTAAAGATTTCACATGAAAGGGTCGTGATTGATTTGAGCAAGCAGGTGGTACGTGACAGGGGCTGCATGCACCAGTGGTCAGACAGAAACAGAACAGGGCAGGGAGTTTCACAATGTTCTTCTATACAATGTCTGGAATCTATGAATAACATTGGTTTCTAAGTTATGAGTTGATTTTTAACTACTGGGTTTAGGCCAGGCAGGCCCAGGTCTGGTTTCGGGCCTGGTGCCAGGCTGCCTGTCTTTGGTTTTACTTCCTTGTTTTTTCTTAAAACAGGTACTGAGTGTAAAACAATGTAAAACAATATGAGAGGGTTTCTCTGTCTTCCCTCAACCCTATTAGATGGGAGTTATTATTATTATCTCTATTTTGTAGATGAGAAAACTGAGGCACAGAGAGGTTGAGTAACTTGTCCAGAATCACACAGCTAGCAGGTGGTAAGGCCAGAATCTGAACCCAGGCAAGCGGCTGCAATGCTTATGATCTTGACTGCGATGCTATGGTCCTTCTCAATGTACAGTGGATATGAATTTGGCATGAGTTGGATTTTTGTGCTCTGAGGCCTGGCTGCCACAGCTTTTATTCATTGGGTCCATTCTTCTTGGTGCATGCCTGAGAAATTTGGGTTGGCCACAAGCTAGCCAGCCCATTACAGTGGATACAAGAACAGTTTTTCAGGACCCACTCTGTCATCTGTCTGTTCCCATAGGGCTGTCCTCAGCCTGGGTGGCTCATGACCTCATGCCCTTGAAGCTGGCCTTCCCGGAGTACATTCCTTCTATCCCTCTTGACGCCTTTCTCCTGGGTGACTGTGTGGGAATCTGCACCCACCCGTGGCAGCCCCTGAGCAACCTCTTGGCTGTGGCAAGGGCTTGACAGTCAGGAACCTGGCTCCCCAAGCTCAAAGCCACTGCTTCTCATGTGTTTTAATTTCGGGTCTTTATAATAGAGGTTGCCCCTTCAATGATTAGGAGAGACACAAGATGGAAATAAAGGTTTTATTACTTACAGGTCTTGGGAAGTTCATGGCATGCCTAGAGCCCCTCCCCCACAACAGAGAGGGAATGATCAGGGGGTGCATGAAGAAAGAGAAAGTGGGGGGCCACCTATGGGTCAGGGCTTTTATTGAGGCCCAGGGTGTTATCCATGCACATTTCCCATAGGGAATTTTAATTGGTGGGTTTAAATGCAAAAGAGCAAGCAGGCACGAGTTCCAGGAGGTCATGCTGTGACTGAGAGGGGGTCACTGTGGCATATCTGCAGTCTGTATAGGGGGTGAAAGTTAGCGGGTTGAATAGGTTGTCTTTAGCTGTCCCGTGGGGAGGTGAGCACCAGGGAGCAGCTGTGTATGGCATTGAAGGACTGGGGGGAGGTGTAGCAGGAGAGACTGTGTCAAGGATAACTGAGCCCTGCTTCTGGTGTGAGAAAAGTAAGCTCATAGTTAAAACGGATGCTGAGGGTGGGTCACTTGAGGTCAGGAGTTTGAGACCAGCCTGGGCAACATGGCGAAAACCCGTGTCTACTCAAAATAAAAAATTAGCCAGGCATGGTGACGGGCACCTGTAATCCCAGCTACTCGGGAGGCTGAGGCAGGAGAATCACTTGAACCCAGGAAGCGGAGGTTGCAGTGAGCCAAGATTGCACCACTGCACTCTAGCCTGGGCGACAGAGTGAGACTCCGTCTCAACAAACAAACAAACAAACAAAAACAAAACCAACAACAAAAACCAAAATGGATCCTGAGGCAGCATAAATTATAAGGATTCACTACATTGTGCCCAGCCCTGTCAGCATCCCCATTGTGGGGCAGAGAGGGAGGTAGGCAGTGAGTGACTGGGGTTTGGTCACATTTACCCCCTGACCCTGGTGAACTGTGAATGTCGTTTGAGTTTCTTTGCAAAGGGCAGACCACCCAAGGCTGGTCTCAGTATCTTTGGCTCAGAAGCTGGAAGTGCCCCCAAGCAGGAGCCATGAGCGAGGCCTCAGGAGCCGGAGAAATGCACCAAGGACCCTCAGAATCCAAAAACCTAGGCTGCTAGAATGTTCTGCTAATCAGAAAGCCGGTAAGACTTGGTGTGCCTCGCTCATGGCTCTACCCAACCTACTGCTTAGACCGGGGCCGTGCACACAACAGGCTCTCTCAAAATACCTGCTGAATGAAAAGGCTGAAAAGTAGATCCTATCTTGTCCAATCTTCTTCTTTTCCAGGAAGGAGAAACTGAAACCTAGCAAAGAGAAGTGACTCGGCTAAGCTAGTATTTGTAGACAATAAATAGGAGAACCGGAGAACCAGGCCAGGCCACTGCTGTGCGCTTTAAAAGCATGGTTCTTTCCATGGCACCAGGTGGTGGCCCTAGGCGGTGGAGGTTGGCGGGATGCCTCTCCTGCTGGCATCCATGTTCAAAGTCCCTGTCCCCACCCTTGATCTCCAGGGACATCTGCTAATTCACAGCCTAAATGAATAGTGGGGAGGCAGAGAGGAGCCAGTTCACCTTTGCAGTTAGAAGGGCTTTCATGAGAGGAGGGGAAAGAAGAATGGAAAAGGGGTAATAACAGCAGCAGTAATAGTAACGGCTATGATATTTTTGGGGACCTACTTCTAGCCAAGTTCTGCAAATAAACAAAGCAAATAAGGGGAATTTTCTTTTTCTTTCTTTCTCTTTTTTTTAGACAGTCCTGCTCTATCGCCCAGGCTACAGTGCAGTGGCGTGATCTCAGCTCACTGCAACCTCCACCTCCAGGGTTCAAGCAATTCTCCTGCCTCAGCCTCCCAAGTAGCTGGGATTACAGGCACCTGCCACCACACACGGCTAAATTTTTTTGTATTTGGAGTAGAGACAGGGTTTCACCGTGTTGGCCACGATGGTCTCGATCTCCTGACGTCAAGTGATCCGCCCACCTCGGCCTCCCAAAGTACTGGGATTACAGGTGTGAGCCACCGTGCCTGGCCTGGAAACTTTCTAAATAGAATTTAAAAAAATAGATGAGTGGGTCCAGGAACCCCAGACACTACCTCAGCTGTCTAGTGCTCAGCGTAGCAGCGGCTAGCAAAGCTCCCACTGCCTGAATCGTGGGCTGTCCATGGTCCTGGGGCACACAGCCACAGCACAAGCTGGTGGCCCTGGAGAGCCTCCCATGAAAGGGAGCACCTGACCTGTACAGCCACACCACATGCAACTAAGTAGCTTCCTCTCATACTCCAAACCAGGTGGATAAGCGAGAGCTACCTCCCAGCACTGTAAATCACCCATGGGAACCTCCCACCAACTCACCTCCATGACACCTAGGGTTAAAGCTGATAAGGTCTCTGTCAGCCTGGTCTTTGAATGATTTAGAGGAGGAGAGTGTCCCGGTCTATAGTTAATTGAAATGTGATGAAAGGGTCTCCTTAGCATGGCACACAGCAGACGTTCAGCACATGTGAGTTCCCTTTCTGCCCCTACTCCCCAAACCAAAGTCTACTTCCAAGAAAGATGATGGCCTTGCATCTTCTTCTCCCAGGGAATTAGCAATTTAATTGATGAGTCTTAGAAATCATAGCCCAAAGCCTCAAAGAAATGCATTTCAAAGATAATTAGGGAATATAATAAAAACCACTGAATGGTACACTTAAGAAAAATTGAAATGTCTTGACATTTTTCTGCTGATATATGAAAGAATCTGAATAAAATTTTCCCCAATTTGCTAACAATTCTTGTTACTGGAAAGGGGTCTTGATCCAGACTCCAAAAGAGGGTTCTTGGATATCGCACAAGAAAGAACTTGGGGCGAGTCCATAGAGTAAAATGAAAGCAAATTTATTGAGTAAGTAAAGAAACAAAAGAGTGGCTACTCCATAGGCAGAGCAGCCCCAAGGGCTGCTGGTTGGCTATTTTTGTGGTTATTTCTTGGTCATATGCTAAACGAGGGGTGGATTATTCATGAGTTTTCCAGGAAAGGGGCAGGCAATTCATGGAACTGAAGGTCCTTTTTTAGATCATATAGGCTAACTTCCTGATGTTGCCAAGGCATTTGTAAACTGTCATGGCGCTGGTGGGTGTCTTTTGGCATGCTAATGCATTATAATTAGTGTATAAGGAGCAGTAAGGACAACCAGAGGTCATTTTCCTAACCATCTTGGAGATGATTTTGGGTGACTTCTTTACCGTATCCTGTTTTGTCAGCAGAGTGTTTATGACCTATCTTGTGCTGACCTCCTATGTCATCCTGTGGCTAAGAATGCCTAATGTCTGGGGATTGCAACCCAGCAGGTCTCAGCCTCATTTTCGCAGCCCCTATTCAAGATGGAGTCACTCTGGTTCAGATGCTTCTGACATTCTGAAGGTGTGGATGATAATACTGATAATAAATTGTGAAGCTGAAAGGAACTTCTCTAAACTATCAATGATAAAAAAAAACCCACCAAAATTTGACTAAAAAAAGGTAATTAGGAGAGATCCTTAGGGACAGACAAACTTTCAGAAGGGAGGGCCCTCAAGACTCCAGAAATGAAAGAGCTTCACTTACTTCAAAGTGACAAGAGTTTTCTGAATTAGCCACCTTTTCTGGAGAAGGGCAAACTTGGGATGAGGCAGGCATATTAGTTCATTCTCATACTGCTATAAAGAACTATCTGAGACTTGGTAATTTAAAAAGAAAAGCAGTTTAGTTGACTCACAGTTCCACAGGCTGTACAGGAGGCATGGCTGGGGAGACCTCAGGAAATGTACAATTATAGCAGAAGGGCAAAGGGGAAGCAAGCACGTATTCACATGTCAGGAGAGACAGAGTGAAGGGGGATGTGCTACACACTTTTAAACAACCAGATCTTGTGAGAACTCACTCACTATCATGAGAACAGCAAGGTGGAAATCCAATCCTATGATCCAATCACCTCCCTCCAGGTCTCTGCTGCAACGTGTAGGGATTACAATTCGACATGAGATTTGGGTGGGAACACAGAGCCAAACCATATCAGCAGGGTGTTAGAGAAGGTGTACCATCCAGCCAGGATGGATGTAAAGGCAAGTTCAGTTGCTTTATCTTTTTTCAGAAGAAGGTGAGCTGTCCTCTGCTTCTCTCTGTGGCAGGGCAGGGGTGGCCTCTTGTACAGGGAGATTGAGGTCCAGGGAGATGATTGAGCAGTGCCTGGACAGAATGACCTGACCTGCCTTTGTCAGCCTCACGGAGCTCAGTTACATCCCTGCATGTGCCCTGCATGAAGGCTGGGGACAGAGAGAAGGGAGCAGGGAGGCAGTTATTTGGGAGCTTGAGTTGTGGAGGGGCAGTGGTGACTTCTGGCACCAGGATAAAGGAATGGGGTCTGTTTCTATGGTAGAGTTTTGTTGTTTTGTTACTGTCTTGACCAGGAAGAGGAGGCGGAGGAAGAGGAAGACAGCAATGATAATTTCCTTTAGTGAATGCCTACCAGATAGGGTGAGAAGAAACTCTGGAATGCTTGAGATGAACACTTTTATCACTGGTGGGATGGGGACTCGGAGTAAATTAAATTTGATTTTAGAAAAGTGCTGTAATGTTTTCTTGTGTTGGGGTAAAACTGACATCACTACAGATACATCTACCAGCATATTTAAGTATAATATAATCATACTGTATCTATACCCTTTAAAAAAATAATATAGCCAAACCCTTTTATCTGATGCTGTCACTGCTGGTTAATTTTAAAGAGCAGGTTAAGAGAGTAGTTATAAAAATTATATATGCATACTTTAAATATTTTATTCTAATGTATAATATATAAACACATATTAATCGACTTTTTTCCTACTTTTTATTATGGAAAATCTTAAACATATATAAAAATTAGGCAGAATAGTATAATAAACCCCCACGGGCCCATCATTCAGCTTCAAAAATTACCAAATCACAGCCAAGCTTGTTTCATCTGTATCTGCCCTCCCACTGTTATCACTTTTTTTTTTTTTTTGAGGTGGAGTTCCACTCTTGTCACCCAGGCTGGAGGGCAGTGGTGTGATCTTGGCTCACTGCAACCTCCGCTTCCCAGGTTCAAGCGATTCTCCTGCCTCAGCCTCCCAAATAGCAGGGATTACAAGTGTGCACCACTGCACCCAACTAATTTTGTATTTTTTTAGTACAGATGGGGTTTCACCATGTTGGTCAGGCTGGTCTTGAACTCCTGACCTCAAGTGATCCCACCTTGGCCTGTCAAAGTGCTGGGATTACAGGTGTGAGCCACGTCACCTGGCCTCCATTATTACTTTGAAGCCAATCTCAGATGTAATTTTACTCATTCCCTAATACTTCAGCCTGCATCTCCAAAAGGTAAAAATTCAAACGAACGTAATAACAATGTTATTGCACCTACAAAATGCATCTTTAAGCTCATAGGTATCGGTGGATGAACTTTTAATGTGATATTAAGGCTCTTCTTTTATGAGGATGCATCAGCTAATTGGAGTCCTGTATTACTGTCAGTCAAAACCATACCTGTAATGAGTAATGCGTAATCTACAATTTGTGGTTTACATTTCTTTCCCGAAGTTGGAATGAGAATTTAAAGATACTTTGCAAGATATCTGAGAGTGGAAACCTCCCCAGATCACTCCCGCCTGCCATCTTTCACAGTCACCTCACATCTATTTTAACATCATTTTGGTTTTTGGAAAAAACTCACTTATATTGAGTATTTTCAAAGCATTTCCCGTAGCTTTCAGAGAACTGACTCTTATTTTGTACTCATACTCAATTAGTTCTTTCGTAGTATTTAGTTATGAATAAAAAATAACAAATGCAACTTGAGTAACCAGGCCTGGCAACAAACACAATTGCTCCTGCTAAGCCCCCTACTCAACTTGTAGGAGAAGCGTCCTGGAATGCCAGAGAGCAGGCCATGTTCAGCACGTGGTGTATTTTCTGGAGGGACTAAGCATCACACGATGTGGTAAGTCTGTTAAGTGAAGACCCGTTAAGTGAGCAAGGTCTTCTGGGTATTTTGGAGATCTTTCTGTTAGGACAAATGGATCCACATTATTCTCTTAACAGACTGCACCACATCCATTATATAGACATATGTTTCTTACCAGTAGATATACAAATTGTTCCTAGTTTTTGTCTGTTCACTTTGCTTTTTTGCTAATATATACAATACATCAATGAGCTTCCTTATTCATATGACTTAGTGTACTTTAACCAGTATAGGACACATTTATTAGTGTGGAATTGTTGGGTTAAACAAAAGATACATGTATTTAAAATTATTATTGATATTACCAAATCATTCTCCAAAAGTGTTAACACTAATGTATACTCCCACCAACAGTATTTGAAGGTGTGTATAGTACACACACTTATCAACTCTTACCAAACGTTTTCATCATTACCAGTCTGATAAAAAGTGGCATCTTCCTGTTGCTTTTATTTTAATATGCTTAATTATGACAAACTTTAGGATTTTTCATTTGCTTAATGAGTATCTGCATTTTCTGTTCTATGATCTGTGAGTTCATAGCCTCTGCTCTGCTTGTCTTTTTGAATAGATTTCTGGAACTCTGTTTAATTTAGCAATATTTGCCCTCTGCCTTTCTATGTGTGACATGCATGAACGATGTGGCTGAGATGGCTAACTGCTCATCAGAAATGTGTGCTCTGCATTCTGGTGTGTAGAATTGTCCCTGGGAAGAAGCATCTAGTGAGGGACTACATTTCTCAGCCCTGTTTAGGGTAGACATGGCCATGTGAATGAGTTCTAGCCAAGGGACTGTGCGCACAGATGACATATGCTACTGCCAAGCCTAGCCCATGGGAACTTCCCACCAACTCGCCTCCATGACACCTGGGGTTAGAGCTGGTAAGACCTGTCAGCCTGGTCTTTGAATGATTTAGAGGAGAGGGTTCCCTGTTCTGTAGTTAACTGAAACCACTGGACTTGAACCATCATACACTTTAGGTCTTTTTTTTTTTTTTTAAATATAATAGTAGTTCCCCTATCCTAATTAGTGCACAAAATACCTGAGAAGTAGTCTATTTAACGTATATGCTAAATGTTTAGTATTCGTTTTTTGACCTTTTACATGCTATTTTTCTAAACCTACAGACTTACAAAACTTTACATGGTCAATATTTTTAATGACTTTTGGGTTTTGTGTTATGCATACAGAGACTCTCTCTAGCCTAAGATTATTTTTAAAGTCATCTGTGTATCTTTCTGGAACTTTTAAGGTTTACATTTTACATTTAAATTTTTGCTTCATCTGTAATTTTTTTTTTAGTGTAAGGTGTGAAATGGGTTTCCAGCTTAGTTCTTTCCCAACCCCAATGGTTAAGCAGTTCTTCCCATTTTATTTATTGAGTAATTTATTTATTACTGATTTGAATTATACCTTTATGGTATACCCAATTCCAATATGTATTTGGGTTTATATCTGGACTCTCTCTTGTGAATCTGTTTGTGCCAAATTGCACTTTACCAAACTGTTTTATTGTAGATTTACAATAAATACATTTAAATATCTGATGAGGAAGTCCATCTGCCCACTTTCATTTTTCTCCATCATTTTTCCTAGCTATTCTCATATATTTGCTTTTCCAGATAAACTTTAGAATAGCTGAAAGAAATTATGCTGATACTTTAACAAGGATTGCTTTGAATAAGGAAAACCAAAATTTCTACAACATTGAAATTTTGTTTTCAAGAATATGTCTTTTATTCAAGTATGATTAAAATTCCTAGGTGGCAGTTTAAAGTTGTTTTTTTTTTTTTTTATAGAGATCCTGCACAGTTCTTGTGAAATTTATTCTTGGATGTGTTTTTCTTTTTCTTCATATTATAAACGGTAGTTTTTCTTCCAGTATATTCTCTTAACTGGTGGTTGTTTATATAAGAAGAAGCTACCCAAGTCAATTCTCTTTTTGTTTCTAAAGCTTTTTAGTTGATTTAGATATATAATCATATCATCTATAAATCATATTAAATTTGCTTCCTCCTTTCTAATACATTTACCTCTTATTTTTCTCCTTATCTAATTGCGTTGGCTTGCACTTCCAGAACAATGTTGCATGATAATGTTGGTGGTGCCTTCCTGTTCCTAAAGACCATTAGAGGAGTCCTAAGTTATCTGTTTCCTGCCATCAAACCCTCTCAGAGGAAGGAGAGGGAGTTTGCTATGAGAAGACTCTTAGGAGAGGCAGCGACCCTCTTTAGAAGGTTCCTCCCTGACCCTTCTCTTTACAATAGTGACCCTGGCCACCCCACACTTCCTGAGCCTCACCTGCTTATCTCCTGCCCATAACTCTATGCTATGTCATGCGATTCATTCACTGTCTGTTTCCCCGACTAGAATGTAAGCTCTTCCGGGCAGGGATGTGGCCTTTTGTTCACTGCAGCTTCCCTCCAGCCTAGGGCCCTGCCTATCACACAGGAAACAAACACAGGAATCAAGATGTGTTCTAGGAGGTGACACAATCACACATATCCTTAGGTGACTTCCTACAATGCGTGTTCTTTCTGATAACCGCCTCATATTTTCACAGCACTTCCTGTTAACAAAGCCTTTTCACTGTCTTGCTTTCCCCTCTTCACAAAAGCCCTGCAAAGATTTCCTTTTTCATTGTCATTTCACATATATGGAAAAGGTGGTTCAGAGAGGTTCAGCAACTGGCTCAAGATCGCCCAGCTAATAAATGCAGAGCAGGATGATGTCATAGTCTTCTGTTTCTTTCTGTTGGGCTGTGCCGCTTTTCACTGACCAGCCTTAAGATCTTCCATCTTGATAATAAAATGTGACTTTTTTAGCTGCTAGCTGAAGGGGAAGAGGAGAGTGAATGGGAGAATTTCATCCCCCTGAAGATGCGATTGATTTTGCCCCTGCCAGCAAAGAGTAGGACTGTGGGAAGGTGGGGCAGGGTTGGGGTGGGGAGGGTAGCAGTGTGGGAGGAGCAGAATGTACAGTGGCCGGGGTGTTTCTAAGCTCTTTATCCAGATCCACAGGCCTTGGCTGTTGCTTCTTGGAACTGCTGGGAACAGTCACTCAACTTTGGTCTAGAGGTGGAGGCTAGACCTCTTGGTTGGTGACCCTGTGGAGGGTGACTCAGAGCCCTGGGGCCTTGGCCACTGGCTACTTGGTAGCCCTCCCTGAACACACCACTCCTTTCCAGCCACTTTGGGATGGCCCAAAGCACAGAACAAGAGCACCCAGTCCTTAGCCTCAGGGGTTCAGTTCTGAAGGGAGAGAGACAATTTAGTACCTACTGTGGTGCCAAGCCTGGTGCTTGGCCCCCTCACATGCATTCATTATTTCCTTTAATCTGCACTAGGACTCAAGAGTTAGCGATAATGACATCCATGAATTGACTCTCAGCAAGGTGGAGGGTCACAAGGTCCAACAACCACCAGTGTCACAACTGGAATTCCAGCCCTGGGGACCCCCAGGCTAAAGCTTCTTCCACAGTGCCTAGAAGGTGACTTGGAGGAGGTGCTGTGAATGGCCCCTGGGGAAGGCAGGGAGGTCGGAGACTGCAGGCTCCAAGAGGGATGGGTAAACAGTTTGGCCTGGTGGTAAGGAGAGATGAGAGGGATTAAGCATAGGCTTTGCATTAAAGGGTAACTTCTGAGTCAGCAACACTGAAGGCCGTGTGCCCCTGAAGGCTGACCTTGGCGAAATAGTGATGTCAGTAACGTTTAGCTAGCGTTTCACCCCGTCCCAGAGCCCAGACTGAATTCTGAACCTATTAGGCTTTGTATTCAGCTACAGGTCCACTCTTTGCCCCTTATCCCTTCTCTTATTCTCCCCTCACACCGTGTCAGGTTCCCCATCCTGTGTCTCTGTTATTGTTGATGCTATGTAAGGGGTTCTCAGAGACCCCCAAAGCCTTCCTGGCTGTCTGCAGAGGAGTCATTAATGGGGAAATTCTGGTAGGAGGATCTCCCAGCACCTCTTATTGTCTCTATCTACTCCTGAGCCTACACTGGTGGTCCGCAGGTTCAGGAAGACAGAGAGGCCTGTGGTGGCTTTTCCCATCCCTGGGCCTGGTACAAGGCCTTCCACCGCATTGACTCCCCTCTAAACAAGCAAAGTAGAGCAGCAGCCCCATATGACAGCCTGCACTGGGCGACTCGATTTCACTATCAGAATGGAAAATCTTCAGGGGCTGGCCCCCACCCACCCACATCTCCATTAGTAGCTCCTTAAAACGCAATCCAATATCCTGGTGAATATCACTTTGAAACCAAATCTGGTGTCCATCGCTTTGCCTTAATCCCTGTAAACCTCCTGCCATGGCTCAAAGCTGACCCAGCACTGGCCTCCTGCGGCTAGACCCTAAAATGACTTGGCTTGGGTGGTAGGGGGAAAATGAACATGGCAGCTCATACTTACAGGCTGGACAAAGAGGGACTAAATCTGAGGACACTGCCCTTTAGGAATCTGAGTTCCCTTCAACTGTAGGTGACAAGCAATCCACAAATAGGTACACCCTCAGCAAGCAAGAGCAATTCTTAGTCAAGAATAATACTGACATGGAAGGAGGGGCTGCCGAGTTGGAAGACGGGGTTATAAATTGCGTAACAAGGTTGAGGAAGCCAGATCCCCTCAAACTTTCCCAAGGCCAAGCACATCATTAACTCCCTAATCCCAGTTGGTTTTATCCCAGCTCTTTCATCTGCCCCCAAAGAACAAGAGTGCCAGGTTGGTACGGCAGGGACCTATCAGATGGTCTCATCAA
Organism: Hylobates moloch; assembly: GCF_009828535.3. NCBI lineage: Eukaryota > Metazoa > Chordata > Mammalia > Primates > Hylobatidae > Hylobates > Hylobates moloch. Next base: position 72,228,221 of record NW_026652278.1, on the reverse strand, counting down.
GGCCGCATGTAGCGCACTTGCACAAATACACACACACACACACACACACGCACATGCACACACCCCTTGCCTCTCACTTCCCCAGTCAACGCTCTTTTACTTCTAAGAGAAATTGACAACCTGAGAGGCTCAACGAGCTCAGCTAGCTCCATGAAGTTCCTCCAAAAGAATAAGGTTCCAAAGATCTGGACACAACGCCCCCAGCGACCTTCACAAATACTTAGCTCACTTCTGTTACCACCTTACACTCTGCCTAAGAACGTGAAATAGTGCTCCCTTCGGTCACCCCAACCTTCTGTCTGCTATTCAAGATCACTCTCGGGGTCTCCATTGCTTGGCAATTTCCCTCCTCTCCTGTTTGTGTGCCATCCCTCCCTCCCTCTCCCATTCTCTCATGCCCTCATTCTCTCTCTCTCCCTGCCTGTCTTCTTCCGTCCCCCCTCTGTCCATCTCTCTCTACTTCTCTTTCTCCCCCTCCCTCATTCTGTCTCCCTGTCCTCCCCTCCCCACCTCTCCTCCCTCCTCCTCTCATATTTCTGCCCCTCTTTCTCTCCCCCCAGTCTCTCTTTCTCTTTTCTCTGTCTCTCCCTGTCCCTCTCCCCTCTCTCTGTCTCTCTCTCTCCCTGTCCCTCTCTCTCCCTGTTGCTGTCTCCCCTCTCTTTCTGTTTCTCCCTGTGTCTCTTTTTCTCTGTCTCCCTGTTACTCTCTTTCTCCCTGTCTCTGCCAGTCTCCCTGTCTCCCCCTCATTCTCTCTGTCTCTCTGTTCCCCCTCTATCCCCACTGCTCCTCATATTTCTTCCCTCTTTTTCTTTCTCTCCCCTAGTCTGTCTCTCTTTCTTTTCTCTCTCTTCCTTTCTCTCTCCCTTCTCTCATTCTCTCCTCCCCTTCCTGTCTCATTCTTTCCCTCTTTCTCTCTCCCCCTCCCTCTCTCATTCTCCCCTTCCTCTCTTCCCCTCCCTCTCTCATTTTCTCTTTCTCTCTCTCCTCTTTCTCTGTCTCTCTCACTGTCTTCCGCCTTCTATCCCCTCTTCTCAAGACAGACCATTCTATATGTTTGTCCCATGCCTGTACAACATGACTCATCCCTCTAGGCTAAGCCCAGTTTGGTTTTTACTTTTTCCTGAGATCTCTTATGCCCAGACCTTTCTCTCAGCGTTCCAGAGGCATTTAAAAAATGGCAATACCCTCCTTTTTTCCTGCTGTCATTTCTTTCTTTCTTTTCTTTTTCTTTTTGTCTTGTCCTTTTTTTTTTTTTTTCAGACAGTCTCGCTCTGTTGCCAGGCTGGAGTACAGTGGCACGATCTCAGCTCACTGCAAACTCTGCCTCCTGGGTTCAAGCGATTCTTGAGCGTCAGCTTCTCAAATAGCTGGGATTACAGGTGTGCCATCACGCCTGGCTAATTTTTGTATTTTTAGTACAGATAGGGTTTCACCATGTTGGCCAGGCTGGTCTCGAACTCTTGACCTCAAGTCATCCACCCACCTTGGCTTCCCAAATTGCTAGGATTACAGGCATGAGCCACTGCGCCAGGCCTGTTGTTTCTTTAGTGCTTTGTTTTGTGGGCACTGATTCTTTCTCCCTAATGAGATTATAAACTCCATGAGGACATGTGTTTTTCTCTGTTATCCCCTGGGGTACCCACACCAGACTTGGCCATGTGTAGGCCCTCAAGAAATACTGAATACTTAATTGAGGATTTTAGTTTCCTATTTCAAAAAATAACTCCTCATTGCTTAAAAAAAGCTAAAGAAAGTGAAGCCGAAGAATGTAATCAGGAAGCATTTGGATGTTTTTCACAAGATGTTCTAAGAGTGCTGCGTGCGTGTGTGTGTGTGTGTGTGTGTGTGTGTGTGTGTGTTGTGTGCATGGATATGCTTGCTCTCATAGGTATACATATGTTACTTTGAATCCAAGACAAGATTAGGCTTATTAAGATGTTTGCTGACCACATGCATATAGGTGCATCCACAGAATCCTTACGTTGTCCTCATTTGAGATGCTTTTTTTCCTTCGCACATTGTAACAAACCCACAGTCATGTCAGGTAGCTGAGGCTGGAATGCCTAATGAGCTGTGGATGAAGAAATGATGTGATAGTATCTTCCAGATTGTAATTAACATGAGGGCCCTATCGTGCCCTATTAAAGCTGCATCTTCTTGTTGACACGTAATTCCCCCAAATAATCACTTGTCTTTCAACATCTTGATGAAAGGACTAATTGTGGAGAGCTTCTGCCTGGAAAGGCCACCCGGAGCAATTTGGGGACAATTACATGGGAACCGGTAGCTGCTGGGCACAATTACCTGGACTTGAATACGTGGTGAGTGAGATGGAGCGTGGGGAATGAGGCTTTGGCCAGGCATTCCGACAGCACCTGCCCAAGGCTGCCAGCTTCCTGGTGGAGTTTTTGCAGAACTAACATGTTGCTCTGGAGAAGACGAATAAAGTGCTTATCAGGAATACTTGAAAGACTGGCAGGGCGTGGTGGCTCACACATGTAAGTTCAACACTTTGGGAGGCCAAAGCAGTTGGATCACTTGAGGTCAGGAGTTTGAGACCAGCCTGGCCAACATGGTGAAACCCTGTCTCTAGTAAAAATACAAAAAAAATTAGCAGGGTATGGTGGTGCACACCTGTAATCCCAGCAACTTGGATGGCTGAGGCATGAGAATCACTCGAACCTGGGAGATGGAGGTTGCAGTGAGCCAAGGTCATGCCACTGCACTCCAGCCTGGGTGATGGAGTTAGACTCTGTCTCAAAAAAAAAAAGAGAAAGATTTGAACCATTTTTTCATAAATTATGCTAGTCATGATTAACTATAGAAAAGATAGAAAGTATAGGTAAACAATAAAACCACTACTAACATCTTGGTTAGTACAGTCACTATCATCACCACCACCACCACTATCATCATCATCATCAATCTTCAAAATTGCTACCATTTAACTTATACCCGATTCCATGTACTTTGCTAGGTACCTTAAATATGTTACCTCTAGATCTAACAAAATTTTGCAAGGTAGGTAACTATGGGCCCATTTTGGAGATGGGAAAACTGAGACTCAGAACTGTCCCAGCTCATACAAAGCAACAGACATCAGAGGTGGGGTTTCCACGGGGGTCTGTGTGTCTAAAGTTGGTGTACCTGCTACCATTCTTGTCTATCCTCATCTTTAAGATGGAACAATGACCCTTACTCTCCTGGCTACCATGTGAGGCTGTTGTGAGAGTTGGCTAAGATGCTGGATGCAAAAGCACTTTGCAGACTGCAAAGTCCTGTACAGATGCAAGGCTTGTAGGCAGTCCCTGGCATCCAGCCAGATACCATACCTAGCTGCCACATAAGTGAGCAATATGGTATTTAATTGGGTCTCATTGAGACGTGGAGCCTGGGATGGTCTGTGCAGAGTCTGGGTAAAGGGAAGGAAGTGAAATGAGCACAACTAGGTGCACGAGTCTGGACATCATGAGTTGAGGGGCAAGAGAATGACTGGACCACGTGGCAGGATTGATGGAACAGAAATTGTGCTGGGCAGTGGAAACCCCCTGACAGTTCCCATTGGCCACACCAAGTGAGCATTTAGTCAAAACCAAAAGTGTGCCCAGTATGCAAATGCAGCTTCAAAGCTAGTTCCTTAGCCCCTCTTCCAACTAGATGGTCAACTTCTTACATAAAAATTCTAGAACCACTGCAGGTGCTGGGGAACAAGAGGGGCATGAGTTTGAATATGAGGGGTGAGCACAGTTAAGTGTCTGAGTGTGAGAAATGGGCTGGGCAACTTGGAACGAGGCTCCCTCTGTTCCTGTAGTCTGCCTCTCTGCCTCTCTCAGCTTTCTCTCTGCTTCTGTGTCTTCGTTGGTGTCGCTGTCTTTCTCCACCTCTCCTTCATTCTGACTTTCAAATTTAGAAAATATGTGGAATTCAAATATTTGGCCCCATTGTGTTTGGGAGAGCATTGGAGTCAGGAACTGGTCTTCATATTGAAAGGCATAAGTAAGGAGGACCCAACATCCTAAGTGTCTTCCCCAAATGCCAGCCAAGTTCCCTGCCAGGCTTGGACGCTGAGCTCCACTCCCATGTCGGAGGTCCTGATGGCAACCTGGGAAATTAATTGAAGTTCTGTTGGGCAACTCTCTGCCAGGGCAACTCTCCAGCCCCCTGTGGCTTCTGCATTTGTCTTGGAAGAGGACCAAGCCAGGAGTGGAGTTTGACCAAAAGTAGGTGGAATTGACTCATAAGAGCTAACTCAGGCAGTCACTATCATCCAAAAAAGAAAAGAGACAGTGGGTGGGGAGGGAAATTGGAGAGCATCAATGAAGATGGACTTTGCCAGGAAGAACTTGTAGCCACAACCTGGGAGGTGGCAACGGTGGCTACGTGCCACTGCACGTATCTTCTCACTGGGGCCAAGGCAGAAACAGAGCCTGAACTTGAGCTTCACATCCATGCACTGTGAAGGTGAATCCAAAAATGAAGGTAGCCCCCAGGCCTCCCAGTGTGGGCCACTTGGATCTGTCCTGGTATGCAGAAATAACCAGGCCTCGTGATATAATTGGGAACTCTTTATACCAACCAGGCATCTTGTACTTGGCTATGTGGCCCTGAGTGCAGTGAGCTGGGAGAAGTAGGGAGCCAATGATTGCTCATCTGCTCACTGTTGTGGTGGTGGCTTCCTTAAGAGAGGACACCAGATGGGCATGAACTTTCTGTCTCAGTGCTTTATTCTCTGTATGAAAGACTACATCTACCTTCCTTTTTGGAATGCTGCTGGGCTTAATAGAAAAAGGGGATGTTGACGCATGTTCTCACTCATAAGGGGGAGTTGAACAACGAGAACACATGGACACAGGGAGGGGAATATCATATACTGGGGCCTGTCAGGGGGTGGGAGGCTCGGGGAGGGAGAGCGTTAGGAGAAATACCTAATGTAGATGATGGGTTGATGGGTGCAGCAAACCACCATGGCAAGTGCATACCTATATAACAAACCTGCACATTCTGCACATGTATCCCAGAACATAAAGTATAATAAAAAATAAATTAATTTTAAAAAACATAAAAGAAAAAGGGAGTGTTGATGTGGTATTTGCACTGGGGAGGTTGTTAGAACTAAAGAGTGATGTAAGGAGGAAGAATAATGGATGGAGATTTTCTCAATGGAAAGTGATGAATGAATGTTTAGGAAAATAAGCCTTTGAGTTGCAGCAGAGGACAAATACTTGGATAACTTGAGATGAAAAAAATCACCTAGGACTAAGAAAATGTGCAAATGCATGGGATCTAATTGAAGTAAACACCAGGGATCTGCCAACCTATCAACTAGGTTAATAGATTAATCAGATTATCACTATTAACCACTATCAATTAGTAGATCTCGGTGATAATGCCACTGCTCCTGTATAGTCTTTGGGGTCCACAGGGATTTCCAGGGAGGGGAACAAAGCCACTCAGTATCCCCTGCCTGTTCTGCTACACATTGTCCCTCTACTCTGTCCTGCAATGCCACCAAGTTATCACAGGGAAATGAGGGAGACCTTTTCTGTTCAAGGGTGGGACTTAGCCCCTGGAATGTGGAGGTCAAAGTCTTCATAGCATAACTTTCCACCTAAAGATGGGGAGGGTGACTTTGGGAGGGTGTTAAGAACCTTCTTAATACCCTACTTGGATGGGCTCACATGGAGGCGAACCTCAGAGATTTAGTAATTAAATAGCAGAATTCCCAGGGACTCAGCCATGGAGCCCTATCAAATCCTGGCATTCCTTGGTCCAGGGCTAACCCGGCTGATAGTCCAGTATTGGTGCTCTCATGGATCACTGCTCTGAACTAAGGTCTGAAGAATCGCTTCTTTAGGCCTCTGACCCAAGGAGTCACTCCTTTCTCATCCTGTTTCCTCAGTCCCTGGGTCTCAAATTCTACCTGCCCCTCATCTGTGGCCCATCTCACTTTCATGGAATGGAGCTCCTCTCCTCATGTCTCCCTTGTTTCAATCTGTCAAAATGCTTCATGAGGGTCTAGAAACCAAGTTTTCTGAAGGATATTTGAAGAATGATGAGATATTCAGATTGAAGAAGAGGAGATACCAGGAGGAACCATTGCTGTCTTTAACCCACTGATGTGTGTGTATTGGGAAGTGTAATCAGATTGTGGGTGGCCCAATGTAGAATGAAGACCCATTGGAAGTTTGAGGGATTGGATTTCAGATCAGTATAAGGAGGTTAGCTGCTCCAATATTTAGGAGCTGAGCCACTACTCAGGCAGCTGATTCTTGAGGAATTTATCATCATTACCATCATCATTTTCAGTCATCTGCATCATCATCACCATTCACTGAACAGTCACTGGATACAGACCCCCTGCTAAGCACTTTACACACATCATCTTATCTACATAGCTTGTCACTATCTCTCAATGCCCCCTGGCATGTGGTCCTCAGGTGGCTTGGAGCTTGGGAAGAGGAATATTGACACAGCTGGGAAATCTGGGGAGAGGGCGATGGCATTAGGGAGGTGCCCACAGAACTGCAGGTCTTAGAAAACCAAGTACTTGCTGGGCGCAAAACCAAATTCACTCTCCTCTATCCGACAACTAGGCAACTTAGTCCTTAGACTAAGAAGTAGATAAAATATAGCATTCTTTTCCTGAGTCCCCTGACCCCACATACCATGGGATATACCATTCCCACTGCCCTTTCCAGCGTCCTCTACCTGACCCACACAGAGAGCTGCATATGGAAAGGAGACGGTCACAAGTTTATGTGAAATTTAAAGATTTTGAGTTCTTCTTCCAGGAGAATTTTTTTCTACAAGGCTAATCTCTCATCATACAATGAAAGCCTTTGTTCCCCTATTATTAAACGAGTATGATGGTTCAGAGAGCAAGTGGGAGTGTTCTGGGGGATTTGTCAGGAAGCTTTATTCCCCTCCAACTATGCTATATGGGCAAGTGCCAGCATAAACAAGAACGGATGAGGGAATGGGGGGGGGGTTCTTGTTAATGGGTATAGAGTTTCAGTTTGGGATGAATGTTTTGGTGACACTTAAACATTATGCACTTACTGCCTTTGAATTGTATGCTTAAATATGGTTAAGATGGTAAAAAGAGAAGAAAAGAAACTGGCTGAGCATAACATTTGGAGACATGGGGGCAGCTAGCAGAAGAAACAATGAAAAGAGTTAAAAGGATTGCTCCCTCTTGTACATTGCTTGGGGAGGTGCAAAATGGCACAATCCCAATGGGGAGCCGTCAGCAATAACCAGCCACAGTCACAGATGCTTGTGCCCTTTGACCAATGATCTCACTGCTGGGGATTCATTCTAAGGATGTGCCTGCACTTGTACAAGATGACGATGAACAAGGGGCCTCACTGTGGCAGCGTCAAGCGCAATACACGATTGGAATTGGAAACAGCCCAGGTGTCCTTTCAGAGGGAGCTGGTTAAATAAACTGTGATAGAGCTATGCAAAGGAATACAATGTAGTGCGCGCTCTCTCTCTCTCTCTCTGTGTGTGTGTGTGTGTGTGTGTGTGTGTATGAGAGAGAGAGAGAGAGAAAGAGATCCAGCAAGTTTCCTATATACTAATATGGAAAGTAGGATCTCTCCATAGTAAGATTTATTAATATAAAGTAAAAATAGCAAATAGCAGAATAGTGTGAATAGAATGCTACTTTTGTGTAAAAAATAGGGGGAAGCTGAATATATGTATTTGTAGAAAGAAACACGGGTGCATACGTAGGACCTAAGGAAAGTGTTACCTTCAAGGGCAGCTGTGGAGGAGGGGATAAGGTGGATAGAGACGGGGTGGGAGCTAGGCTTTCATCATATACTTGTATATAATTTTTATTTTTAATTATATGAATGAATACATTACCTAGTCAGATTTTTCTCAAACAAAAAAAGGAATGAATAGAGCAGCCCGTTGCAAATTCTAAAACACTATGCAGCTATAAGGAGTTAATAATGAGAAAATGATAATGCTCTTAATAATAATAATAATTACCATTGAGAGTAATAATACTCTCATTTCTGAAATATTTACTATTTGCCAGGTGCAATGCTAAATATTTTATGTCTGTTATCTTGTTTGATCCTTATACAACCTATGGATACAATGATTTTCAGTACTATAGATGGGGAATCTGGCAATCAGAGTAGTTAACCAAATTGTTTAAGGTCATATTTCTAGAAAGGTGCAGAGCTGCCTTTTGAACCTAGATCCCTTCACTGCCAAGACGTGGCTGTTGACTCTCTGCCATACATTCCCTTGTGCTAGATGGCTTACGTGGGGAGCTTTCTTTATTTCCTACGCTGCCAGTGCTTTCCCTAGCACGACACACCCATTTTCCAAGAAGCTTAGCTCTTCTGTGGTCTTCTTCTCTGTGCCATTCTTGGAAAAAGCTGAACACCTTGACACCGCCAGTCTGCCGCAGGCCATGTGGTCATTCTGTCTTCAGGAGGTATTTTCGGTCATAATTTTCCTACGATATCCGGACGAGTGCCACGATTAGGCACAATGCTTCCTTGCGGTTGCTCGCAGCCTCCCTGAAATATCCATCCACGGCCATGCTGGCTCCACCGCCTTGGATGGAGCCCAGAAGAAGGTTTTTATGGGACACATCTTTAAACTGGTGAACGATTTAGGAATAGCTTGGCTATGAAGGCACTATGCATACAGATGCACAGCAAAGCCTTTTCCTGTGTTCAGATGACCGCAGAGCCGCGCACTTAAACTTGCAAATAGGGCTGGGTAATTATATGGTCCCAGAGGAGGCCTAACAGTCAAAAGAAAATTTGGTCATAAAAATAATTACATTGTAGGATATTTATAAAAGTAGGGTCCAGAAGTAGAGGCACAGACTCCATCCTCCTTTGACTTTAGTGAAGGGACCACAAGTTGAGAAGCAGAAGTGCTGGCATCTGGGGGATTGAAATTCCAGGCTACCTGACCTAGGGGACAGGCCTGCTGCTGATGGGATCACCAGATGGAAGGAGAAGCTTTTTCAAAAGATTCCGTTGCAGAAGTCTGTGGCCTGCAAGTGCCCAGTGCTTTTCCTTAAATGGAGCCCAAACCGCCCTGTTCCCAGCACCATGCTTGAAGACTTATCTCTCGTACAACCGTTGATGTATTTTTAAAGTTAATGGTGCTCTGTGCCCAGAGAACGAGGCAACTGACGTGCAAGTTCTTCCTGGAGGGCTGAGTTATGGGTGTCTCTCAGAAACTGAAGGGCCAGTTTGTTTCAGGATAAATGGCCTTATTGTGTTCTGTTTGCCTTATCTCAGCTGATTTCCCACAGTCAGCTTAGCATGTTTGGGTGTAGTATGCAGGGTTTGTTTTTGTTGTGACCAGCAGCTGAGGTATACCTGTATAGCATCCTCCCCCAGGCCATATCCTCCCCCCAGGATCTGAGTACTAGTTACAGTGAATTAAGTTCCCTCGGGCTGTCTGGACCTTTTCCTGGTGAGGTTTGCTGGTGGGGAGCTGGCTTTTCCTTTCAGTGATGGATATGTTGAAAATCAATGATGCTTTCTACAAAGATGTGAAGGATGACTGTATAATAGGAAGAAAAGAACAGTTTTCCCTTCTACATTCACACTCAACACAGAATACTTCTCCTCTGGTCAACAAAGTGTGTGTGGGTTATTTTTTCTCATGCTGACCAGAACTTTGATACCAGTTGGGTGTCCTCTAATTCAATTCAATCCTGACACTATCCACCTGAAGTTAGAGTCAGATCTCACAGGGTTAAAGGTTCAGTCCCACAAGACTGCAAGAATGCCCCCATTCGGAAGCCAATCATAAATCCCAGGCTGTGACGTGTGCTTCTGACCTAGTGGCTGTAAATTGGAGGTTTCCACGACCCCCTCCTCTTGGTTGATTATGAGGTAGGATTGCTCCCAGACCTCACGGAAATACTTGACTTACCTTTACCCATTCATTATAAAAGGATACAACTCAGGTACAGCTTGAAGAAGAGACAGATAGGGCAAGGTATAAAAGAAGGGGTGCAGAGCTTCCCTCTAGGGGCACGCCACCCTCCCAGTTCCTCCATGTGTTCAGCAATCCAGAAGCTTCCTGAGCCTCAGCCTTTTGGGTTTTTATGGAGTCTTCTTTATGTAGGCACAATTGATTATATCATTGGCCATTGATGATCACCTCAACCTTCAGTCCCTCCCCCTCCCTGGAGGTCAGTGGGTAGAGTTGAATATCCCAATCCTCCAATCACAAGGTTGGTTCCACTGGCAACCAGCCCCCATTCTGAGGCTATCCAGGGGCCCCCAGCCAACAGTCAACCCATTAGCATACAAAAGGACAAATCACTTCTGCTACTCTAAGGGTTTTAGGAGGTGTGTGCTAGGAAACTAGAAGGTTTCCTAGCACTGGTGCTTGGATGAAGACCAAATATATATTTCTTATTAAAAATCACAATATCTACTGAGTGTGGTGGGTCACGCTTGTAATCCCAGCACTTTCGAAGGCCAAGGTGGGCAGATCACTTGAGACCAGGTTTTGCCAGTCTGCCCCACATGGTGAAACCCTGTCTCTGCTGAAAATACAAAAAATTAGTGGGGATGGTGGTGCATGCCTCTAGTCCCAGCTACTTGGAGGCTGAGGCATGAGAATAACTTGAACCCGGGAGGCAGAGGTTGCAGCAAGATCGCACCACTGCACTCCAGCCTGGGCAACAGAGTAAGGCTCTGCCTTGAAAAAAGAAAAAATCACAATATCCAGTAACACATGCCAAGATGGGGAGAGAGCACTCTGATAAATAAGTTCCTGGAACTAGACCCTCTCTCTGAGCATCTCAGTGGGAGTTTTCATCATAAGCTTTGGAAGCCCTGGCTCCTGTGCAGGTCTCGGTTGCTGTTCCAGCCACTGGCTGTCAGCAGGACTCAGAGGCTCCCATGGCTAGTGACCCACTTAGTGGCCATTGCTCCTGCTGCCCCTCTGCTATGGGTGGTTTCTCTTTCCTGTGGTAACCCTCTGCAAACCCCTCAGCAATATGCTGCCCCTGTGACTGTATGGATTCTTGACCCTGCTTACAGAGTTCCCAGGCTATTTCCTGAAAGCTCTCTTAAGGAACTTGTTCTGATGTTCTTAGAGTCAGGAAGTCGCTGTAGAGTCACAGTTACATCTGGAGCTTTGTGGAGAGAATTCTCCAGACCTTAGTGACTGTGTGTGATCTCAGGTAGCACTTGGCAACAGCTCTGAATTCTCTTTCCTGTGTCCCACTGTGGGCTAACCAGGCAAACCAAATCCCGTGAATAACCTGGGTTACCTGCTACTCCCGAAGATGCGTATAAAAATGTGAAAGGAAAATATCTTGGGCTCCCGAAATCACTAAGTTAAAGGGAAAATTCAAGCTGGGAACTGCTCAGGGCAAATCTGTCTCCCATTCTGTTCAAAGTCATCCATCTGCTCACTGAGATTATAGAAAGTAGAAAAGTTCCTCTTCAAAGCTTGTCTTGGTTTAAAAATAAAATAATAGACACTAGGAATAATAGTTCCTTACTCTAAACCTTCCTATCAACTATTAGTTCTTACACGTTAGCCCAGTTAGTTGCTTTGGCTTACTCAGGCATGTCTGAACAGGCCCAGGCAAATCTTAGCTCACAGCTTATGCCCCTTCCTTATTTGGAAATGTTATTGCTTCCTTAAACTTTTCATAAGCAACTTCCTCTCCTCCTTTGTCCTTCCCTGCACTTACCTATTTAGGAAACTTTTAGGTTATTAGCAAATTGGATATCAGTTTAAGACTGTGAGGTCCTGCTCCAGCAAATGGATGCAGGTCACAGCAGTAAGGACGACCCAAATGCGTAAGGGATAACTATGTCTGCTTTTCCTTTGTTCAGGTATATTCTCACCATTGTTCCATCTGTGATTGAGCACCCTTTCTGCAGAAAGTAAAGATTGCCTTGCTGAGAGATCTTTTGTCTACATGCTGACTTTTCTTCATGGCACCAATTATCTATTTCTAACAATTTTGGTATTTCTAACATAGATGTATATTCTGATTGCCTCCTTTGGAAAGGCTTATGAAAAACTCAAAAGAGTGCAACCATTTGTCTCTCACCTACCTGTGACCAGAAAGCCCCCTCCTTGCTTCAAGTTGTCCCTGTCTTTCTGGGTGGAATCAATGTACTTCTTACATATATTGATTGATGTCTCATGTCTCCCTAAAATGTATAAAACCAAAGCTGTGCCCCAACCACCTTGGGCACATGTTGTCAGGACTTCCTGAGGCTGTCTCAGGGGCATGCATTCTCAACCTTGGCAAAATAAACTTTCTAAATTAGCTAAGACCTGTCTCAAATGTTTGGGGTTCACACAAGTCATCCACAGGTTGCTTTCAGGTGGAGCCATGTCTTAGTCTGCTTGGGGTGCTTTAACAAAATACCAGACTGGGTGACTTATAGACCACAGAGCTCTTTTCTCACAGATATGGAGGCTGGGAAAGCCCAAGGCCAAGGTGCCAGCAGATTCAGTGTCTGGTGAGGGCCTGCTTCCTTGTTCATCGATGTTCCTTCTTGCTGTGTCCTCACGTGGTAGAAGGGGTGAGGAGTCTCTCTCAGGACTCTTTTATAAGGGCACTAATCCCATTCACCTCCCAAAGGCCCTACTTCCTAAAACTATCACATTGGGGATGAGGACTAAGCTCTAATTTTTTTTTATCTTGCCCAAATTCCTAAGGGGTCTGGGAAGTCATGCCCTACAAACCATAAATTCTCATCAGATGGGTTTTATTTAACCCTGTATATCATGACTTACTTTCCAATCTGACTCTGACATAACAAGGAAGAAAACTGAAATGTTTTACCCGAAAATATATTTCCTTGCCATACCTTGAAATTGCCCTGCAAAGTCTCTTGTGGGAAAAAGCCACATTCTACAGAGAATATCTTTTCCCCTTTGTTTTCCTTCCTTCCTTCCCAGAACCAGGAGATAATCAAGTATGAACCAGGGACCCTTTTAAGTCTGATAAGAAACAATTTACAACCTGCTGTCTCTGAAGTCTGCTGTCGGAAAGCTTCCTCTGCACAATAAAACTTGGTCTCCACAACCCTTTTCCTTAACCTGAACATTCCTTTCCATTGATCTCTTCAGACAAACTCAGCCAATTATCTGCTAGAAAATATTTAAATTTACCTGTAGCCTGGAAGCCCCCACTTAAGTTGTCCCACCTTTCTGAACCAAACCAATGTATTTCTTAAATGTATTTGATTGATGTCTCATGCCTCCCTAAAATATGTGAAACCAAGCTGTACCCTGATCACCTTGGGCACATGTTCTGAGGACCTCCTGAGGGCTGTGTCAGGGGCCAAGGTCACTCATATTTGGCTTAGGATAAATCTCTTAAAATATTTTACAGAGTTTGACTCTTTTTGTCAACAGGGATTAGGTTTCAACATATAAATTTCGGGGCTGGTGGACGCAAATATCCAGACCATAGCAGGCTGAGTGCAGCCGAGCCTTCTTCTGTAATCACAACTGATACATGAGTGCAGAAGTCAAGCTGGCTTCAAGAACTGACCTATATTTTCACTGTACAGAGAGAAACCACTCTCATTCTTTCCTCCTGCTGATGAGGTGCAGAGCTGGTATCATTGCTTTAGGGAAGAGAGGGCCTGATGGCAGCAGCCCCAAAGCTACAGGAATATTGATTTCTCAATTCAGGCAACAACTCCCTATCCACACTTGATCCTCTGACGCAGGCTTTCTCAACACTATTGGTATTTTGGACCAGAAAATTCTTTGTTGTCAGGGGCTTTTTGTGCATTGAAGGATATTTAGCAGCAGACCTGGCTTCTACCTACTAGATACCCATAAGGAACTCCACTCCCTCCCGAGATAGGACAACCAAAGCTATCCTCGTGAGATGGAGCAGGGACCCCTCTCAGGGAGCTGAATGCACCCTTAAACATGGACATAAAGGGAAATCTTGAGTTCCTTCAAGGGAAATTTGAGGCACCGAGCTGGCTCTGAGAAGAAAGTGAGCAAGTGGATAACCTAGAAGGAAATGGTAGCTTAAACAATAGCCAAGGACGTTAGAGCCATGAGGTGTTTGGTTCCCTATAGAAACTAAAGATAACACTTTAACACATGTCCCTGAGTGGTTCTTCAGAAACCCAGACCCCTACCAGATGGATCTACTGGCACATAGACCTCAGATAAGGGGGAACTGAGGACTGAACTCTGACCGCTGTTGCTGGTCTTTGTTCTAAAGTTCTTCCTGAGGGGCCTGGAGGAAGTTATCCCCATGAAATAGCTAACATTCTCTACTTCTTTTTTTAAACAAAGCTTCTTTTCCTTAACCAATTGCAAATCAGAAAATCTTTGAACCCACCTGTGACCTGTAAGGCCCTGCTTCCAGATATCCTACCTTTTCAAGCCAACCCACTGTGTAACCTCTATGTATTGATTTAGGATTTTGCCTGTAACTCCTGCTTTCATGAAATTTACCCATGCCTTTGAAAACCCTTACCTGCCAGCTACTGGGGAGGCTGGGTCTTAAGTGTGAGCTGCTCAATTCTCCTTGCTTGGTGCCCTGCAAATAAATGCCATTCTTTCTCTTGCTGAAAACATAGATGTGGATGTTTGGTCTTACTGTGCTGGGCAAGTGGACCTCAGTTCTGTTGGATAACACTCAGACATTGTCAAATGTCCTTAATGGGACATCGCGCGAGTGGGGTGGCAAATCACCCTTATTGACAACCACTGCCTTAGTGATACCAATATGCTTGATGTTCCCATAGATGTCACTCTACATGCATGTGGGTCTCATGTTTCTACCACCAGCAATGCTCCCCTCTTCCCTCAGTTCTTTGCCAGAAAACACCTGATCCTCCTTCCACTGAGACTTTCTCTCCTGGAACCTTCCCTTACTTTCCACCTCCTGCCAGTGTTCCCCTAGGATTTTAGCATAGCTCTACCTTAGCATTCACCACATTGAAGTGAAATTGTTGCTTATGCATCTGTCTTGAGCTCCTAGGGATTCAGGACAGGGTCTTACTCTAGTTTGTATCCAGCAGAGTATCTGGCACATAGTGGCACTCAGCTGGTATTTTAAAATTGGAGCTGAATGGGATCCATGCAGTCAACAGCTAACTATGAAATGTGCTCTCTTTTATGGGTTAGCACTTCTTGTCCATTTAAGATAGTCACATATGAATTGGCCCCAATCTTTTTGAGTTGATTGAATAGCCTCCCAATGCTATCTCTTGGGGGTACTAAGTTTTATTCCCTTCTTGTTGAGGCAGTTCTTAACTCCCAGGGATTCCTGGATACATTTCAGGGGCCTGCAAAGTGGCTGAAAGTGTGTGTACATGTGCAAATAGGCATTGATTCCCCCTTTTCCTGGGGGTGGGATGGGAGCCCGTAGGTTTCATCAGTTTTCCAGATGGGTTCATGGGCTAAAAAGTGTTGGAACCAATCATTTAAACCTCTACTAGTGGCTCATTTGGGTGTTGTGGAGCAGAAAGGGAGGTGCTAGACCTGGACAAGCTGTGAAATAATTAAAGATGGTTTTAGGGTTGAACTGCACAGTACAAATTATCAATGCAAAGGAGTTCTAAGCAGGAGGATCTATGATGCCAAGTTCATTGGTGTCTGCGGAGGGTCCTTGGGAGGGCCCATATGCTGTAGGGTTGTTGGCTCTAGAAACAAGTTCCTCATTCCAAATCTTTTAAAGATTATAAAGAAAATGATCAATTTTCTTTATATTCTGTAGGTCCTTTAAAATAATGAATTAGTATATATCTTGAGAACATAACTCTGTGCAAAGTTCTATGTTGATTGCTTGGAGAAAAAGTTCAGGCTTTCAGAGGAAAAAGCCTGGTTTCCCATCAGCTCTGCCATGTAGGTGCTTGGGGCTTTGGACAAGTCCCTTGGCCTCTGAGTCTGAGACTTCATTTATAAAATGATGATAATACAATCAACTCTTCTGGAATTGGTTGTTTTTGTCAGACCCCTACTTTCAGAGAAGCAGTCCTTCTGTACATCAATCGTATTTTATTTTTTTTTTTTTTATTGTAACACCCCACACTTCAGGCGGGCAGGCACTTGACCCAAGCTTGGCCTGTCCTCCTGAACTCAGTGATGAGCTGGAGAGTGGGCATGGGATCCAAACTTGGCCCAAACAGTGTCCTTCCTTCTATGGGGTTTTTCTAGTGGGAGATCCATGTATTCTTACTTTTAACTCAGACTGATTCAAATTGGGTTTCAGTTTTCTGTAACCAAAATTGTACTGAATAACAAAGCATCTGCATTGTGAGATTTTTCGAGGAGTAGAAATAACTTATAGAATAGTTAGCATGGTGTCTGGTTCCTACATGCTCAAAAATATACATTAAAAATAACAGAGCATAATGTTACAATGAAGAAGCTTCTCTATTTTAACCTATATTTGAACTTGAGCTATTGAAATTTGTTAGAGATAGTCCTCCCTTGATGTCTTTGCTCATGCAGTTCTCTCTGCTTTCAACGACTCTCCTTCTCTACCTGCCATTGTACTTAGGTCACTTCTAGTTATTCCTAAAGTCTATTTTGTCTGGTATTAAAACAGTTACATTGCTTTCTTTTCGTTACAATTTGGTACATCTTTCCTCAGTCCTTTTCAGAGTCTTTAATGTATAGATATGCTTCTGTGAAATAGCACACTGCTAAGCAATTAAATTCTTCATTTGATTGGTGAGTTGAATCTATTTACAATTACTACAGCTTCAGATGTTTGAATAGGTTGTATTTATTTGTTGTATTGCATTTTCTTTTATTAGTTCTGTTTACTTTACTTTATACTGCTTTCCCTGACTCTTCTTTTCTTTTTTTTTTGTTTGAGACAGAGTTTCACTCTTGTTGCCCAGGCTGGGGTGCAATGGTGCGGTCTCGCTTCACTGCCACCTCCGCCTCCCAGGTCCAAGTGATTCTCCTGCCTCTGCCTCCCGAGTAGCTGGGATTACAGGCATGCGCCACCACACCCAGCTAATTTTTTATTTTTAGAAAATAAAAATAAGAGACGAGTTTCTCCATGTTGGTCAGGCTGGTCTCAAACTCCTGACCTCAGGTGATCTGCCTGCCTCAGTCTCCCGAAGTGTTGGGATTACAGGTGTAAGCCACCATGCCTGGCTGACTCTTCTTTTCTGTCTTTATTTCCCTTTCCATCCCTCCCTGGTTTGGAAGCTATATATTTCATTTTTATTCTTTCAGTGGTTACCCCTAAACTTTTAATGTTTACTTGACTTAACAGTATCAAGTTAATTCATACCTCTATTGCCTTACAAACAATCTAGGAATCTTGATATGTTTTAACTCTGATGTAACAGTCCCTGTCTAGCATGTTATTGTTTTCTAATATTTTAGCTCCATCTTGTTTTGGTAATGATCAAAATTATCATTAATATTTTTTGCTGTTTTAGAAATCAATGCTTGTTTAGTATTATCTATATGGTAATCATCATCTTTGCTCTTCAATGCTTCTTTATTACTCTTCTGGGTTCAGTTTCTTTTCTCCTGAAGTTTATCCTTTAGAAATTCTTTCAGGGGAGAGTCTGTTGGTGACAGATTCTGTTAGTTTTTATTTGTCTAAAAACACTTTGTGTTCAGCCTATAATTCTAGGTTGACACTAATTTTCACTTAGTTCTTTGAAGATCTTGTTCCATTGTTTCTCGTTTTAGTCGTTTCTGTTGAGAAGTTGGCTGTCTAATTGTCATTCCTCTGTAGGTAGTCTTGCCTTTCTCTCTTGTTACTTTAAAAATTTTATTCTTTGGCTTTGGTGAATTATGATTTCTCTATAAGGCATGTAAAAGTGGGTTTTTATTTATTTTACTTAAAATTTGTGGCATTATGAATCTATGAATTCTTGTTTTTACTTCCCAGCCATTATCTCTGATTATTGCTTCTCCCCATTCTCCATCATCTTTGTCTGGAGCTCTCATTAGGTGTATGGTAGATTTTCTCATTCTATTTTCATTCATTTTTTTTTTCCAGACAAAGTTGTGCTCTGTCACCCAGGCTGGAGTGCTGCGGGCATGATCTCAGCTCACTGCAACCTCTGCCTCCCAGGTTCAAGGAATTCTCCTGCCTCAGCCTCCTAAGTAGCTGGGATTACAGGCACCCACCACCATGCATGGCTAATTTTTGTATTTTTAGTAGAGACAGGGTTTCACCATGTTGGCCAGGCTGGTCTCAAACTCCTGACCTCAAGTGATCTGCCTGGCTTGGCTTCCCAAAGTGCTGGGATTACAGGTGTGAGCCGCTGTGCCTGGTCCTATTTTCGTTCTGTTCTCTGATAGAAATAAGAGCCATGCCTGTGTTCTTATTTCTATCATTTTCTTTGTATATACTACATTCTGATTATTTTTCTCAGATATATTTTTATTGGCCTAATTGTTACAGTCCAAGTGAGTCTAATCTGCTATTTATCCTACTTGCTGAGTTGTTTTTTTTTTTTTTTTTTGAGACGGAGTCTTGCTCTGTCGCCCAGGCTGGAGTGCAGTGGCGTGCTCTCGGCTCACTGCAAGCTCCGCCTCCCAGGTTCACGCCATTCTCCTGCCTCAGCCTCTCCGAGTAGCTGGGACTACAGGCGCCCGCCACTACGCCCGGCTAATTTTTTTGTATTTTTAGTAGAGACGGGGTTTCACCGTGGTCTCGATCTCCTGACCTCGTGATCCGCCTGCCTCGGCCTCCCAAAGTGCTGGGATTACAAGCGTGAGCCACCGCGCCCGGCCGAGTTTTAAAATTTCTGTGGCCATAAAAGGATTTCCATAAGTTCTATTTGGTTCTTTTCTAAATCTGTTTTATTTTCTGTTGTGTTTTTTACATTTCATATTCCTTCCTTTATGTCTAATAATTTTACACTTACTAGTTTTGTGTTCTCTATCATATTATTCATGTACTTCAAGTTCTTGGCAGTCTTATCTGATTTTGCTTTTCTTCTATTTATTGACATTTGCTCATAATGTGATTATTTATTCATGGGTTTTGAAATTTTGAATTGTGAATTCATATTAAATGAGCCTTTATCTTTAGGAATCTTTTTCATCTTGAGTTGAGGATTTGTGTCTTCTCCCTTTTTAAATCATGGTAATTAATACATTTGTGTGTGTGCAATAGATGCTTAACAAACACTTGTATTTGTTGATGATATGAAAGACCCACAAAAAGACACCAAATATCCTCATTCCCCTTATTGGAAAGGTACCTCATTTCTCTAAGATGTCCTCTCCAAGATGTTTTGCTTATGAGTCTGTGAGGATTTTCATCGTTGTTAAGATATACATTCTTGAGACAAGAGGCTGTAGCTGGCCTTGGGAGAAGGGAAATGAGAACAGGTTCTGGAAGGGGGAAAAGGACAGAACAATCCTTCCATCACAGGAAGGAGAGACATCATTGAATACCAAACAAAGGTGAGTAAACAAGAATATCACCATTCCTGGGTTGAGATAGGGGAGCAAAGAAAAGAATAGCACGGCTTCAAACTAAAGGGGTTGCAGGGATTACCTCATGGTATACATCAGAGGATGGAGACTCAGAGAAAGCGGGTACAGGTTTATATAACCACGCTTCTGCCTTCATTAATTGTAGCAAAGGCCAACAAAAGGACACCATGTGCCAGGCACTATGCTAACTAAGAGCTTTACCTGGATTCTTCCATTCAATCCTCACACCAACTCACGGAGAAGGTACTGTTATTCGCCCTACTATATAGATGGGGAAACTGAAATTCAAGAGGCTAAGGAACCTAACCCACAGCCTGCAGCCTGAGAGAGGAGGAGAGCTGAAATAGGAACCGAGCTCCATGGAACTCCAGAGTGGGATCATGCAGCAGCTTGAGGGCTGAGCTAGCACTTCCACTGACCCATGGTGTGAAATATTTAATCCATGTGGTTGCTCCTCCAGGGACCCTCTCATGTGGTGGGGAGAGCTGCTGTGGATGGGAAAACCCTGTTTATAGAAATCGCCAATAGCACAAAGCACATGATAGGTGCTTAATAAACATTTACCTAATAAACACCTAATATTTTTTCCTTTGTAGAATTGAGGAACTGAGCCCTGGAGGGTAGAGTAGAATGTGTTACACTGAGACCCTCTCCTCCCCTGCCTCATCCTTGGCTTTAAAACCCTGTGCGGTCAGCTGGAGAGACCAGTGTCCTGGACCCTTGCCCTGCAAGGAGGCTGGGCTGAGTGGGATTCCCATGGAAAGTGCCTCCCGCAGGCCACTAATGGGGATGGGAGGCACTGCCTGGCCATGTGCAGCTTCTTCGCGTTTGTTTCTGCTGAGTCCTAATATGATTAATCCTCTTCTGGGTGATGAGAAAATAACACACAATGAAGGGGATTCTGCCCTTGTCCCCACCTCCTACACAGAAGTCCGGGCTCCCTTCCAGCTGGCACAAACCCTGACATTTATAAGACAAGACCATCCGTGTTGGAGGGGCTTCCCAGGCCTGTGCTTTGCAGGTACACCCAGCATCTCAAGCATGTATCCCTCTGGGAAAGGAGACAGTCCAGTGTGTGTGTGTGTGTGTGTGTGTGCGCACGCACGCGTGCGTGCAGGTACACCCAGCATCTCAAGCATGTATCCCTCTGGGAGAGGAGACAGTCCAGTGTGTGTGTGTGTGTGTGTGTGTGTGGCACGCGCAGGCAGGCAGGTACCACCCAGCATCTCAAGCATGTATCCCCTCTGGGAGAGGAGACAGTCCAGTGTGTGTGTGTGTGTGTGTGTGTGTGTGTGTGTGTGTGTGTGTGTGTGTGTTGGGGGTGGGGAGCTCACTTGTCAGAAATTTGCCACCAGGATCCTGTGCCTTTCCTTTCACGGGAGCGTACTTGTTTCTTACTGTTGGCATTTTGGACCCCCTTATATTACAGGCATAATGTCTCTGTGCTTTGCTAGGGAAGTGGAGCAACTCAGAAGAAGCCACCGGCTGGGGCAGGTGATGTCCCTTTCTCTGCCTTGTTTCTTAGGTCTCCTTTCTTTCTTTCTTTCTTTCTTTCTTTCTTTCTTTCTTTCTTTCTTTCTTTCTTTCTTTCTTCCTTCCTTCCTTCCTTCCTTCCTTCCTTCCTTCCTTCCCTCCCTCCCTCCCTCCTTCCCTCCCTTCTCTTTCTTTTTCTTCTCTCTTTCCTTTTATTTTTTACTTCTTTTCTTCCTTCTCTTTCTCTGTCCTCCCACTTCTTCTCTCATGCCCCCTCTTTTGTTTCTGTGAACTTTCTCATAACTCGACCTGCCCACCCCACCACCTTTGCTCTTCCCAAAGGTGCAGTATGGCGCCTGCACCTGCCATTCTCCCTCACCCCTGTCAGCCTCCCAGGGCCTCCAAACGTCTTGGCTTGCCTGCAGCCCCAGGACTCACCCAACAGAGCTTCTTCACAGCTTCTGTCTTGGCCTCAGGCTGTGTCTGAGACTGAGGAGCTGTGAGGTGCACCTGCTGAGATTAAAGCCTCCTGCAGGGGCATCTCCTGGGCTAATGGGTCGCCCTGGCCCCTACAGGGTGTGCAAAGGCCCAGATGCCATGGGGCAAACTCCCTGTATGCCCCCCATCAGTGAAGGACTTCTGAAGCTCTCTGTGCTGACTCACAGCCATGGGCTCACCTGGCAGTGGGGCTCCCACTGGGGGAAAGGGCCCCCTGTGAGCCTCAGAGGCCCAGATTAGCATTTTAAAGAAAGGTCAGCAAGAAAGGATTTCCTAGGCCTGCTGGGAGCAGAAAGGAGAATGGTGAGGAAACTTTACCACCTGCCTGGCTCCCAACAGGCTCATCTGCTGGCCAAGTGCCTTTGAGAGGACAGAAAGTGCACCAGATAAGGATTCTAACCTCAGCTCAGTCGCTGGGGAGCAAAGAGGCTTTGGGCAGGTTATTAAACACCCCTAGGCTGCACTTTTCTCACTCTAAAAAGAGAAAGTTAAACAAAGTCTCTAATGGGCTTTTCCTTCTAGAATTATAATGGCCCAGATGGCGGTAGGGTTGGAGGGCTGAGTGACCCCTGATAATCCTGTGCACTGACCTTGAGGACACTCTGTGTGTGACTTTGGACAAGTTGCTTACAAGTTGCCTCAGTTTCCACATCTGTATAGTGGGGGTGATACTTTTTGAGATGGTGTGAGTTTTTTTTTTTTAGACAGAGTCTCGCTCTGTCACCCAGGCTGGAGCGCAGTGGCATGATCTTGGCTCACTGTAACCTTCACCTCCTGGGTTCAAGCAATTCTCCTGCTTCAGCCTCCTGAGTAGCTGGGATTACAGGTGCCTACTACCACACCTGGCTAATTTTTGTAGTTTTTTAGTAGAGATGGGGTTTCACCATGTTGGCCAGGCTGGTCACGAACTCCTGACCTCAGGTGATCCACCTGCCTGGGCCTCCCAAAGTGCTGGGATTACAGGCGTGAGCCACTGTGCCCAAAGTGCTGGGATTACACTGTGCCCATGTAAGAATTAAAATGAGTAGGAAAGCAGTGCTTCCAAAAAGGCAGGCTGCTTGACCCCACGTGGTACAAAGGATGATTTGAGCTCATACTCTGGTCGTGGCACTCAGTGGGAAAGTCATGCTCTGCCCAATTCCCTCTCTAGCCTGATTGCCACGGAGATGGTCATTGTGCCTGGAACATCTCTACAATGCTTACCAATTTCTCCTTTTAGCAAAGGGAGTCTAGGCCTCAGATGGAGGGCTTTCACCTGAAAACAGCAAGCTCTGATTTTACAGCATTGTTTGCATTTATTACGTTTACATTTACACTTGCCTTCTATTTATTTCTAATGTATTTATATTTTGATTTGTTACTTATTTTTATTTTATTTATTATTACAGTAGTCCCCCTCTTATCTGAGGTTTTGCTTTCTGCAGTTTCAGTTACCTGTGGTCAACCACAGTCCAAAAATATTCAATGGAAATTTCAAGAAATAAACAACTCATAAGTTTTAAACTGCTGTCATTCTGAGTAGTGTGATGAAATCTCTTGCCAAATGCTCCATCCTACCTGTGACATAAATCATTCCTTTGTCCAGTGTATGCACCACCCACTACCTGCCTGTTAGTTCCTTAGCAGTGTTCTCGGTTATCACATGGAAAAACTTGTATATGCTGTGTGTAGAGTTCGGTGCCATCTGCAGCTTCAGGCATCCACGGGGGTTCTGGGAATGTATGCCTTGCAGATAAGTGAGAGACTACTGTATTTATTTACCTGCTACTTACAGTGATGCTGATTTTCCAGGAAGATGGTGGTATAGAATTTCCTTTTGAAATAAATTTAGGTAAATAAAGGTAGTCTATTGAAGACAAATATTCATAAGTAATTGAAAAGGCAGTATGACGATATGGTCAAAATTGTGAAGGTGGTCTAAGTATTAGGGAAATGTGTGCATTGAATTTTGGGACATGTAAATTGCCCACTATGGTCTCTGGCCTCAACTATTATTCCCCTAGAAGGAAGGGCATGCCTTGCCTACATGCTTTTTCTCTGCCTACCACCTCAGCTCCCAGGCAGTGATGATCTCACCAGTCTTCACGGAAGACCCAGGGAAGAGAGAGCCGAGTGAGCCCTCTGGGCAGTGCGATGTCTGCCTGCATTCTGTTTAGTTTATAGATTGGTTCTGACTCAAATAATATCCCCCACTGAATTTAATGGAACGTCATTTCAATGGGCCACCACATTATGAACCATTGAAGTTAATGAAAAGTCATTTCAATGAGCTACCAGATTATGAACCATTGAATTTCTATACTAATGATAAAGGGACTGGAATTCCCTTCTGGGCCATTGTACTTTAAATAGAATATGTATTACCTTCTAAAATAAAAGCCACTTATGCATACCAACTCATCTATCTCAGTAGAGTGTCACCAAGGCAGATCTTGACAGAAGAGCCAAGAGCAAGTCAAATGAAAAGCTCTAAGCCCATGACCATATATCACCCAGGGAGTTCTCAGGGCTGCTAGAGCAGTTTGCGGGTTGCTTTGTGCAACTTACAGCTTTCAATTCTGTTATTAGGAGAGAAGAACAAAATGAAATTTATAGATAACCAAAAGGATGTTTTTGCATGCTTTCAATTCAGTGTAGCATCTTGCAGAAAATGCATTTAGCACAGTGTCCTGGAGCTCACAGAGGCTTTTTCTGAAGGGAGGTCTGAGCCACATGCTGGGCAGTGTCTGCCTCTAACAGTCTCCCTGTTCCAGCTGCATAGTGCTATAGGCAAGCCATCTTCCTGGAAGCATCTAAAGTTTGTGCTTAAATAAGCCCATGTCAGAGGTCCTCAGGGAGAAAGAGCTGGCGAGGCACTCTGTGGATGCTACCAAATCGTAGGGGCTGCAGTGCTCAGAGAAACCGGAGGTCATTTCTCTTTGTGTTTGGACTTTCTAGAATGGCCAGGAAGATGGCAGGGTCTCTCCCACTTTCAGCTCTCTTTCTGGATTAGTCAGATGGCCACACAAAGTCCACTGGGGAAATCTCCCTGGTGGGAGACTCCTGGCTCCAGGCAGCATTCCTAGAATGGTGATTCTTACATTCTGGGACTCTAATAGCATTCTGCTGAAATATGATAAGCACCTTCTACTAGGACCTTTACTGAACTTCCCTCTTGAACCCAGAAACCAGTTTATTGGTGTGTATTTATAGCTTATTTTTTTGCAGGACACTGCTAGATTGGGTTTTTGTTCTGGAAGGACCCCTTCACTGTTTTATTATCTACCCCCAGAGCCATTAAAGTTCTAGAGATTGCCAGCTGGATACAACACACCTGAGTGAAGCCATGAAAAGGCTTCAGGACACCAGAGCTGGAAGCAATGCCCTCAGCTCCTGAATACACTTGTAAGGCCCTGAAAGATCTGAGGTTCTTCTTTAAGGGGAAAGGACATTAAGCTCCAGATGATCCTCAGTGAGAGATATTGTCCTCTCAATATTCAAGAGTCACCTTTCTACAGGGGACCTCTAGATTGTTCATCAGTGGGACACGACAGAGGCAAAATCCTGCCCCTGTCTCCCTTAGACCTGGCTGGATACCGCTTTCACCAATTCATGGAGCCAAGTCAGCCCTGACAGCTAGCAAGAGGCCAAGACCCACAGAACCACCACCGCCCCTCTGTCAGCAGGAAGAAGTTGCAGAAGACTGACCTTCATCCATTTTCCCCCAAAGATTTAGGATCTTGGACTCTTGAGGGGGGGACGTGTTAGAGTAGGTAGCCAGTCAGTTATGAGCAAGGCAGGAGAGGGCTCCCAGCAAAACACTAGGAGTGCTGGGCGACCATCAGGTGATGGTCAGGGGGTTAACTGTTTCTCTAAAGTAATAATTGGTCACAGCCAGAGCCAGGGAATGGCAGGCTCCTAATAGAAAACAGCTGAAACTGATCAGCAGCTTCCCAATAAGATCTCAGGAGTAGAGAGGGGTAAGGCAAGATCTTGGAAGTAGGCCAACGTATAAAACCCTGTATTAGTTTGTTCTCACGCTGCTAATAAAGACATACCGGAGACTGGGTAATTTATAAAGGAAAGAGGTTTAATGAACTCACAGTTCACGTGGCTGGGGAGGCCTCACAATCATGGCGGAAGGCGGATGAGGAGCAGGGTCATGTCTTACATGGCAGTAGGCAAGAGGGCTTGTGTGGGGGAACTCCCCTATATAAAACCATCAGATCTCATAAGACTTATTCACTGTCATGAGAACAGCATGGGAAAGACCCACCCTCATGATTCAATTACCTCCCACCAGGTCCCTCCCACGACATGTGGGAATTATGGGAGGGAGCTACAATTCAAGAGGAGATTTGGGTGGGGACACAGCCAAGCCATATGAAACCCCAAGTCAAGAGGTCAAGCTATGCATTTAGTTTCTCAAGCTGCCCACCTGACCCTCTTCCAAGTTGTACTATCCTTCTTTCCTTTCCTTCCTGTTCTAAAGCTTTTAAATAAACTTTCACTCCTGCTCTGAAAAAAAAAGTTTATCTTTGCAAAAATATAGCAAAAGCAGAATTTCCTGGTTTCACAGAAAGAGCCTTACCTCTCATAAAAGCATCATGGTTTATAATTTTTTAAGCCATCAAATGAACATCTCATCTTTGGGAAGCAGGATGCTTGGCAACTGTGGGATACCAAGGCTGAAGAAGGGATGCACCTTCCAGGGAGGCCACTGTGAAACAAAGGGCTTTTAAAAAAATTCCGTTTTTATTTTTGATTTGAGGGTGCATGTACAGGTTTGTTACAAGGGTATATTGTGTGATGCTGAGGTTAGTGCTTTTATTCATCCCACCATCCAGATAGTGAACACAGTGCCCAATAGGCAGCTTTTCAGTCCTTGCTCCCCTTCCTCCCTCCCTCCTTTTGGAGTCCCCAGTGTGAGTCTATTGTTCTCATCTTTACGTCTGTGTGAACCTGAGAGTTGATTCCCACTTATAAGTGACAACATGGGATATTTGGTTTTCTATTTCTGTGTTAGTTCACTTAGGATAACAGCCTCTAGCTGCAACCATGTTGCTGCAAAGAATGTGATTTTTTTCCTGGTTGCATAGTATTCCACCGTATACACATACTACATTTTCTTTATCCAATGCACCATCGACAGACATTCAGGTTGATTCCATGTCTTTGCCATTGTGAATAGTGCTGTGATGAACATACAAGTGTATGCATTTTTTTGGTAGAATGACTTATTTTCCTGAAACAAAGGGACCTTGTTTTGGAGAACATTATGACAAAAGCAGACACCAGGAAAGCAAGTCAGAATTGGAAGTAAATGAAACTCTTAGAGATGTTGTACTTCCTGACTTCTCTCCTTATTCCCAAGAGGGTTTGTAAGTGGGAAGGATGATCTCGCATTGTTCTTACTTGCAAATGTTGCAAAAACTACCAGGAAGAGGCAGGAGTAAGTCCCTTGCTTCATCTGCATGGTCCCTTAGATTGTGGTCATTGGATTATTTTGGAGAACTAGGAGTAAGAAGTCAAGTCCTGGACTGCCCAGGCATTGAACTAGAGCTTTTGCAAAGATTAAGTCAGGAATACTCTAAGAAAAGGATTAGAAAGCTTTTTGGTCTGTCAGTCAGGAAGACAAGTTGTGTAGCACTGAGAAAAATCTTTTTCCTGTTGGTGCCTTCTTCTCCCAGCAAAAATGGGTGGACTGATTTTTGCTCTGCCTACCTCCCCGAGGCAAGGCCCACAGTAGTGGTGTTCTCCTGGGGGGGGTGACACTGATCACAGAGAGGAAAGGGACACAGGAATCTGAAGAATCGTTATTCGGGAAGTCCTGCAGAATGGTGGTGAAAGGTGAATTCAAGGCAGGGCATTGTGCATGAGCTGTGCCTTCTTTGACCTAGCCATGGATGTCCTTTGGGGAATGATGATGTTTCTTGCAAGTTTGTATCTTGGCAGGCAGGTGGCGCAATGATTGAGGAGGATACGATGAGACCACAGCATTATTTTCTTCCAACGCACTGGCTTTGATGTGTTAGAAAAGAAGATAATTACTTTGCGGGTAACATGCCCTGGCTCAAAACTTCTTCATCACAATTGGCTGATCTGAGGCCAGTGACCTGGGGCAGGGCTGGGAAGTATCCCATGGCCAGACTGACTGCCACAGGCGCCTCTTTCCTACACACACCTGCTCTCCCGAGGCACTGGAGACAGGATGGAAGCATGTTAGTGGAAATCTTCTGGACATCTTTTTTGACAACTAGAAGTCATTTGCACACAGTTTTATAATTTATTTTAAAACATATTAAACTTTGGAATCATCTAAATGCCAGGAGTATGCCATCTACTGAAATGTTGTCCAATTATCATTTTTTAAAATAGTGTTTTCCATGATATTTAATGACTTAGAGAAAATGCTAACAGTTTCATGTTAAGGGAAAATAGGATAAAAGTTAGATGTTTAATCTAACCCTAATTTTGCAGAAATACACACCCAAGGAAAAGGTATGAGATAAATATATAAAAATATTAATAATGGCTATTTTGGGGTGGTAAGATTCTACGTGACATATTCTTTTTTCTTGTCACTGACTTGAAGCTTATATGAAACTTTTATATTCCAAAGTTTGTAATACATATGAATTATTCTTACAAGCAGAAGTAAATATAAAATAAATATCTATAAAAATATAAGCACCTGAAAGCTCGTTCTCTAAGTCCTACTCTCCAGCATTATAAATTACAAACAGATAAATAACTTCAGAGGTAACAGACTTTCCTTGTCGTGCCAAGTAACCTGACAGATCTAAGCCTCAGTTTTCTCACCTGTAAAGTGGGAAAATAGCTACAGCCCCCTCCCGCCCTTTTTTGAGACAGAGTCTCGCTCTGTTGCCAGTTGGAGTACAGTGGTGCGATCTTGACTGACTGCAACCTCCATCTCCCCAGTTCAAGCAATTCTCCTGCCTCAGCCTCCTGAGTAGCTGGGATTACAGGCATGCGCTACCACATCCAGCTATTTTTTTTTGTTTCAGATGGAGTCTCACTCTGTTGCCCAGGCTGGAGTGCAGTGGCACAATCTTGGCTCACTGCAAGCTCTGCCTCCCGGGTTCACACCATTCTCCTGCCTCAGCCTCCCAAGTAGCTGGGACTGCAGGCATCCACCGCCACACCCGGCTAATTTTTTGTATTTTTAGTAGAGACAGGGTTTCACTGTGTTATCCAGGATGGTCTTGATATCCTGACCTCGTGATCCGCCCACCTTGGCCTCCCAAAGTGCTGGGATTACAGGTGTCAGCCACCACACCCAGCCAGTTTTTATATTTTTAGTGGAGATGGGGTTTTGCCATGTTGGCCAGGCTGGTCTCGAACTCCTGACATCAGGTGATCTGCCCGCCTCAGCCTCCCAAAGTGTTGGGATTACAGGCGTGAGCCACCGCGCCTGGCCACTACTGCACTTTTTTACTTCACAAAGAGACTGTGAAGACCAAGGGTGGTTAGAAAGAGGGATACTGCTGACTTTAAAAGAAAACACAGTGGTGATTCAAGGAAGGGCAGGGTTACTGGTGGCAGTAACAGTTGAGATCTGACATCAAGTCATAGTAACAACATGAACTTTGCTAGCTGCCTTTATCCACAACAGCTTATATGCTGGTAAGACTGGTAACTAGATAATTCATACTGTTGAAGCTGTAGGGTTTTGTTGTTTATCATTTTTTCTTAATTGACAAAAAATGTGTTTATGGTGTACATGATGTTTCAAAATACATATACATTGTGGAATGGCTAACTTAAGTAAATTAACATATGTATTAGCTCACATACTTATCATTTACCTGTGATGAGAAGACTTAAAATCTCTCAGCGGTGTTCAAGTATACAAAACATTGTTTATCCACAGTAGTCGCCATGTTGCACAATTAGATCTCTTGAAATTATTCCTCCTGTATAGCTGAATTTTTGTATCCTTCGACCAACATCGTCCTGATCCATGCCTCCTTCCTACTCCCTGTAGTTTTTTTTTTCCAGCAGGGTTTTCCTCTTTGGAATTTTCGTATCTCAAATTTCAGACTGTTAAATTAAGTCCCTTTTTTGAACATTCATGAAATAATGTCATGTGCCAGGAAAATCCACCAGAGGGCGCTAGATCATTTAAAGAGTCACCACCTGGTTTCTCCATCGCAAAATCACGAAGATTGATGTCAGAGTATTGGAACTAGGTCCAGGTTGGAGGAAAAGAAAATCCATTGCACAGTAATTGCGATGCTGGGCCAACATTTCAGTAAATAATCTTTTTTGTTCTCCTTTTACTTTAGTCACTCTGCTTTTTTAGTATGTATGTTTATACACTTCCTTTTATTTCTTTTAAATCAGTTAGGACTGTTCAGATTAGAATATTTAAGCTTGAAACCTCTGATTTGCTTTGAAAGCTGCCATAGACACACATGCACATGGTACAGAGGCTGCCCTTCTCTCTGGGAAGCTTTTGAATGAATTTAGAAATAAAAATAAGGCTCGTGGTGTTTTCAGAACAGAGGGTGAAGTTTCTACTTTTGTTGAGACTTTCAGTTCTTGTGCAATGGACCTCAATTTCCAGCCCGCAGACACACCTACATTAGGGGAAGACGTGCTGGGCTTAGAGTGCTTCTCTCTACCTTTCCCATTTCCAAGGCTGTCCACGGACTGGCAAGAAAAGGAGTGGGCATGAGTGTTGGGTAGTCAGAGAGCTCATTTAGGCTGGACATGCTGTGGACAGCATGGCATACGGGCATGTGCACATACAATTACGAGCTCAGGGGTCAGAAGATCTGGTTAGACTTGCCTGTCCATTTTTGGGGTCATAGTAATTACAGTTAAGATCTGTATAATATTTCCTTCCTTCCTTCCTTTTTCTTTTTTTCTTTTCTTTCTTCTTTCTGACAGTTTCACTCTGTCATCCAGACTGGAGTGCAGTGGTGCAATTTCGGCTCACTGCAACCTCCGCCTCCTGAGTTCAAGCGATTCTTGTACTTCAGCCTCCCGAGTAGCTGGGATTACAGACATGTGCCACCATGCCCAGCCTTCTTTTTCATCCTCACATATAACCCTTCCGGGTAGGCAGGGAAGTTTCTGGCTTTATTTTGATTGTATAAATGAAGAAACACATTAAATCAAAGATACCTAAGGTTCCTTTTAAGTTTGAGGTTCTGTCTGTGCAGAGCCTTTTCCTAAATTTGTAATGCCAGGGGCCATGTTTTCTGGAAGTGGTGCAAAAGTTTGTGAACAATGTGGAAATGGCCAGAGAGAACTGGGCAAAGGCCTGGGAATGTCTATTTCTGGTGGATGGTGGCACTCTTTCAGTGCCTACCAGCCAGGCCATTCAGGGAGGTGGTGAGAGACTGGGGATTGTAGGAAGGGAAGGATATTGACTTCAACACTGAGGGTCTCTGATGAATCCTGACTAAGCCGAGGCTTTGGATGGCACAGAAGTTGCTAAAAGCTTCAATCAGCAGAGGCAGGGGTGATGAAGAGAGCAGGAGATGGCATCTGAGGGGCCTCCCAGCACCCTCTCCAAAGATGCTGAGGTGATGAAGGTGATGATGGAGGAGAAAAAGCTATGGATCCTGCAGTTGGGGTGACAGAAGTCACAGCCATCGGCTACTTACCAGTAGCCCCCCAGACTGGCATTTCAGGGGAATCCAGGCTGTAGGGGATGTCTAAGAAGGCCCCAGAGGGGATTTGCTGGTTTGCAAAATTTCAATTTTGTGGGTGAGGGAATCCATTCTGGAGGTTTCATATCCCACTGGGGAGACTGTCCTATCCTTTGCTGCTCTTTTTATGTTCTGGGTGTTTTATTTTAAATTTCAAATCTTGGCCTTGATTTAAGGAGTGTCCTTAACTTTCTTGGCATATGCTGAGGCACAAAAGCAGCAAAGTACAGCCATTGAGAAGGCTAATAAAGAAAGGAACCTCAATGCCAGTCACCTTCCTGCGCATCCCCATAGCACTTCTGGGTCCTGCTCCCCCAGCCCAGTATCAGAAAAGGCCCAGGGCCTTTGCATGCTTGGGTCTGGTGTGGCAGGGATGCATTCAGAGTGGCTGAACACAGAGGCCGAGGTTGGAGTTACCATGGGATGGTATGGAGAGGAGTCTCACACAATTCCATTTTCTGGAGCACACTTTCTGCAGCTCCCTTTTACATACACTGCTTTTTGAGAACCAAATACTCAAGAACTCTTACCTCATTCCATTTTCTCCTTTGACTTTGGCCTTGACTCTTTCTTAGTGGATGTGTACCCTAAACCCAATGAATGTATTCTGAATCAAGCAAGAGAGAAGCTTCAAACACCCTCTTCAGCCTCTCTGCCCAGCTCAGCCTCCCTTGCTCGCTCTTCCTTCCAGAGACCTCCAAGGACAAGGGCAGGGCTGATCTGACTCCCACGGAGACAGCCTCAGGTGTAAAGCTAAGGATGCTAACTTGGGCCTTTTCCATGGTAAGAGCTGAAAGGAACCTGAGAATTCCAATTAGGCTTAAACTAATGAGCTGGAAACTTTGGGGGAAACCACTGCAGCAATGAGGGAAGGGCGTGCTCATCTTCGATTTAATTAGCGCTGGAAAAACTTGTGGTCCAGCTGGTAGCATGAGGACGGACACTGTTCAGGGGACGCAAAGTTTCTGAAAGTGTCAGAAGGGGGATTCCCCTGGTGGTGTAAGGAGACAGGCTACGGAACAAACACGGACTCCTTCTTCATCTTAAGCGGGGAGAAGGGAAGACCCTAAATGGGGAACGGTGAGCCAGAATGAAGTCTGGAGCCCCTCTTCCCCCATCTGCCCTCCTCACAGGATGGATGGAGTCTGAGACTATATAAGAAGAAAGCAACCCCTCAGGGAATTCTACTGTCTATCGGGGCCCGTACTATCCCCAGGCCAGGTCGTCCTGATCATCTCTGCCTACTGTCTGTTGGGCGGCCTCTGTTGCTAATAAAGAAAAAGGAGAGAAACCACCTGCTGCTGTCAGAGGCCACAGACCACCCGCCGGCCGTCCTGACCCTACCCTCCAGCCACACGCGGGACCCTGGGCACATAGGTAGCAGGAAGAGCGAAGTCGGGGTGGGTAGCTGTGTGTATCCTGGCGCAGGGTCCTCCTCACTCCCGAAGCCTGAGGGTCCTGGGGCGCTCAGCCTGTGGAATCCAATTGACAGCTGGCCACTCCTCCCCTCCCCACTGGGGGCTTTTTTGGGAAAAAAACGGCGGCCTGAACGGGGCGCCCCACTGTCCTCCCAGTGTACCCTACCGCTCTCGGCTGGGGGCGCAGCACCTTGGAGGGAGGCGCCTGGCCCCGCGCCTGGGTTGGGGGCGCTCTACCTTGCGCCCTGGGGGTCGGGGCGCGTGCCGGGCCTCTGCCGAGGGGCCCTGCCCACCCCTACCCAGCCCGGAGCCCAGGCGAGCCAGCGCAGCGAGCCTCCTCCCCTCCCGCCTCGGGCGTCCTGAGCCCGCGCCCGCTCCAGTTGCTGCAGCTGCTGCTGCTGGCGGCTGCGGGGAGCGCGGGGCGCGCGCCGAAGAGGCTTGGGCGGCGAGGACGGGGACAAGGAGAAGTCGGAGGCGGCAAGGAGGAAGAGCGAGCGGAGGCCGAGGGGCTCAGCGTTGTGGCGACAGGACTAGGGGGTCCCGAGAGCATGGGCTAGCAGGCAGCCACGGCCCGGCGGCCCGACGCGGTGAACCTGTCGCGGCCGGGCGCGCACTGGCGCGGCGAGCCGGAGCCGAGCGCAGCCGGGGGAGGAGGGCTTGCGCAGGGGCGCCCGGGCGGAGGGGGCCGATTATCCATTATTAACGAGTTGCCACCTAATAAGCGGAGAGAGGCTTGTTAGCCGCGCGGAAGGCGCTCGGGGAAGGGGGTCCCCGGCCGAGCGCAGCGCACACCCTTGGCGCACGGCGGCGGCGCGGCGCCGAGGACACCCGGGCCCGCGCGCGGAGCCGGGGCGGGCCCGGGGGCGGCGCAGACCCCGAGCGCGGGCGGCCCGCGGCGCCCCCTGGCTCTCGGCGCTCGGGGCCAGCGCAGCCCGGGGCGAGCGGGGCGCAGGCTGGGGAGGGGGAGCTGCCCGCGCACTCCATCCCCCTCCCCCCCGGGCGAGCCGGCGGCCGGGGGGAGGGCGGGCGGCGGCGGCTCGCTGTATATATCTCGGCGCACCCTGCCAGGTCGCGCACAGCGCCCCGAGCCCCGGCGCCTCCCCGCCCCCCTCCCGCGCTCCGCGGCGGCGGCGGCGGCAGCAGTAGCAGCAATATGGCTGTTGATGGGTGTTTGGGGAGGCGCTGGCGGCGGGAGGAGCTCCCCCGAGCCCCTGCGCCGGCTGCCCGTTGCTAGCTATGGCAAATGGTGGCGGCGGCGGCGGCGGCAGCAGCGGCGGCGGCGGCGGCGGCGGAGGCAGCAGTCTTAGAATGAGTAGCAGTATCCACGCGAACCATCTCAGCCTAGACGCGTCCTCCTCCTCCTCCTCCTCCTCCTCCTCCTCTTCCTCTTCTTCTTCCTCCTCCTCTTCCTCCTCGTCCTCGGTCCACGAGCCCAAGATGGATGCGCTCATCATCCCGGTGACCATGGAGGTGCCGTGCGACAGCCGGGGCCAACGCATGTGGTGGGCTTTCCTGGCCTCCTCCATGGTGACTTTCTTCGGGGGCCTCTTCATCATCTTGCTCTGGCGGACGCTCAAGTACCTGTGGACCGTGTGCTGCCACTGCGGGGGCAAGACGAAGGTAACGCGCGCCCCGGGCGCCCGCCCTCTGCGCCAGCCCCGCCGCTTCTCGGCGTCCCCTGCAGCCCACCTCCTCGCTCCGCGCCGCGCCGCGCCTCCCTCCATCCCCGCCTGCCTTCCCCTCGCCGCCTTCCCTTCCCTCGGCTCTCCCGGTGCTCTCGGATCGGGGCAGCGGGCGGCGCGCGGGGGGTGAGGAGTTGCCCCCAGCCAGTGCGCTCCGGGACGCGGACGCTCAATCCTGTCCTCTTGTTTATTGTAGTGTTGTTGGCGGCTGCGGCTGGGGCTGGGGTGGGGGACTCACAGGCTCGGGTGCCGTGGTGCGGGGTGGGGAGAGCCAACCCCGCGGGGACGGAGGAAGCTGGGGGCAGCTGGGTGCGTGTTCTGCACCGCTCACCTGTCGGGGCTCGGCTCCTGGCGGTGGGCGAGAGGGAGTACATCCGCTCATACTTTAGGAACCTGTTGGGGAGATGAGTTTGTGGGGTCAGAAAGAAGGGAAAAATCCTTTGGGCAAGGGAGAGAATAATTTTGCACAGGGGAATCCCGGGGGAGGAGCATGGCCCAAGATAACAGGGGGACTTCGAGGGGCGAGAGAAGTTGGGGAGATCCATCCCAGTATTGGGGGTAGCCCACGGGGCTGCCACTTTTGGAATGTATCGAGGTCGCATATCTGATGTAACCTCCCACTCCGTCCCTTAGGTGCTCTAGTGGAACATACCCCAAGTTCTTCGGCCTCTGTTCCTTTGCCCCCAGGCCACCCACTTTGGGTCCCCGGAAATGCAACCAGCAGCGCGGAGCTGGAGCGGGGGTCCGCCTGAGGCCGCGGTTTTACGCGGAGATCTTCCCTGGCGCTCGAGGTGGCTAGATGTCCTCGGCTTTAGCTATTCCTGGCGCAGACGCCCACTAGCACTGAGGCTGGCGACACCTTCGATGTACGGTTGCTAGGCTCACTGCCTGGTCTGTAGTTGGGTCCCTAGAGATGTCCTCCCTTCCCCACAGCCACTGGCTGGAGTGGGGGACCCGACAGTGTTTGATAGAAAACTGCAGAATAAAAAAGAAAGAACTGGAAAAAAGAGAGTGACCCAGCTGCCTTCGTTCTGAGTAATTCCCATCCTAGGGGACTTCACAACACGAACCGTTTTGGAGGGAAGGGACATCCAGGGGAATAGTGCAGGGTAGATACACATTGCAGCCTCCACATGCTCACATCTTTTCTAGTAAAGTTAAACCGAGGACCCCTCAAACTTCCACAGGGCACAGCAACTTGTAGCAGCCTCCTTGGCGGCTGAGAGAAGTAGGGAAGCCTGGGGCTATGGGTGAAGGCTGGCTATGAAAACACCAGGGGGGCGGAGGCTCTCTCTCCTGATCATTAATTATACATCCTGTTGGGTGCTGGAGCTCAGCTGTATTTTGTGGCAGCACATTTGTGTTTTGGAAAATACTGGTGTATTGGAACAAAGGGAGAAATATGAAAACCATCATTCTCTTCGTCATTCTCTGGCTTCTCCGGAGGCCTGCAGGTGTTGGCCGGAGAGTTTTCTTTGGAATTACCTTCTCAGCCGTAGAGGTTCCTTCTTATTTGTTAAGGAGGCAAACCTCCCACCTTCCAGAGAAGCCCTCAGGTTAAGCAAAGCCCTATACACCAGATCCCTGCCTAGCCTTCCTGCTGAGAACAGCTTATTCCTGGAGCCTTCAAATTCCCACATTCCCTCTCTCCATCGTTCTCCTCCACCTCCCCCAACAGTCTCAGGAATTTTGTTCCCCGGTTTACTGAGATTGAGCGACTGTCTTTAGGGGAAAGATAGCTCATAGTTGTGTGCGTCTGAAATGTTCCCTAGATGGAGTGATCTGGGTGAACTTTTTAACAGCTTGCTTTCTTTCAGGCAGGGGGCAATTTCGATCATAATGAAAACTTTTTCAATGATTGAAAATAAGTTGTGGTGTGTTCGTGAACCTGGGGTCCTAAACACAGCTTCCAAAGTCTTTTTATGTTGGGGGTACATAAATGCAATTGCAGTGTCTATAATGAAATGCTAATCCCATCGCACATACAAAGGATCTCCTAAATGATGAGCAAGCATAACTTCTGTCAGTTTACTCAAGAAAATAGGTTTTTGGCAACGATTAGAAAAAACAATTCGTAAATATTTGGCTATGTTTTGTAGCTCCAAGACCTGCTGAGTGGAAATAACTGGAAGTTAGTTGCTATAAGAAATCCGCCAGGGATGAGAGGTGATGGTGGTTTGTTTGGAAGATGTGAGGCCAGTATAGAATGAGTGCAGGTTCCTTTTGATACCATAAGTCCATTTTAAAGCACGCCCAGAATCTCTTGATATCTGCCCCTAGATTTGCTCACTTAAGCCATAGGTAGTCAGCTCATTATATGCAATAATGGTAAGTTAGGCCTTTTAAAAGCTTTTCTTTCTACGTTTGAGGTCTGTATTTTTATTGCAATTGTGTGTGTGTGTGTGTGTTTCTTTTTTTCTTTGCTTTCCAAGTATTTGGTAGTTTTGTCAAGACTCGATACACAGGCATGTATCTGGCTTAAGTTTAGAATAATAATTTTTGTGCTAGATTTCCCAAGAAAATACAGGCTGCCTTTCCAGAAAATTCTACCAGCCCTCAGATGGGTTCACCCTCACTCTCGTTCAGCCCCAAGATGGTTTGATCAAGAGCTGGAGTCCAGAGGAAAGCAGGTCTTTTGTAGCATCTGAAATTCTGTGGGAGATAAAATTCAGCAAGGAGCTCCAATTTCATGAGCGTTTGGTCTCTGGGATTGCACCAAACCTTTTTGATCAAAGGAACCCAAGACAGTGGACATGCATCGTGGGACATCTCTTCATTAGTACCTTTGGCCTCTGAATCTCAAATAGTGAATGACTTTAGTCTTTTGAAAAGAGTGGCATGTGGACTTTTTCAGAAAGTGAAGAAGAAAACATTACAATTTCCTCCTGTTGGGAACTTGGTCATAGTCATTCCAGTACTGTGTTCCTTGCTGTACTTTTTCACATTATTGTTTTTTTCCTTGTGGGATTTCATCAGAGCTCTCTATTCACTTGGGTGTGACGTTGTGAAGTTCAATCCTGTCGTAGACTATATTGAATAGGGAGCTGCTCTGGTAGCCTGAATAAAGCCATGACTTTCAAGAAGTTATTTAGCCTCTCTGGTGTCTCTCTTTCCTTGTGTATAAAATGTGGGGATTGAATTCTGTGAGTTCTAATGTCCCTTCCTGCTCTGTGATTCGATATAGGAGAGAGGGAGGAGTTGAGGAATGAGGGTTAAAGTTTCTAGCTCAGAATGTGTTTTGCAGTGCCCCAGCAATTCCTCTAGGAATTCAGCCTTGGGACAGTTACATATCTTTATTTCCATCTTCTGCTCGTCTTCCAGCATATGGTCCACTTCTCTTTAAATATCTGGAGAAACTGAGGCCAACTTCCTGATGGAGCTGTGGTTTGTTAAGGGGCCTGAGTGTGGCTGGGCATAGAGTTATTTCCATTCTCAGTTTGATCTGTTGTCCTTGTAGAAGCTTGGGCTTGATCAAGGATGGTCTGCGTGTAATGAATTATCGAGATGTTGTCTTCATGGCTGTGCCTGAGAAAACAACACGTTTTCTCTGTCAGGCTCGTGACTAATATAAATATCAGATCCCATTACAGCTTGGTAATTACCCAGGGTCTGGCCTGACGCATTCAATCAGGGCTGGAGCTTCAGTGCCGTGGAGCTCTTGATTCCAGATTGGCCCTGCTGCCTCATCTCATCCTGTCCTGGGGATCAGCTGCACCAGATGACCTTGAGATACTCCTTTTTGAGCAGATCACTTGGGGTGGCCTTGGAGGAGTTCTCAGGTCCCAGTCACGGGGGAGCTCCAGCTGACCTGTCCTTGTCCAGAGAGCTTGTGCTCCTCATTCCTTGCTCCCTCTCTCATTAATTTTTTTTTTGAGATGGAGTCTCGCTCTGTCACCCAGGCTGGAGTGCAGTGGCACGATCTTGGCTCACTGCAGCCCGCGCCTCCTGGGTTCAAGCAATTCTCCTGCCTCAGCCTCCCAAGTGGCTGGGACTGCAGGCACACGCTGCCACACCTGGCTAATTTTTGTATTTTTAGTAGAGACAGGGTTTCACCACATTGGCCAGGATGGTCTTGATCTCCTGACCTTGTGATCCGCCCACCTTGGCCTCCCAAAGTGCTGGGATTACAGGCGTGAGGTACTGCGTCCAGGCCCTGGCCCTCTTTATGGAAATGCACACTTTAGTACAAGACTCTGCAATCAGACAAACCCAAGTTCAAATCATGGATCTCACATTTATTAGCAGGGCATCTTTGACTGCCAACCATGTTGAGCTCTGATTACATCACCTATACCAAGAGCATACTGATGCTTACTTTGTAGGGTTCTTATAGGGAGCAGGAATAATGGGCACATAGCACCCTGCAAATGCCAGGCACTTAGCAGGCCTCTTGTAAGTGGTAACTACCATAGCTTCACGAAGTGCTGAGTTTATTTTCCCTTTGATTCATTGAACTTATAGTCCCTGAAGGGCGCAGACTATAACAAATAAATTTTTTGAGCCAAAAGGAGCCTTTAGATCCTGAAGTATACTGTCATAGATCAAAAAACCAGTTAGAGTCAGACTGAGACATGGGCTCGTGGCTCTTGGCTGTTGCAAGGCCGGAAGGTTAGGGCAGGGCAGCAGAGGTAGGCTCCATGGATGGGGTCCTGGCAGGATGGTTACAGTTTTGATGGTGGGGTATCAGTGGACAAACATTGACAGTATGGGGGACCAGGAGCTGCCGGGCTAGCAGAAGGGAAACACTGTGGCATTTGGTGAGCAGGTGTGGTTGTCCAGCATTGTACCCTTGAGGAGGGACAAATTCCATCCCTGTTATCCCAAGTCCAGAACTCATAGACCTGTCTCCCAAGTGATGTCACAGTCTCTTGGCCAGGACACTCACTGTCTACCCAGACCAGCTTTTCCAAGACACCCCCTAGGCCAGTGTTTCCCAAAGTGTGTTCTGTGGCACACCTGCCTTTTAAATTACCTTGTGAAAAAAAATCAGCAGGCATGGCGTGGCTGAGCTTCCCCTTTGGAGGGTCACATCACAGGCTTGGCGGCATCCTGCTGGTAGAGAAAGTGGTTAAAATGCCCTCAAATGTGCTACCTGTGAGCAGTCTTGCTTCGGTGTCAGGGCTGCTGTGCAGTGCCCAAGGTTCAGCCTGTGATCTTGGGCAAAGACGTCATGCCTTTGTGCCTCAGTTTCCTCACCTGCAAATTGAGGTCTGTGATAGAGCACAGCCTCATGGGGTGGTTTTTTTCACCAACCCGTGATAGAGCACAGCCTCATGGTGTGGTTTTTTTCACCAACCCCACTTTATAGCATTTC
This sequence comes from Hylobates moloch, assembly GCF_009828535.3. Taxonomy (NCBI): domain Eukaryota; kingdom Metazoa; phylum Chordata; class Mammalia; order Primates; family Hylobatidae; genus Hylobates; species Hylobates moloch. The sequence goes on along the minus strand of NW_026652278.1, from coordinate 72,188,740 downwards.
CTAGGAGGACACTGAGAACCTATGGCCTCCCTTTGGAAGCCTTGGGCTAGCCCTGCTTCCAGGTGCCCAGGAAACTTGACCAAACATACGTCAGGAGTAAAAGAAGAGCTGTCTGCCCCCTGCTGTTTGGCCTGGGGGATGAAGCATTCCAATGGTAAGGCCAAATGGACCTTCTCTTTGCCTCACGGCTATTTTGTTCCCTGGATGGGGACATTCATTGGTGGCTGATAGCCAGGAGTAAGTGCTTGCTTTGGGGCTGTCTCTCTCTTTCTCTCTCTCTCATCAGGGCATGGGAGGCCTGGTGCAGAAACAGTTACATTGGCATTAGATTGTAATGCCAGGACCTCCTTCCCAAAGTGGACGTCCTGGCTCACACCGGCAGTGACCATGCTAATCTGTGAATCACAGCAGCCAACACCACCTTGCCGAGCACAGATCCCCTGGAAGGTCGCCTTTGTGGTTCCAGTGAAAGGGCTGTTTGTGCTGTGATGCCAGGCCCTGGGCCCTGTGGGGAACACTGGGTCCCTTGGAGACATCCCTGGGGATCAGACAGGGCCACACCTTTCTGTGCACAGTCAGGGAGCAGACCAAGGGTGTCTCTTTTAGAACTGTTTCTTGGGTGGGTGGAACCCCATGCATTAGACACTTAGAAAAGGAAACCCAGGGACCCTCGGAGGCAAGGGTGTCCTAGCACTTTGGATAGAAGGCCTGGGGAATGTTCAGTGGGGATATCACATCTTTATCTCCAAGGACTGGAGAGTGTCTCTAGGCCTGGGCTTCTCAAACTTTTTTTTTTTTTTTTTTTTTTGACAGGGTCTCACTCTGTTGCCCAGGCTGGAGTACAGTGGCATGATCACTGCTCACTGCAGCTTCAACCTCCCAGGCTCAAGTGATTCTCTCGCCTCAGCTCCCCAAGTAGCCAAGACTATGGGTGTGTGCCAGCACGCCTGGCTAGTTTTTAAATTTTTTATAGAGATGGGGTCTCCCTATGTTGGCTGGTCTTGAACTCCTGGGTTCAAGTGATCTTCCCATCTTGGCCTCCCAAAGTGCTCCCACAGTGGTGTGAGCCACTGTGCCTGGCTTGCTCAAACTTTAATATGCTCAGGAATCACCAGGAGCTGTTAAAATGCAGGCTGTGATTCAGAAGATCCAGTGTGGGACCTGAGATTCTGCTGGTCTGGCGAGACACAGGCTTTACTGATGCTGTGCAGACCACACTTTGAATATCAAGGATCTGGTCCATCCCTCAGCCTCCGTGCAGTCCATCCCTGAAGACAGGCTTATTTTTAAATGTGGAAATTCCCAGCTCTTGAAGCAGGAAGGGATGAGAAGCAGGTTTGCTGTGCCAGACCGTTGGGTGGAGAAAACTCCGTTCAGGCCAGGGTAGTTGTGGTTCAGGCTGGGCTCTTATTTGCGAAAGCTGATGGTCCAGGTGCCTGCTCCTAAGGAACCCATCAGCATTGTGGATTTAGGGTTGGGTTGTGGTGGCCAGAGCAGTGTTTACAGGGTGTGGTCTGTGTGTTACCCACCAATGTGTGGGCTCTTCCTCGTGCCAGTTGGTCATTCTGCAAAGGGTGTGGCTTCCCGAAGTCCAGGAGGGCAACCCAGCCAAACCACCTCCTTGCAAAATTAAAGGCTGGTGGTGTCACCAGGACTGCACTGCGGTGATGCTCCAGGCTGGCTGAGGACCACTCCCTCTGGAGTGTTTGAAGTCAGTGGGCATCAAGACTGCCAGCCTGATTTTCCGTAGGGGCCTGGGTGGGCCTTCCCAAATGGAGGGTTCAACCTCAAAGAATTGGCTGAAGAGCTGCCCGTGGAGTGACTGGGGGACACGCGTGGCACCGTGCTGTGTGGCCCTCCAATGCACTTCTTAAGAATTCCAGCAGATGAAAGTGAAAGTAGCTCCTTTTCTCACCATACCAGGGTTTTTCATAGCTCACACCGTCAGGGACTTTTTCCATGAGATGTGCTTTTTATGTTGTTTCATCATCAGAGGGGAGCACCGTGAGTGTCTGCAGCAGGCAGAATGAAGAAGGACCTGGTGGCATCATGGCCTGCACACAGTAGGCCCTCAAAGAAGTCTTCTGGTTATAATTATTGTTGTTTTTGCTTTTGTTGCATATTAAGTGTATACAATGTGCCAGAAACCAAGCTAGGTGCTGGGGTTAAAATAATTAAGACCCAGTTCTGACTCCCTGCTTGTTAGGACTTTTATTAGTACTTGACAGGCTGAGCAGAGGAGAAAACAGTTATCTTCTCATGGAATATGAACATCTGATCTCTGAATTGCCTGCAAACTCCTTGAGGGCAGGAACTGTAAACACACAGCAAATGTAAACACACATAGATGTTGGAAGGCTCTTTCCAGTGGTTAACTGGGGGCTGAACGAGAATGCATTGGTTGGGGGTGGCAAATATATTTTGCTGCTTTTTTGGGTAATTTGTTAGATGCTATGGAGAAACTCCTGGTGAAAGAGATGGGCTTGGATTGTTGACAACATGGTGCTTGAATCATTCATGGATTTTAATTATTCATGCCACCTGGTTTCTCTTGATCAGTAGCTAACAAGAATTTAGTTCATAATGGGCAATTGTTTGTGAGGTGGATGAGTCAGGCACGGGAGGAAAGGGCAGTTTCAAAAGAATGGCTGCTTTAAGATGGAACTTGCTTTGTTTTTGGCATTATTTGGTGATTGTCTTGGGACATTATGTCTAATTGCCAATTTGGAACTGTAATTGGCACTCCAGGCCCAGAATGGATATGTACTTAACGTTGTCAAGCTGAGCCTTGGAATCATCTCCCTGTAAGATCTTGTTACCTGTATGACTAATACTTCTTCACGTGGCCAAAATAAAAATTATTTAACACACCACATTTCTTTTCTATTCTTTATGCTGGTTCACTGGCCTCTCTACCAGATTTTCTTGGGGACTCAGATCCGGTGGCCTCTGGGCATTTCAAAGCGAATTCACAGGAAAGCCTGAATTCCAGCCTTCTCCCCCTCCTCCTCTCGCTCCTTCCTTTCTTTTACATCCTTCTTTCCTTAGTGGCTCTCATTCCTGACGGTTTCTGTGGAAACTTGGTGCTGTTTAATTTTGATTTCTGGCACAATAGGGAGGAATACTTCAATTTGGGAAAGAAGTAATTAAGGTAAACATTATGTAGATCTCCCCATTATCAGAGTTGACTTTTACTTGGGGAAGGGGTGTTTTTTTAAAAAGGAAAAATAGGATTTTAGATTTTTTTTTTTTTTTGAGACAGAGCCTTGCTGTGTTGCCCAGGCTGGCAGGCTGGAGTGCAGTGGCATGATCTCGGCTCACTGTATAACCCCCTCCAGGGTTCTAGTGCCTTAGCCTCCCGAGTACCTGGCATTCCAGGTGCACGCCCCCCATGCCTGGCTAATTTTTGTATTTTTAATGGAGACGGGGTTTCACCATGTCAGTCAGGCTGGTCTTGAACTCCTGACCTCAAATGATCCACCCGCCTTGGCCTCCCAAAGTGCTGGGATTACAGACATGAGCCACCGCGCCCGGCCAGATTTTAGGTTTTTGACTTGAAGTGAAATTAATTTCCATCTGTTAGCTGCTGAAGTCTGGGACCATGATGTCTTTTGCAAAGGAGTTTTTAAGGCAAGACTGTCAGTAATATTCTTTCCAGGGACACTTCTAACTGTACGAAACTATTCAGCCACTATGGGTCTGCATCTTTGCACATCATTGTAAACCAAATTATCTACAGGCTGTTGGGCTGCCTGTATGTGCATTTCGAGTTGGGAGTATAAGATGAGTATTTGTTTTATTTTCTGGTTCCATGTCTTGTTCTTGCTCCTTCATCCCTTTTAGAGACTGGACAGTCCTCTCTGTCTTCATCTTTGGGAGTGAACTGGGGCTGGAGGGTGGGATCGAGAGTGGCCTCTGCTGGTTGGGGGCTTCAAGTTTGTAGATTAGTAGACAACAAATAGTGACCTGATTTAACAAGTGCAGAAGCGCATGGAACTATAAACTCACGGTGGTGGAAGGAAGCTTTGGGGCCTCAGGCCCTATGTGCTTCCTCCCCAGTGCTGGAAGCCCACCCTACCAGCGTGTTTATGATCTCCTGAGGCCGCTATTCCACTGGGGACAAACCCACCTTACGATGAGCTTGGAAAGATCTTTCTGTTTGCACTAGTCCCTCTTTGCTTCTAGTCTGTGTCTGGGACACGCAGAAGAAGCCTTGGTGGACGGTAGATTTCAAATTCTAAATCCAGTCCAGGAAGGGACAGAGCTGGGTGGTGTTTCCATGTCCGCAGTGTTGTTGAGACATAGAGTGACCTTAACCTTAACTTGTGTTTCCTCCATGAAGGCCACTTTCTTTTTCTCCCTGATGTCTTCTCTGGGTTCCTCGTCCTCTTGAGACAGTGTGGTTTCCCTTTGCCCCTTTGCCCCTTTGCCCAGAGTTCAGAAAACAACCCATTCTGGTTGTTTCTTGAAGTTTGCCTTCTGAGGTCTTTTCGGTCTTGTCAGCAGCTGTGGCTGGAGGCTTTTGACTGTCGCCGGGCCATAAATTCACCTCCTTATCAATGTCACGTGCTCTGTATCTCCAAGATTTAGCCCCCTTCTCAGTTTCACGCAGGGGTCGTAATTCTGGGGCCCTGCCAAGAATTTGGATGTAGGGTACGGAGCCTTTGTTAGGAAACTCGAGTTGGATTCCATTTTCTAGGTATTGACTCTTTTTCATCTAGGGAGACAGACAGTGCTCTTTAACCTCTTTTTGCATCACTTGAATACAGCCGCTTCTTAGAATAGGAGGCTCTTTCTTTCCCACCTGCTCATTGGGTCTCCTTTCCTCTGGGGCTCCCGTATGCCTCTGCTGTCATCTCCCCTATTTTGCTGAACAGAAAGAAACCAGAAAAGAAAAGAGAGCAAAACACACAAGGGAAGAAGGTGAGGGAGGGCAGGAGGTAGAGGGAGAGGTTCACACCAAGGAAAAAAGAATTTCTCCTCTGAGAGTTAGAGGTTGGATAAATAGCTAATTGGATGGATTTTGGTTTTAGTTCCCTCACCTTTGTCTTAATGCATAAATCATATCAAATGACCTCACCTCCAAGGAGTAAAGCATATATAAAGACCAGTGGGTAGAATGAGTTCACATTTGGAAAATTTTAGCTCTTCAAATAAGACATTCTGTGGAATGAACTGATAGCACGCGGCCTGTGTGGCTCAGAGGTGAAGCGTTGGCAGGCTTTGTGGGGGATGTTCTTTGTGTGCTTGTTAACGAAGAGCAGAATTCTGCTCCTCTTTGGGAGAAGTTGCCACATTCATGTTGTTTTCTCTTTAGGTGGTTTTGGAAAGTGGACCCTTTGTGGCTCTAGAAGGGGAAAAAGTGGGCCTCCAGTTATTCAAACAGAGAACTCAGAGATAAGCGTTCCAAGGCTTGGAGGAAAGATTTCGAAGATGAAAGGCCTTACCCAAGTGCTAGGGATTTTTATGACCAACATTAGCTGGCAACAGCTTAATATACATTGTTGTTCTCCTTCCTCCATCTGGGAACACTTTGCTTCCAGAGCTTAGAGGAATTATTTCAGCTGCCCGTGAATTACGGTCATTTCTCCTGTGGATTGTGGCAGCCACAGCCGATCAGGTGATAGATTCTTGAAGAGTATAGGAATGATGTCTCTAGCTGAGGCCACAAGAGGGCTCAACAGTTTGCCTCAGTCTAAAAAAAAACCCAATCATTTCTTAAGTTCTTTCACAACCCTGTTTTCTCCATAGGATTTACTTTTTAACTTCAGTATTTTATATTTTGTCCTTAATCCTAAATACACTACATGTTCATTGTAGAAAACGTGGGCTGTGCAGCGGCATTAAACAAAAAGGATACAGTCACACCTGTTAGGATGGCTACTGTCAAAAAAAATAGAAAATCACCAGTGTTGGTGAGGATGTGGAGAAATTGGAACCCTTGTGCAGTGTTTGTGGGAATGCAAAATGGTACAGATGCGGTGGAAAGCAGTATGGCAGTTTCTCAAAACAAATTAATCATTGAATTATCATATAATCCAGCAATTCTACTTCTGGGTAGATATCCAAAAAACTTAAAAGCAGGGTCTTAAGGAGATATTTGTGCACCCATGTTCACAGCAGCATTATTTACAATGGCCAAAGGTGGAAGCAATTCAAGGGTTCATTCACAGATGAATAGATTAGCGAATTGTGTAGGTACATACAACAGAGTATTATTCAACTTTAAAAGGGAAGGCAAGTCTGACACGTGCTACCACACAGATGAACATTGAGGACATCAGCCAAATGAAATAAGCCAGTCACAAAAGGATAAGTTCCACTTACATGAGGTACATAGAGTTGCCAAACTCATAGAAACAGAAAGTAGAAGGGTAGTTTCCAGGGGCCAGAGGGAGGGAAGTGTTTAATGGGTATGGGGTTTCAGTTTGGTAAGATGAAAAAGTTCTGGAGATGGGTTGCACAACAATGTGAAACATGCACATTTTTAAGTGTGAAGTACTACGCACTTAAAAATGGTTAAGATGGTACATTTTTTTTTTTTTTTTGGTGGAGTCTTGCTCTGTCGCCCAGGCTGGAGTGCAGTGGCATGATCTTGGCTCACTGCAAGCTCTGCCTCCTGGCTTCAAGCCATTCTTCTGCCTCAGCCTCCCGAGTAGCTGGGACTACAGGCACCCACCACCGCGCCTGGCTAATTTTTTGTATTTTTAGTAGAGACGGGGTTTCACCATGGTCTGGATCTCCTGATCTCGTGATCCGCCCGCCTCGGCCTCCCAAAGTGCTGGGATTACAGGCGTGAGCCACTGCGCCCGGCCTAAGATGGTACATTTTTATCTTCTGTGTATTTCACCACAATTATAAATAAACATTTGAGAAAAGGGAAAAACATTCCCCCAAATTCCCCCTCCAGGAGATGACCACCATTATCTTTGGGCACATTTCCTTCCCTGACATGTTCTTTACCATGGCGTTCTTGTTTTCTTGGTGGGCAGCTAGTGTTCTTTCTCTAAAGATTGCAACCCCTCTAGAAGTACCCAGGCTGACTTTGATTTAGGCGCTGCCTACATTGAGAGCAGACAAATGAAGAGAACAACCCTCTTTCTGCCTGTGGGGTCTGGTTTAATGGTGTCTACTCTTAGAGTGAAGTTAAGGGAGCGCTGGATTTTTAATTTTGACATATGACAAGTGACTAGCTACAGTGTCTTAGACAAGTCATAGGCTCCGGGCCTTAGTTTTCTCATGCATATAACAAATTCTCTGATTTCATGATTTCAATATAAAGCCATTTCTTAAGTCAGATTTTAAAACTATCATTTTTACCTGATAAAGAACCAAAGATTAAGTTATTGAGGGCAGTAGATCCAGGGAGAAGTTCTTATTCTACCATAAAACACAAGAGTGAAATTTGGTTGACATGTCCCCAGAACTTCAATATTGACTTTGATGACATATTTAAGAATTACAATCTGGGGACACAGGCCCCATTGGAAATACCATCAACCTGTCATTTTAAAAAAAAGTCTCAGAAATAGGTTTTTGTGACTCTGCTATTACTTCTAATGATATAGCCACACCACTTTTGAGGTTTTAATTTTAATTTTTGGTGTGGGGGAATGGCTCAGAACATCTTAGATTATAGACTATAAATAGTGTGCTATGATAGGCTGGCTTTGTTGAGGTTGAACATAAAAAGAAACATCTGATTAAAGAGAAGGTCGTGCAAATCAACTTACTTTGATCCTTTTCCTTAACTTGCCCCAAAAGGCAGCCTTGGAGCCAGAATGTTCATCTCAGCCCTGTTCCACGGAGCATTCCAGCTGCCGAAAGCAGGGATAAGATGACCGCGGCTTCTGTGGCAAAAGAGCAAGTGTCTGAAGGGATGATTCCCAAATACTCAATAACCTCCGGAAAAAACTCCCCCTGAACCATAAGCAGCCAGCACATCAGAGCTTACTGGAATGGTTCTCTTAGGTTACATAACATCGATTCGATTATGCTACCGGAGCCATGCATTAAATTTTAACTTGTCACAGATACATTACATTAACACTTCGCAAATCCACAGAGTACCAGGTAGCTTTGGGGTGTTGGTAATTGTGTAGGACTTGCTGCAATCCAGGCAAAAATACTTAGTTGTACATTTTGTTTCTTCTGTACTATAGTTTAACTCTTATTGGGGGTGCAAACATCCTCCAAGTATTCTTTCTTTTTTTTTTTTGAGACGGAGTCTTGGTCTGTCGTCCAGGCTAGGGTGCAGTGGCACGATCTCGGCTCACCTCAACCTTTGTCTCCTGGGTTCAAGCAATTCTCCTGCCTCAGCCTCCCACGTAACTGGGATTACAGACACGCGCCACCATGAACGGCTAATTTTTGTGTGTGTGTGTGTGTGTGTATTTTTAGTAGAGACGGGGTTTTACCATGTTGGCCAGGCTGGTCTCGAACTCCTTATCTCAAGTGATCCACCTGCCTCGGCCTCCCAAAGTGCTGGGATTACAGGTGTGAGCCACTGCACCCAGCTGTTCTAAGTACTTCTTACAAAATAAACTAAAAATTTAGACAATAGTGATTGCCACCGTAGTACTGAATGCTTGATTTATGACCATGAACTAGATATGACAGAGGTTTTTAAAACTCTGTGAACCTTTTCATTTTCCCGTGATAGGCAATGCAAGTGCTGTATTTTTAATTGGTCCCTTTTTAAAGTCAGGAGATGAAATGTTATCATTCAAATCTCTCCTAAGTTGCATGGAAACTAATAAAATCACGAAGGTTTCTATTTGTACTCTATGAACACAGACTGTAATGAAACTGAAACAGCTATCTCCAGGGATGATGCTATTTAAATTCTAGCCAGGGCTTTAAAATGATTTTCTTGGTGAAAACAGAAACTGGCAACTGAGATGTTCCTGTTCTTTCTTCCTCATCTCACCAGTGCCTGTTCACCCATGATCCTTTTTACTTCCTGACCTCAGAAAATGAATGTAAAGCAAGAACCTCCAGTCTCTAAGATAGCCTGTCAATTAGAACAAACTTGAGTGGCTTCTAAGCATTAAGCATTGTTTTAAGCTCGTTATGTTTATTCTGTTATTTAATCCTCAAAACAATCCTGTGATGTAGGCCCCTTTTAAATTCCCATTTTACAGGTTAGAAAATGGATGCATAGAGAAAGAAAATGTTTTTCTTTTTTTGGATAACAAACTTTGAGTGATTACTGTGTGTCTGGTTGTTTTTAAACTATGTGTATTATATAATCGTCACAACAACCTAGTGAATTCGGTGGTATTATTATCCTCACTTATGGATTAGAAAACTGAGGCACAGAGAGGTTGAGTAACTGCTCAGGGTCACACACAGGTGAGGGGCAGAGCCAGTTTAAATCCAGGCAGGTGGGCTGTGGATCCCATGCACCTAATACCACACTGTACACCTCATTTATACCTCCTTAGCTCTTCCTGGCCACAGTGTGAGGGAAACTCTGATGACATAGACAGGACTGAAAAGAGGAGTGGTGTATTGTTCCTGGAGAGATGTGAGGTCCCTTGACAAGTTCAGAGAGTTTCATACTACCGAATTCTCAGGTATGTCAATTCCCAGGATGAGAAGGAACCTTAAATGTTGTCTAGTCCTATTACATTCCCTGAGTCCTAGTTTTTCTTGCTGGAAAATGGGATAATCACATTTTCTCCACTCGACAGGCAGTGGACTGTGTACAGTCATGCAGGTTACTCAATGTACATGCAGGTTACTCAATGTACAACTCCAGGACTGTTATGAGATTCACATCAGGTGACATATAATTGTACTTTATGAACCACAGCACATGTGCCACATCTCTGTGCTGGGGGTTATGTGGAGGCACAGAATCAATATTGGGTCATTTTTCTGATTATCAACAGCCTTCCATGAAGTTTTGGAGAAAAACGCTATTTTTCTCTAAAACCTCCACCTCCTGGGCTCAAGCAATCTCCCACCTCAGCCTCCCGAGTAGCTGGGACTGCAGGCATGTGACTACAGGCATGCACCATCATGCCTGGCTAATTTTTCATATTTTTGGTGGAGATGGAGTTTTGCCATGTTGCCCAGGCTGGTCTCTAACTCTTGAGCTCAAGTGGTCCACCTGCCTCGGCCCCCAAAGTGCTGGAATTACAAGCGTGAGCCACTGTGCCCAGCAGAAAAACACTATTTTTGGTATTAACACTTACACTGTACACAGAGTATATTGGAGGTAGGATGCAGAATTTAAGTAGGTTTTTAAAAACTTGAGAGAGGGGTGTGTGTGTGTATGTGTGTGTGTATGTACGTATACATATGTGTGAGATGCACACAGATCCAAGAGAGCATGGGGGACCAGCAAAGTTTGCACCCACCAGCAAAGTCTCATCATTAAACCATGGACCTGTGCATCCTGGTGTGGAATGATGCCTTATTATCCCCACCCACGGCCTACTCATATCGCAAACTCTGAAACTGTGTTAGTAAAAGAATGGGAATTCTGTGAAAGAGCAATAAATTATCCAAATTCCAGATCTGTTAAAATTTAGCGCACTTGGATCTTGGTGTGACAGAGAATTTAATCTGTACACTCAGAAGAAGGTAGTGGTTAATTCATTCAGTGGTTATGAATCTTCCTTGCCTTAGAAAGATCAATTCCTTGTGCCTCTCCACCTCCATGGCCTGGAAATACATTATTATATTTCAATATGGCTCTCTTTCTAGACCATAGGGCATTGTGGCCATGTGCCTGCCAAACCCCATGCATGGAATATTTGGAAGCAGAAGACAAATTGGTTAGTTAGCAAATCTTTATTAGCATGCCTGTCCTTTTCCTGGGGATATGGGGTCATGTAAGACATCATTTCCTCTCTGGCAATACCGGTAACCATATTGCATAATTCCAGGGCGCCACTCACATCCTGGTCATGAATGAAGCCCTCTGGAGTTGTGCAGTGCACAGCCTGCATGCCCATATGTATTGTCTTTTCTAGGCATCTAGCTGTGTTTATATAAAACCCTTACACAACAAATCAAAAACACAGTGCAAAGCCCATAATTCTTAATGGCAATGTGAATAACAGAAACAACAAGAATTTGGGTTTCCGAAAAGGGGGAGAAAATAGAACTGGCCATAGAGGGAGTGGCCAGAGAGAACCCACCGGGGATGTGGGGTTATGACAGCAGCCCCATCCTATCCTCCAAATCCAGCCTCTGCAACAGGCGCTCTCCCTAACTTCTGATCACTGTGCAGCTCCTGACATGATACAAGAGGCCTCCCAGGCCTCTGTGCCTGTTCTAAGCATGAGCCTTGGAGAAGAGAGCATGCTCAGTGCCATCTCATGTGTATCCCATGGACAAGGAATAATAGGACCCTGAGGACTTAGAAAAGCCTTCTCTGTTGCCAACTGTGCTATTTTTACCTCCCTCCCACGGCTCCTGCTTTCCCCAGGTATTTGTCAGCAGAGCGTCTTGCACCTGCATGGAAAGTGGCAGTCGGGGCCCAGGACTGCCTTGTGCTGTGCAGGCCACAGCAGTCTCCTTACCAGGCCTGGCGGCCAGGCCCAGCCTCTGAGGCTGGCAGGCTGTGGTGAGGATGGTTGCATAACTGGCCTTTCTGCCGCTGGCTCTGGGTGAGGTCGAGCCAGAGAAAACAGGTCCGCAGTCCACAGCCCCTCCCAGGCACTGGTGCAACAGACGGGCTTGTGGGCCTGGTGCTGACCCCTCATAGTCAGGAGCCACCCTTGCTCTTGAGCTGCTGATCATCACTGCAGAGTGCCCAGGTCTGATCAACATCCCTGCTGGGAAAAGCGGAGATGACCTGGCATGGTCCATAGTGATCCAAATGTGATAGAAGGCTGGGGGTGGCCCCAGGGATGGCCTACTCCTTCCCTTCCAACCCTCCATCTCCTCCATCCTTCAAGTCTTAGCTCACCTTGCTGGGAATGCCACCTTCCTGGGAAGCCTTCTCTATCTACCCTGGTCAGCTTTCTCTGCCTCTCCCTTCCCTGATGCTTCCTCACTGTTTGTTCTTCCATCCTGGATGGGGAGCAGCCATCTGATGCTGCACCCCTATTTTCTATGCAGGCATCCTGTCTCCTCTGCATACAGCTCCTTGTGGACACGGCTGGTCCTGGTTTCTTTTGGATCTGTGCCTGGCAGGTGGTCCTAGAGGGTGGTGATCGGGGGTCACTCAATGCGGTGGCTGGTCTTCAGAGCAGGCCCTCAGTGAACCACGACTCCTCATGTTCATCCTCTTGGTTTGTCCCCTTTGGGGCAGAGCTAGCCCCTGTAATCCATTGTTTGCTTTTATAACCCATGGATTGTGGTGGAAATGATGCTATGTGACTTCTGAGGCTATGTTGGAAGAACCCTGGCAGTTCGTTTGTTATCTGGGAATGCTACTTCTTAGGGAAGTTGGCCACTATAGGGGGAAGAGTGAGAGTGAGAGGAAGCACGTGCATGGGCACACGAGAAAGAGAGAGAGAGAGAGAGACAGACAGACAGACAGACACTACCGGGGCACCACGCGTATGTGTGAAGATGCCATCATGGGAGTGGGTCCTCCGACCCCAGCTGACATAGATTGGAGATGAACCCACCAGCTGATCCCTCTATGAATTCCTGACTTAAAAGTCATGAACAAAATGAAATGATTGTTTTAAGCCACTACATTTTGGGGTAATTTGTTACACAGCCATGGATAACAAAACTGGAACAAATAATTACTATTTAATGAGGTCCTTTCACAAGGTCCAGCTCCTGTCCTCTCTCTAGGTTCCTCTTAACATCGTCCCAGGCTCTCCACACCCAGCCGCTTAGGACTTCCTTCATTTCATTAAACCTTTTGATTTTTACCTCTGGGCCTTCACACATGCTGTCCACACTAGCTGGACTTTTCTTTTCTTGTCCTCCTTCTCCCCTTCCACTTAGCTGACTCCTGTTTATCCAGGGATGTGCTGGTAAATGATTAACAACTGGATTTCTAGAGAAGAAAGCCCCTATGTACAGTGTTCGTCAATTCCTATGGTATAAATATTCCTGCCCTGGCTGGTTTGAAGACACCAGTGTGATGTCACAGAACATAGGGTATTGTTATCCATGCTTGGCAGATGTGGAAACTGAAGCCCAGAGGAGTTCAGTCACTTTTCTGGGTAAATCCCAGGCAGATATGGCCTCTGATAGAGACCATGCTCTTTCCTGTTCTCCTGAAGAACCAGTAGCTATGAGCACAGGTAATATTGCTGCTGGGCCATCCTGTTTCTTCTAGACGAGTGGTCTTCCCTCTGCATTTCTTGAGTTGCTGCAGGCTTTACCTTATGCTTACCATACTTGGCCAGTTGCCAGTTACCACACCACGCAGCTGGTTTCTCTCCTGGACCATATTTATGGTATCTAGACTCTGGTGTGGGCAGTGGTGATGGAATCATTGAGGCAACAGGGACCTGTGAGTCCATCTTGAGGTTTGATTAACTGTGTATTAGTCAGCTAGGCCACCTATGTAACAAGAGGTCAACATATCAATGACTTAATACAGCAGAAGTTTACATATTGCTCATCCAAAGTACCATTGATGGTGTGTGTGGAGGGTGCAGTGAGGACACACTTCAGACAGTCATTAAGGACCCCGGCTCCTTTCACTTGTGGACCTGAAATCTTCTAGGGGCCCCTGAAGGTCTCTGCTGGACCCTCTGCATCTGTCTGGATGATAGGGGATGAGAAGTAAGGATCATGAGGGGTAGTTTTGTGGGGGTAGTTATGGAAGTCATTCACATCATGTCTACCCACACAGTTCATTGGCCAGAACTTGGTCACATGGTATTTTAACTGCAAGGGATCCTGGGAAATGTAGCACTGCACCCAGGAGATTGAAATAGATTTGGAGAACACCTGGACTGCTGAAGGGGCTCCCGAGTCCCACACTGAGGGCTTCTGCTGTCCATAGCTGGCTCTGCCAGAATCATTATCATGACCCAATAAGAAAACTGAATGTTTGCTGGGTATTTGCTAGGTGTCAGACATGGTGTCAAGCACTTTATATGCATTATCTCAATCCTCTAAATCAGCCTATGATGTAGATACTATCTGTATTATTCCCATTTTACAGATGTACAAAAACTGGGGCTTGCAATGGCTGTGTGATGTCACTTGCCCAAGAGACATCCTTAATAAGTGGCAGTACTGGCATTAGAACCCAGGGTTTTCTGTCTTCAGATTGTTAACTCTTAGCCCCTCCTATGCTGCTCTGGAGTGCCTTCAGCTCTGCCTCTTCTTATCCCTGTCTGCAGCTTGAAAGCTACTCAGCTTCTTAAACACCTTCAGGATAAAGGGACTAAGGGGCATAACTGCCTCCCTGCTTCGTGTTTCAAAGAGATTGTCACTGGGTAACGTTGGCCCTAATTCAGGGGTGGTGAATTGACAGTAGTTGCCTGAGCCTGCCCTCATGATTTGAATGCATCATCTCCCAGTGTACCCTCTCCCACTTTGAATCTTACCTGGCATGGCTCTTTGCCTGGAGCATTGAAAACGGAAGGCTCATGGATGACAGAGGCTGCTTCCCCGGTTTCTTGTCTCCCTCCTGTGGTGATGTGCTTCACCTTGGAAATGCACTTCACCATAGCCCCTTCTACCCACGTCCAATTTTATGTCTCAGCAAAGTAAGTTCAACAGTTCACTGCTGCGAAAACAGGGGCTCAAACATGAGTAGTAACATAAGTAATAAGGTTGCCTTTCTAAAATCCAATGGACCAGAATTGTAATGTCTCAATGAGCACCATCTCTCATTCTAGATAGTTCAGTGTGGTCATCAGGGGCATGCCCTTTGGAGCCAGCTTACTCAGGCTTAAATCATAGTTGTGTTGCTTGCTGACCTTTGGACCTTGGGCAAGCCACTTCACCTCTCCATGCCTCAGTTCACTCACTTGGAAAGTGGGAATAAAATAATACTGAAAATGCCCTCAAACAGTTTCCTAGTATCAAATTGACTTTTTTTTTTTTTTTTTTTTTTTTTTTTTGAGACGGACCCTCACTCTCATGCCCAGACTGGAGTGCAGTGGTGCAATCTCGGCTCACTGCAACCTCCACCTCTCAGGTTCAAGTGATTCTCTTGCCTCAGCCTCCCAAGTAGCTGGGATTACACTACCATGTCTGGCTAATTTCTGTATTTTTAGTAGAGACGGGATTTCACCATGTTGGCCAGGCTGGTCTTGAACTCCTGATCTCAAGTGATCCACCCGCCTCAGCCTCCCAAAGTGCTGGGATTACAGGCATGTGCCACCGCACCTGGTCTTCAAATTGACTTTCAAATGCTGGGAGATGTCACCCCACATTATCCTCCTGCTGCCTGGGGTTGTTGGGAGGATCATGTGTTAAATGCTGAGGGTAGCACTTGCTACAAACCAAGGGCTAGGAAAGTGTTAGTTATTATTGTTACTTTCATTTGGTCACCTTTGGGAGACTGTGACATTTTCCCCTAATGTGGACATTGACAATAACCTCCTAGGTCATTGGTCACTCTGTTTCTGGTAAGTCTCCACTCTAGTCTGTCCAGGTTGGATTGCACACCTGTGGAATGTCCACCCCTGCTGGGATGTAGCATCTCTGAAGCCTAGGACTCTGTGCCTTCCATCTTTGCCTCCACAGTGCAACATTTTGAATGTTCATTTTGGTCTCTTAAATTCAGTCTTGTGAGCCTCTTAGCCTAGTTTGGAATTGGTCAAAGGCGGGTTTGAGTCCTGGCTCTACCTTGCATTAGCTTGGTGGTTGTGGACAATTTACTTAACCTTGCAAAGCTCACTTTCTTCATTGGTAAACTGTGAATACTAAAAATACCAGCCACATAAAGGTTTTGTGAGTATAATAGTGAGCATTTAGCGTCTTGTAAGTGCTCAATAAATGGCCCTGTTATGATGAAGTTGGCCATTATTTTAGATCCCTCTCCTTTGTCAATATAACCAGGATTGTACTGAACTGAGGGACAGGAGGCCACTGGAGGGGGCAGGGTAGCCAGGGGCCAACAGTGAGCACCAAGACAGTGAGGTTATGCTAAAGATGGAGGCAGAACGTAGGGTGGGAGAAAAATGGGGTGACAAATGCTCCCTTCCCTCTGCCTCTCATTGTCCACAGCACACCCCCATACCACTATAGGAAGGACGAGGGAGAGGGGAATGGAGAGAGAGGAAAGGAAGAATTTTGGAGTACGAGATGTCAGGCATTGAAAGGGTTAACTCAGGGGCGAGGCCTCAGTTTGCCATCTGTAAAATGGAGGATTGGATGAGGCCATTCTGAGGGTCCCTGGTGGCTCCAGCAGTCCCTTGCATTTTTATAAGAATTGTGATTGTGCTCCTGCCTGTTCTGTCCCTACACTACCCACCTTCTGCAGCCTCAGGCAGATGGAGATGATGTCAAAAGGAACAGAAGGGGTGGAAAGTGCTGGAGGGCATGGAATGGCTTCTCCCAGAAGGCTGAGGGTCTGTAAAGAGGCTTAGAAGCCTGGTAGCCAGAGCAGGACAGACCTGGTGGATCCATCTGGTGATCCTGGGGCTGCTCTGGGGCCTGGTGAGTGGTGAATGGATCAGAGGCACCTTTTGGGCTCTGAACAAAGAAGAAAGGCCAGGCTCCAGACCCAGCCTTCCTTCCTGGTGGGCTTTTTAGTTGGCACTTTCCCCTATTTAGGAACCCGTGCTACTCTGATAGGCTGAGGCAGGCCAGGCGCCTATGTTAAGGTTGCTTAACATCTGGTATTCGTCTCCAGACTCTTTCCTCTATCAGGGATTATGTGTTCTGAGGCACCCAAAACATCTTTCTGTACACCGAGTTCCTTCAGGGAGACTTCCGGGTCTTCTTTCCACTTCACACTCCCTCTTATCTCAAGCTTATTCTGCCACAGGCATTTGGTTAAGCAAATATTTTGCTCATTGGCAACTTGTCCCATACCTGGGCCAGGTTATGAAGAGGATTCCAAGAGTGTCAGTCATGTGGTGCTTGCTTGGGGGAGCCCAAGCTGAGCCGGGGCTGGGTGAGGGATGGACAAGGGGTCTCCTTCCTCTGCTCATGCAGTGAGGTGGAAAGGGCACGGGGTTGGGGTACAAGGACCTGGGTTCCTCTCTTGCCTCCCCTGTGTGGTCTTGGGCAAGTTGTCTACCCTCCTCATGCCTCAGTTTCCATTACATGTAGGGTGAAGACCACAGAGAAAGTTCTACCTAGCACATAAAAAATACTCAGTAGGTAATGGCTCCCATTTTTGTGATATATCCAGGTAGAATAATGGCATTTAGCAGAAGTCAATTTATTCAAGCTCACCTTTGAGTCCATCTTACACAAAGCACTGGTTAGGTGAGGGATGGAGATGAACCCCGGAAAATTCCACATGGCTTCCCTTCTTCAGCTCTCCAGCTAGATTGTAAGCTCCTAACTGGACCCTTCAGGATTTGGCACACTCTGGTCTGTGGGCCACTGAGACAGGACATACATCTTCTTCATTTCTCTCTGTATTCCCAGCACCAAACACGTGGCATGTCTCTGGTGGGCATTTGGTAGATGGTGAGCGAATGAATGAATAAACAAACATTCAGTAACCTCTTGCTGATGAATTGACTAATACTCCACACTGGTTACATTTATATTTTGGGCACTGAATCTCTTTGTTGTCTGGCTCTCTCAAGGTATTTATTTCTGGAAGCTGAGGTTGAGCCTTTCAGGCCACCTTCACCAGGTCCCAGGCTCCAAGTAGGCGAGACACCCGCCCAGGCCTGGGCAGTGGTAGGGAGGGTGTGACCCAGGCGTTGGCCTGCAAATTTGCCACGACTCCTTAATGCCAATGACTTGTCACAGGGCTCCTGAAGCCTCTCATACCTGACTGCCCCAGAAGAAAGGGTATTTTGTGAGCTCTGTGGGTGTGTTGAGGAGCAGTTCCCACCAGCAGACAGCCTTCACCTGTGTTTGATAAAATGACAAATTCGTTTTTTTCTTCTCTACTGCATCCATCTCCTCTTTCCTTCCCTGTCTGAAGGGGCCTCTGTCAGGCCAGCCACCGGCTATCATGAGAGGAGCCAAGTTCCTCATTGCCCTGTGCTGAACTGAATTGCAGCAAGTTGGATAGAGGAGGCAGTTTAGCTTGAACGCAAACATCCTGTCGGAGAACAGAGTGATTACAGTTTTAGCTGCACACAGGGAAATAACAGCACAGAGGTGAATCATGGCATCTGTTTACTGCTAATTAACCCCTCCGTGTACATCAGTGCTGTGTGTGAGCCGGCCTGCGGTCTGAACCGCCTCCTATAAGGAGGGCTCCCTTGGCAGCCAAAACCAGTTGGCCCAAATGCCTCGATAGGCTTCCTGCTTCACTTGTTGCCCATGTGGTCTGATTTTAGATAAAAGCATTGCTTTTGGGCCAGATAAGCTTTGAATTCTTTAATGAGGCACTGTGTGTATTGGAGAGAGGCACAGAGCACCCAGCGCTGAAGCTGGTCAGTCCTGGTCAGCCACAGTTTATGGGGCTCCCGGGAGGTTTTAAACTCTGTGCTGCAACTGGGGAAGGTTGTGGGGGAAGGTTGGGTCCAGGGAGCTACTATTTATTGAGGGCTTACAATATATCACATTCTGAGCTGGCCACTTTGCATCTTAGCTGGTAAAATTCTCACAGTGATCCTGAAGGACAAGTGTGGTTCAGGAGATGAGACTCATAGAGGTTAAGAAATCACTTGGTGGTGGGGTTTTAGGGAGGGCCACACAGGCATCCCAAGAGGTAGAAGACAAGCTCAGACATCCAGGAACTTACAGACTTATTGTGTGTGAGATAGTTCCATACCATTTGTAATTTATTCCCAAAATAAACAGTTATTGAGCATCTATTGCATGCCTGTGCTCAGTGGGGGTGGGGGGAGTAGGGAGAGAGAATCCAGAAAGGAGTCAGCTCCAGCTTTGTCTTCCATAAGCAAATGGCTTAGAGGGGATTGTTCATTTTCATTGTTTTGTTTTGGGGCAAGGAGGTGTGTCAGGGAGGTGAGGAGGTAGAGTAGAGAATCATCCTCCACCGTGAAGTGAAGAGAGGAAGGTACCCCCACATTGGAAATATGCCTTGAGGACCAAAAGGAATTGACCAGTCTTTTGACTTTCATTTTTTTAAATTGAAGTCTAACATACACATAGGGCATGCACAGACATAAGGTGTACAGGTTGGTACAATGTATGCGCCTGTGCAGCCGCCTGTTGTTGGAGGCAAGAGCCCTATGGGTTGCATGTGGTGTTCAGGCAGAATGAGAAGATGCCGACCACAAGCGCTCCTAGGAATTCAGAGGAAATGGAGCTCAATGAACCCCTCCAAATCTGGTTTCCACCAGAAGGGAGAGGAAGATGAATATTCATGGATCTTGATCTCTTTTTGCATCATTTACATTTTGCTTTCTCTGGATTTGAGGCTCCCCACCTGCCCCTGAGTTCTGAAGAATAATTGTTTCATGCATCACGTTTTTACTGCATTGGGAGAAAAAGAGGGAAGAAGAAAATAAATTGGGAGAAGAAAAGATGATAGGACTTCTTGACTAGTTCAGCCAGTTTCATGACCATGACCTAGAATGTGCCTGGGTCTTCGGCCATGTCCATGAAATGTGCACATTATCTTTGGGGTTTGCAGGAGCAAGGCTTGGTGCCGGGCTCTGATGTCCTGCAGCCTCCATATGTTTTTGGGGGGATGTTTTTGGATCTGGTTAGGTCCATGTGTTGGGAGCATTGGGAGCCAGGAGAAACCAGAATGCCACCAGGATTCCCATCTCTTTCTTCTCTGGACTCCTTTAGCTTGCACTGTTGCATTTCTTAAATCATGTCACTAGTCAAATATATACTTTACTGTTTTGTGGACCTTGATCTTGCCTTGCTGATTAGATTATAAACTCCTCTTAGGACTTATGATGAGAGTGCCTTGTCCTTCCCTGATGTGCTGTCCCCTGCGTACCTAGTCTTGTCTGAGCACACAGTACCTCACCCCATGAATGCTTGCTGTGTGCACTGATTTTGCACACAGCAAGGGTCTTTGGTAAAGTTGTCTGTGGCTTGCCATTACAGAGACATGGGATTGGATCTAGATAAGCCAGTAGAACAGTTTCTGTGTCTAGACATCTGGGTGAACACTGGCCTTGGGGAACAGCAGAGAAGCTTGGAAAAAAATCATAATAACGCACACTTAATGGAGAACTTGCTATGTGCCAGGCTGGGTATGAGGGACTTTACGTAGCTGCATCAGTGATAATGCTTTTGATTGCATGTAGCAGAAATGCTCACTTCAACGGGCTTAATGTTAAAGGGACTCCATTGACTCATACAATTGGAAAGGTGGATGACTTCAGATGAGCCTTGATCCAGTGGCCTAATGATGTCTCCATGGACCCAGTTTCTTTCTGTCACTCTAATCTGCTCTCCTTACAGTTGGCCTTGTCCTGAGGCTGGTTTGCCTCTGGGTTCACACATGGCTGCTGCAGCTCTGGAGGGCACGTGCTGATCTGCTCAACCTTGTCAGGAAATAAAGCACCTTTGCACCAGCATTCCTAGCACAGGTTCTGAGAGTTGCTGTGGCTGAACTGACTGAAGCCAGGGATTATTGTCAGTATCCTCAGAACCTTATGGATCTCGAATGGAAAACAAGGTCTGCAAGGAATGGGGAAGGTGGAAGTTTGGAAAGGAGTCAGCCAAAGTCCCCTACACATGGGTGGTTGCATTTAATCCTCATAGCATCCCTGTGAAATTGGCATGATTATCACCTTCCTTGTTTACAGACAAGGAAGCAGAGGCACAGAGAGACCAGGTAATTTGGCTCAGTTCACATAGCTCATGGCTTGACCCAGGAATTGAGCCTAGACAGTTGGACTCCAGAGCTTTGCTCTGCTAACCACTCCATGGCATTTTTCAATAAGTGCTTTTTTGTTTTTTTAATTGAGATTAAATTCCTTCTTTTAAAGTGTACATACAGTAGTTTTTTAGCTCATTCGCAAAGTTGTGTAACCATTATTATTATCTACATTTTCATCACCCCAAAAGGAAGTCCTGTACCATTAAGCAGTCACTCCCTATTCCCTCTGTTCCTAGTCCCTGGCTGGTCTACACTGTGTGGGCTCTGTGGATGTGCCTGATCTGGACACTTCATATAAGTGGAATCACACAATATGTGGCCTTTTGTGTCTGGCTTCTCTCACTTAGCCAATGGGAGTTTCTGACTAGGATCTACTGTGTCTGACCTCAAGGAATCTCCATTCCTATCTTTCCCAGCAGGAAAGAGACAGCACCGCTGGCCGACTCTGGAAGAAAGAGATTCTGTACTAGAGAGAGAGGAGAGAGAGAGAGAGACTCCACCCATGTACTCCGCTTACCTTTTGGGGCAGCCCGAGGCTGCGGCTCAGTGAGGGCAGCTATGGATATGCACAGTGAGGGTCATTCTGGATTCTCCGGCACCCTCTGTGTGCCAGGGACTGTGTAAAGCCCTGGGAAACTGCAACAGAAAGGGCTGGGTTCGGGTTGAGTGTGTGTGGTGGGGGGTGCAGATAATCAGCACATCAGTAAATCAATGAATGAGATAATTTACAGTGGCACAATGAGACCGCTGAACAGGGGATGGAATTGTGTGTGTCAGAGGGGCTGCTTCAGTGGGTAGCCAGAGAAGCCTCTTTCTAGGAGGAGATGGTCACACAGCAGAGGTGGGACTGAGGAGAAAGTGAGGGCCACACAGGATTTGGGCCAGAAAGCTGCAGGCAGAGGAGCAGCTGGTGCAGGGTGGGAACAGGGTGGCCTGGCGTTTGGGCGAATTGGGGATGGTTTCTGTTTTCATCGCCTTGTTACTGCTTTTTCTAAATGGTTCCTCCCACGCAGACACCTTTTACTGGCAGCCTCTGCTATGGAAGGTTTTGTCCACTGCTGACAGGCTGTGGGGAGTTCCATCCTTGAGTCTGTTTGGGGCTTTATTTTCAGTCTGTGTTTTTGAAACTTGAGCCCTGACTTCCTCTTGTTCCTGACGCAGGCTTGAGGGTGCCAATTGGCTGTATTTTTTTTTTTTTAATGAACACTTGTTATTAAACTTTTCTCTGGATAAATAAAAATTATACTTGTTTATTGTATACAACATGTTGTTTTGAAATATGTATACGTTGTGGAATGGCTGAATTGAGCTAATTATCGTATGCATTATCTCATATACCTATTTTTTGTGGTGAGAACACTGAAAATCTATTTTCTTAGCAGTTTTCAAGAATACAATACATTGTTATTAATTGTTGTCACCATGATGTACAACAATAGATGTCTTGAATTTATTCCTCCTGTTTAACTGAAAGTTTGTACTCTTTGACCAGCATCCCCCTCCCATCCGAGCCCCTGGTAACCACTGTTCTGCTCTTTGCTCCTATGAGCTCAACTTTTTAAGAGTCCACATATAAATTAGATCACGTAGTATTTGTCTTCCTATCCCTGGCTTATTTCACTTAACATACTGTCCTCTAGGTTCATCCATGTTGTTGGAAATGGCAGGATTCCCTTCTTTTTTAAAGGCTGAATAGTGTTCCACTGTGTACATGTACCACAATTTATTTATCTACCATCCGTTGATGGGCACTTAGGTAGATTCCATTTCTTGGCTATTGTGAATAATGCTGCAGTGAACATTGGAATGCAGACATCTCTTTGACATACTGATTTCATTTCATTTGGACATATACCCAGTAGTGAGATTGCTGGATCATATGGTAATTCTATTTTTTATTTTTTTGAGGAACCTCCATACTGTTTTCCATAATGACTTTATCAATTTACAGTCCCACCAACAGTGTAACAGGGTTCCCTTTTCTTTATACCCACACCAGCACTTGCTCTCTCTCTCTCTTTTTTTGCCAATAGCCATTTTAACAGGTGTGAGGTTATAACTCATCATGGCTTTGATTGTATAGCCCTGATGATTAGTGATGTTGAGCACCTTTTTCTATACCTGTGGGCCATTTGTATGCCTTCCTTGGAAAGATGTCTATGCAACGGTTCTTTCTGATAGAGATGTTAAATAAAGCAGTTCTGGGCAGAGGGAGATCAATGCAAGTGTCTACCACAGGCTGAGAGTTGATTCACTGGTGAACAGGACAACCAAGGTCCCTGCCCTCAGAGGTCTGAGCAATTCCATCATCAGTGACTAGATTGAACAGATAATCCCCTCTTACACACGTATATGCACACTTCAGTCTGGAGTGTGATGAGAGACTATGGACTATAATGCGTGTGTCTGTGTTGGGGGTGCATCCTCTCCTTGGCTGGGGCTCAGGGAAGGCTTCCCTGCAGAAGTGAGACCTACAGGCCAGGCATGGTGACTCATGATTGTAACCCCAGCACTTTCGGAGGTCAAGGTGGGTGGATCGCTTGAGCCCAGGAGTTTGAGACCGGCCTGGGCAACATGGCAAAACTCCATCTCTATGAAAAATACAAAAAATTAGCCAGGTGTGGTGGCACATCCCTGTAGTCCCAGCTACTCTTGAGACTGAGATGGGATGATCGCTTGAGTCTGGGAGGTGGAGGTTGCAGTGAGCCAAGAGTGTATCATTGCACTCCTGCCTGGGCAACAGAGCGAGACCCTGTCTCCAAAAAAAAGAAATGAGATCTACAGGATGAAGAGGCATTAGCCAGGGGTGGGTGCAGGGGGACGTGCAGAGGAATGGTGTCTTTGAACACTCTGAGGCTGGAACAAAGCTTCACGGAGGGAATGAGAGCTGGAAGGACGGGGAGGACTTAGGTAGAAAGCAGCATAGTCCAGGCCACAGGGACCCTAGGAAAGAGGATGGAGGAAAGAGGATGACAATATGTTACAGGAAGGCAGGGATGGGTCTCTTTTGTGAATCACTTAACCCCTAATGGCTAGCAGTGTTGAGCAGGAGAAGGGACCTCTCGAGTGGCTGAGTGTGGGTGTCAGTTTTCCCTTGCTGCTGTAATGACCACAAACATAATGCCTTAAGATAACACAAATATACTCCTACAGTTCTGAAGGTGAGAAGTCAGAAATCAGTTTCCCTGGGCTCAAGTCAAAGCGTCTGCAGGGCTAGTTCCTTCTGGAGGCTCTGAGGGGCAAGTCGTTTTTCTTGCCTTTTGCAGCTTCCAGTAGCCACCTGCATCCCCAGTCTTGTGGCTTCCTCCTCCATATCCAAAGCACATCGCTCCATCTCAGTTTCCATCATCACGTCTCTTACTTCCTCTTCTGTGTCAAATCTCCCTCTGCCTCCCTCTTTGAAGGACGTTTGTGATTGCATTTACGGCCCACCTGGATGATCCAGGATAATCTCTTCATCTCAAGGTCCTTAATTCAATTATGTCTGTAGAGTCCCTTGTGCCAGTTAAAGTCACAGTCACAGGTTCCAGGGATGAGGACATGGACATCTTCTAGGGCCATGATTCAGCCCACCTCAGCATATAGATGAATGCCATTTTTATGGGAATCAGTGAGGCATGCTAGCAGGAAGCAATGCCTTTTGCAAGCAGAGGTAGGAAGATCGGTCTAGTCCGTCATCTGGCACTGGCCAGGCTCCACTGTCCATTATCCTCCTCACCTGCCCTAATATTTCCTTTCTTGCTACTAAGTGATACCATGTAGCTTCTTCAGTCTCAAATCATCCTACTCAGACCCTTTTCTGACATTCAGAGCCTTCCTTATCCTGCAGTTTTTTCTGTCCTTTTCACTTCCTATCTGATAAATCCTTGTGAGTAGTTGACAAAAGAATGCCTGAAGATGTCAGGGCAGAGGCTCACTTCTGACCTGTCTGGTTGGGTGAGTCTGAACTTGAGCCCCCAGGGCTTATTGGAGGCAAACTGAGTCATGGAGAAGGAGAATACAGTAAGGCCACTGCCAAGGGCTGGCTGCAGAGGGTGCAAGGGTTGCAAGGGTTTGGTGGTTGTTGGCTTCCTCAGAGGTCTTTGTATGGTGTCAAGGTGCCTGTGGGCATCAGGTGACTAAAAGGACTGAACACGATAAACTCTTGGTGGCTCTTCATGTTGCAGGAAGGGAGGACTCCAGGTTCCCAGAGGAGACCACCCAGTGATGGAGTGAGGCTGCGTGCTCGGCTCCCCTCAGCTCAGGACCCTCAGAAAGGACTTAGGAAGAAGGACACTGCCAGATACAGACGTCTTTCTGGACTCTAGGAAGGGGTGCCTTTTTTCTTTTCTTTAAGAGATAGTCTCACTCTGTTGCCCAGGCTGGAGTGCAGTGGCATGGTCACAACTTACTGCAGCCTTGAACTCCTGGGCTCAAGTGATTCTACCACATCAGCCTCCCAAGTAGCTAGGACTACAGGTGCGCACTACTGTGCCCAGCTAATTTTTTAATTATTTTGTAGAGATGGGCTTTTGAACTCCCAGCATCAAGCGATTCTCCCCTCTTGGCCTCCCAAAGCACTGGGATTACAGGTATGAGCCACTGCGCCTGGCCAAGGATGCCTTTTTGAGGGCCGTTAGGGGTTGCTGCTCTGGGTCTGGGCATTTCTCTAGAGGAGCTGCTTGTACAGCAATGATTGTCCCTTTTAGTCCCACAAGTCAGAGTGGGACTTAGGACAGTGGGACAGTGGGACCCCAAACTTACAGCCAGCCTGGTCTTTCAGCAGTATTATCTGTTACCTAGAGAGAGGCTGACGCAGGGGTGTCTGGGAGGCCAGAGGGCTGCACCAAGGGTGGATGGCAGAGCCTGAGCCATGGGTCCAGGCCGCAGCACTGCCATGCGGCTGGGAAGATGGTAGTGTGTGGGTATAGTCATGGGTGTTGTGGCTTATCTGCACCTGCTTGCATTCAGGCAGAAGCAGGGTAGCGTGGCATGGTGAGGACCATGGATTCGGTTCCAGCTTGGCTGCTGATAGCTGCATGACTTTGGGCAAGTTGCACATCCTCCATAAGTCCCAGTTTTCTATAACATGGGCATCCCTGATGTAGAGCATTTGTGCAGTTGCATGTAAAGGATATGGCAGTTAGGAAGCACCTACCAAGTGTGAGCCATTTCTATTGTCATTGCCATGTGTCAGCCAGCCAGAGGGCCTGCAGGGCCTGACCTGGGATGTGGGAAAGCTTTCCAGAAAGGGAGCAGGAGATGGCGCCCTGCCACCTCCCCCAACTGGGCCGGAGTGTGGGGAGGCTGCTCGGGGCTTGCTCCCTCTGAGACACCCCTGATGACTGTCCCAGCAGAGGAGGGATTCTGCCTTGGACGCCTGGCTGCACTGTGTAGGGAGGATACCCAGCAGAGGGCTGGGAGGTCTCCAGGCCCCTTTAAGCACCGACAGCCCGTCACCCGACCTCTCCAGGAGCCCACGAGAAAGCATGAGATGAACAGACAGACTTGGCTTGAAGCTCACTTCCTAGTTGTATAACTCCTCAGGGCCTCAGTTTTGCCGCCTAAAAGATGGGAATCACGTCCCACTTGCCGGGTGCTTTGAAGCTCAGGAAAGATGAAGGATCTCTTTTAGAGGCCCTCGGTGCTGCAGGCACCATGCCGGCTCTTTCCTGTGTTACCTCCTTGACCCTCTTCAAGGAGGGCATCTGGGACAGTCCCTGGCAGCTAGCAAGCACCCAACGCAGGGCTCTTCTTACCAGGTGGCCTCTGAGGACCTTTCAGCCATGTGCCCCTGGGCTGCGGCTGGGCGCGGTCCTTGGGAGGGATGTCCCTCTGTGGTTCCTGGAAAGCCCGGCATCTGGCTGCTTTGTTCTGGCCACTGGGTGTCTGCTGTTAGGACTGTGGGTTTTATGGCTGTTTCCTTGTGCTCAA
This sequence comes from Hylobates moloch, assembly GCF_009828535.3. NCBI lineage: Eukaryota > Metazoa > Chordata > Mammalia > Primates > Hylobatidae > Hylobates > Hylobates moloch. The sequence continues at coordinate 72,161,994 of NW_026652278.1, read as the reverse complement.
CCTTTTATAGGTGACCCTGTGTTTTTTGGAGCCACACCTCAGATGGAGGCCAAGGCCTTTGAGATGTTCCAGAGTCTTTATGGGCTGCAGCGGCATATGGTGGGTGGCCTGAGCTGCCTGACAAGGAAGGGGTGGGGGAGGGCCGAGGCAGGGAGGCCAGGACCTGCATTTCCAGGTGAGCCTGAGACCTCAGAGGGATGTGTTGTTTTTCTAGTTGCCTACTTAGGTCTGCTAATCTTTAGGAAGGAATGACAGCCTGGTTTATGGGATATGACATAAGTTTTTCTAAAAGGGACCTGAGATGAAGAATTAGGCAACTCTTTTTTTTTTGGAATGGGGTTTTGCTCTGTTGTGCAGGCTGGAGTGCAGTGGTGCAATCATAGCTCACTGCAGCCTCCACTTCCTGAGTTCAAGCGACATAGGTGCACACCACCATGCCCAGCTAATTTTTTTTAATTAAATAAATTTTTGGGGGGGAAGAAATGAGGTCTCATTCTGTTGCCCAGGCTGGTCTTGAACTGCTGGCCTCAAGTGATCCTCCTGCCTCAGCCTCCCAAAGTACTGGGATTATAGAAGTGAGCCACTGTGCCTGGCCAACAACTTCTAAAAACTAAAATAAATATCATGCCTGCTGATTGTTTTTTCCTGCTGATTGTTTTTTCTTGAGACTTCTTTTTTTCTTCTCTTTCAGTTTCTCACTGTCCCTCACTGTCCTTGACAAAAGAGGCTTTTTGTGCCCACTGTGGGTTTTGCAGGTGATAGTTTAGTGTAGAATGGTAGTGAAAGCCATGGGCTTAGGGTCAGACAAATCTTGGTTTGAATCCTGTCCCCACCACTGAACTGATTTGATTGTCACCTAGACTAGAGGAGCAACTCCTAGCATTCACTTCCTTGGGGCCAGGACAAGTTGGCATCCTGCTGTGCACAGGGCAGCCTGGGGAATCAAGAGAAGGCTGCTGGCCTCAGATGCCAGTGGCTCCCTAGAAGAGACAGTGTTAGTTGGTCCCCAGTAATATCGGGCCTTTATCACACACCTTTATGTGTCAGGCACCATTGTGAGCAATTCACATTAGTCCTGGAGGTAGGAAATGTCATTAACCTCATGTTGCAGGTAGGGGAACTGGGGTTAAGTGACTTGTCTAAGGCCACACATGTAGCAAGTGGCAGAGGTGGGATTTGAACCAGGCAGCCCAATGCCAGTGTCTGCACTTAGAATCACCGAGAGCCATATTGCGTTTCTGAGGGCTGTTCTTGATGTGAGAGACTGGAGTCCTCTGTCAAGAGCTAGTACTGGGCAGCCCTGGGGGCTGGGTTGTGGGGTGTGGGCTGTGGAAGGAGTGAGGGAGGTGCTTTCTGCTGTGTAATGGGGCAGGTGGTTGGGTGTGAACTCGCCTGACTTATGGCCCCAGCTGTTTCCTCTTCTAACTCCTCCTCCTAGACGCCTGCCAGGATGCCAGAGGGTAGAGGGAGGTGTGTCCAATCATGGACTGGATCTGAAGTCCCTCTCCTTCCCTGCTTATGACACAAATGCTCAGTCCCTGTTCTCCTGAAGGGACACAGAACCTGTCTCCCTATTTGGATTGCAAGCCCCAGACCGCATCCTTGAAGTGGGACAACAGAGGGAAATCTATCCCAGCATCATGATCCATGGACGCGTCTCATTCAGTTCTGGGCTCCTTGCTGGCCCCTGGTGCTGCAGAAATCCATGGCTGAGGGGGGTGGAGATGGGTGGGGGGACCGAAGGAAGCTGTGCAAGTGTGACTCTGCAGGGAGTCCTGAGAACGTTGGCATTACAAACACCATTGCCTGTTGCTTTATTTTTAGTGGTATGAGGGGCCCTGAGGGCACCAGGGGGATGTGGGAATCCTATTTTTTGCTCTGTCTTGGTAATGGAACCTCTAGCAGTTTTTATGCCTGAGATTTGTTTCCCTCTGAAGTCTGTCATGCCTGCAGCCCCAGACTGTACTCTTCCTTACACATAGCTCAGAGGAACGTAGACGATGGTGTCAGCTGTTGGATTTGCAGCCCCACTTCCTGCCAGTCCTGGCTTCCCTGAGAAGGAAGAGGGCCACCTCTCTTGTTTCATACCCTTCCCCATCCTTGGCTTGATTACATTATGCTTGTCAAATAAGAACTCAACTCCCCTCTGAGATGAATGCATATTCCCGGAGGTGTCCCCTGGGCATGTTCTGAGAATGTTCCCATGCCTTCTTTGGTTACTCTGAACCCTGAAATCCACAGGAGGGATGAGGGTGGTTGGCTGACAGGAGGGGCTGCTGGAGGGCTGAACAAATGCCCGTGTGGGGTGCTGGTCTGCTATGGTAGGATTGCGAGGGCTGCTAGGCAGGAATGATATGTGCCCAGTGCCCAGGTGACAAATGACAGACAGGTTGTGGGGCAGGGAAGCACCTCCTAGTGTGCTACCTCCATATTCTTCTACACCATCAAATTTAAAAAACCGAGCTTTATTGAGATATCACTCACATGCTATAAAATTTACTCATTTGCAGTGGTTTTTAGTATATACAGAGAGTTGTGCAATCATTGCTATTATTTAATTCCAGAACATTTTCATCAACCTAAAAGAAACAAACCCCATACCCATGAGCAGTCACTCCCCACACCCCCTCCTTCCCCAGCCTCAGACGCTACTAAACTGCTGTCCGTCTGTACGGATTTGCCCCTTGTGGCCATTCCATCTAAATGTGCTCATACAATAGGTGGCCTTTCTGAGCCCGTGTCATGCTACAATAGCGAACCCCTATCCTATTCTATGACAGACATGAGAGCGCTCAGAACCTGAAGAGTTGGCATTATCACAAGCGCATCCCCATCTCCCCCAAACTGGGCTTCAGTGCCAGGGCAGAGATGGGAGACCTGGGAAGCCTGCCCCCAGATTTTGCTGTCAGGCATTGGTGAGTTTTGTGTCCCTCACGAGTGGGAATACATTCAAAAGACCCCTCCCACCAACTGGGATGGTGAAAAGTATAAAGGACAGTCTCATTCTCAGTGCCATTTAGAATAGGGCAGTTTTGATGAGGAGCAAGGTGAGTTTCTTAGGTGGTGTGGCTCTTCTCGAAATCAAGGGAGCTGGAGCTGGACTCCTGCTATATCCCTTGCTCAGAACTCCATACTGCCTGGATCTGATCATTAGCACAGTCTGTGCCACCTGCTTTGGCTCTTGGTCCAAAAAATTTGCTGTATCCTTTGCTTAGTTACTCTGTGTCCTTGAGGGCCAGGAGGTTGCCTTGAAGTCCATGTGGTTCTTGGTTGAGTCACTGACAAAGTGGCCTTGGTGCTTACCAGGGCCTGTGGGGAGGGGAGACACCATGGTGATGACCTCAGACAATAAACAGACCATTGGGATTGGACTGTGGCCTCCAGTGTCCTGCTGACTCCTGTCTTGGAACCAAATGCAGAAGCTACTTTGTCCTGCAGCTGATGGGAATAAGCTGCCAGCAGATATTTTGGTGCCTAGATTATGAAAGGAGAGTCAATGTGTAATCCACGGGTATAAAGGTCATCACATGGTCCGAGTCTAAGGCGATGGTGTTATTTGTGCTTGATTGGAGGAATCTTATGCCAACTACTTCTTCACTTCACCATTTAGAGAGTGGACATCACACACTAGTCAATAGCACACATTTGGATTTGAAGATAGGTTCAATTGTATCTCCACGTTTTCATGACATCTTAGAGATCGTCCTTTCTTTTCACTCATGAGGCTTTGGGGTGGAGATAGTAAAGGTGGCTGATGTCCCTGGATGTGAGTGTGCTAGTTCAGCATGGGACCTCAGGCAGAACCTTCCCACGTGAGCCCCAGTGACCTTCTCTGCCAAGACCCTGCCTCTTAGAGGTGTGAAGCTCAAAGGAGATCATGTTTCTGAATACATTTTGCAAAGGTGGCAGGGGCTGACCGTAAAAGCCAGGCAGTCAGACCTTCCTGCCTGTGAAGGGCCAAGATGAAGTCTCTCCTTTGCTTCGCAGATGAGAAAATTGCCTTTGCTCAGTGGGAAGGACGTCTGACCATCTGAATCTGGGGAGAATCATTAAGTGCCCATTATGTGGCTGTCACTGTGTTAGGCAGTTTGACAAGCATACCCTGGAGCCTGGGAGGGGGAGTGGTGGAGTGGAGTGAGCTTAAGGACTGGAACAGAGGCCCTTGGTGCATGCCTGGGCGCTGTCACCTACTGACTATGTGACCTTGAACAAGGTGTGTCTGTGTGTGTGTGCATGTGCGCATATGTGTGTGTGTGTGTGTGTGTGTGTGTGTGTGTGTGTGTGTGTGTGTTGTGTGTGTGTGTGTGTGTGTGTGTGTGTGTGTGTGTGTGTGTGTGTTTGAGATGGAGTTTCGCTCTGTTGCCCAGGCTGGAGTGCAATGGCGTGATCTTGGCTCACCGCAACCTCTGCCTTCCGGGTTCAAGCAATTCTCCTGCCTCACCCTCCCAAGTAGCTGGGATTACAGGCATGTGCCACCACGCCCGGCTAATTTTGTATTTTTAGTAGAGACAGGGTTTCTCCATGTTGGTCAGGCTGGTCTCAAACTGCCGACCTCAGGTGATCCGCCCGCCTTGGCCTCCCAAAGTGCTGGAATTATAGGCATGAGCCACTGTGCCCGGCCTCTGTGTGTGTGTTTTGTAGCAACTTCTCTGTGTCCTGATAGCTACAGGGGCTGCTGTGAGGACTAAGTGAGGAGGTGTATGTCAGATGCTTGGAATGTCAGTCCATTCCACCTCCTGCTCTCCCCACTATGTTGCCACCTCCTCCTCCTCCATTGCATTTGATAGGTCTCATTGCCTTCATTTTACAGATGACTCTGGGTCACTCTTCATCTTTTGTAGAAATACCTCTGTAAGAAATGTCATGGGGACATTCCTATCTTTGGTAGCAGGGAGCTCACTGCCTCCCAGGTATCCTGTTCCATTTTGGAATAGCTTCATGTGAATCTTAGCATGTGCCAAGGTGGATGTGGAGTCTTTGCATCAGAATCCTGAACTGCTCATCCTGAAAAAATGATGCAATCAGCCTGCTTCCCACAGCGTATGCTCAGGGTGACTTCTCATGACATGGAGATGGTTGGCAGTGAGCTTTCTCTTGTGCCTTCATACAGGGACAAGTCTGTGGCATTTTAGGGACTAGTGAGAGTTCAGGATGGAGGTAAAGGAGATTGGCCTAGAGAGCTATGGAGTTGAGGAGAGGAGGGATGGCACACAGGAGGACGGACCATCAGGGGCTCAGGCTGGTGGCTGAGGTGGGAGTGGTGTCCTTATCTTCAGGGTCCCAGGCCTTGTTCCTCCTGACTCTGAAAGGCAGTATTGGGTAGAGGCATCTCCTTGTTTCACAGACCTCTATTAAAACAAAGGAGAACAATCATTAATGATCTCTCTAATTGCTGAAATGACATTCAATATGATCCAGTAGGTGCTTCATGATCACACATTGTCGACTCTGCGCAGTGGGAACTTACTTAATCTGATGACAGATAGCTACTGAAATCTCTAGCAAACCTTATTCCTGATAGATAGACATGAGATGCAATCCCTTCAGGTTAAGAAGAAGACAAGAACGCCCACTATCACCTCTCTTATTCAACCTTGCACCCTAGGTCAGAGCCAGTGCAATACCACAAGAGAAAACCAATAGAGACATAAGTTTTGGAAAGGAAGAGATGAAGGCATCATTATTTTCTGGTGCGGCGATCATCTGGCTGGAGGAAATCGTAGACTCCGAATCTATAAATTATTAGAAGCAACAGAGTTGAGCTAGGTGGCCAAAGGTCAGATATTAAAATGCATATTAAATGCATTTTTGATAGACCAATAGCAAGTAATTGGAAAACACAATCGAGGAAACCAAGGTTCTGTGTGGGGCGGAGTTTTGCATTATCCAGTGAGGCATCCACGCCGCTGATTCTCTTTCTAATGGTATTTGTACAGCGTGATAAAGCAGTATCGCATACATCCAGCCCATTGGGGCAAGGCAGATACCTTTATTTTGACTTTTAGGGAGGAAGAACTAGAGGCTCAGAGGTTAGAGCACCCTTGCCCAAGTTGACTCAGTGACTAGGAGGCTGAGCTGCGGCCTGGCCCCCTGGACCAACCCTCATTCCTTTTTGCTGCTTTCTACCCACCCCACCTTCTTCAGACCTTACTCTCTCCACCATTTGTCTTGTTCTGCCAGCTTTTTGTTGTCTGCCTCTAGTACCAGCTGAGCTGGGTGGGAGGGAGAGTCTGGGAGTGTTCAGATTTGGGTTAGCATCTACTCTATAGTGTCTTTCATGAGCCACAGCCTGACCTTCCCAGGACGCTTGCTGCACTGGATGCGGGGCAGGGATGGGTTCTTCTGAGGGAGGAGAGAGCCAGGCAGTTGTTGGGCGTGGCCTGGGTCCCTCTCTCTTGGTGTTGTCTCCCCTCCCCTCCACACTGCTCCTCTGAGTCTGACTTACATCTTTGCTTTTTTGTTTTATTTAATGCCTGCTCAAAAGTTATAAAAATAGCATATGTTCACAGCAACTGGTGGAATCATAATATGGAGAAAAAGAAAGTCTTTCTTATTTACTCTTTGATGGCTCTCGGATGCCATGCACTCCTCTCCTGCAGCTTTCCCGGCCAAGTGCTTAGAGCCTAGGGTGGACCCTTCCACTTATTTCCCCAGGCCCGGGTCAAGATAGGCAACAGGTTTTCCATTAATTCAGCAAGAATTTGCTGGATGTTTACTGTGTGCTAGGTGCTGGGGATGCCACAGGGAACAAGACAGACAAAAACCCTTGCCCTCTTGGAGCTGACAGTCCAGGGGATTAAAATATCTTACAGTGGGCTGGATGCAGTGGCTCATGCCTGTAATCCCAGCACTTTGGGAGGCCAAGGTGGGCGGATCACTTGAGGTCATGAATTCAAGACCAGCCTGGCCAACATGGTGAAACCCCGTCTCTACTAAAAGTACAAAAATTAGCCAGGTGTGGTGGCATGCACCTGTAATCCAGCTACTCGGGAGGCTGAGGCAGGAGAATCACTTGAACCTGGGAGGCGGAGGTTGCAGTGAACTGAGATCGCACCACTGCACTCCAGCCTGGGTGGCAAAGCGAGACTCAGTCTCAATAAAAATGAAAACAAAACAAGACAAAAATATCTTACAGTGAAGTGAATGCAGCCGATGACAAGTGCTATGGAGAAAAATAAAACAGGATAAAGTTCCTCCCTGTTTTGTAATTTTAAAAGAGGGATCAGGGTAGAATTCACTGAGAAGGTCAGTTTTGCACAGAAACCAAAAGGACCTTGGGAGAAAGCTATGTGGCTTTCTGGGGAAGGATCACTGAGGCCAAGGGTAAGTGCAAAGGCCCTGGGGCAGGATATACCTGGAAATGTGTCCTGTCAGTGGGACAGAGCAGAGCATGTGACAGGAATAAAGGCAGGAAATGAAGTCACAGAAGGAGGGGAAGGAATTGGAGGAGGGCAGATTGGGTAGGGCCTTGTGAGCCTTGTATATGGCTTTTCAGTTGTTTAATGAAAATGGGATCTTATTATATTCTTGTCCCCTGCCACTTGCTTTTCTTTTTAAATTTCAATTTATTATTATTTATTGATATATAATATTTTACCTATTTATGGGGGTACGTGTGATATTTGTTACATGTGTGGAATGTATAATGATCAAGTCAGGGAATTTGGGGTATCTATCACCTTGAGTATTTATCATTTCTATACGTTGGGGACATCTGAAATTCTCTCTCTTCTAGCTACTTTGAAATATGCATTAGAAATATACAATACATTGTTGATAACTATGCTTTTCATCCTGAACATCTCTCCTGAGGCAGGAGAGATAAGATCTATATCTTCCTGTAGATATAGAACTCATTTTAAAATATAATTACAGAATTTTCACGGTATAGAGGTATCATGATTTTTTCAATCATTCTTTTTTGATGGACTTTCAGGTTGTTTTCAGGGTACGGTTTCTTTCTCCACTACATCTCATATATGTTGCCTTTCATGCTGGTGTTGAGAGAGTGGGATTCCTAAGTCAAAAGGTGTATGTCTATATAGAATATTAATAGACACTGTTAGATTTCGCTCCAGAAAGGTTGTCGCCAATTTCTCTGATATAATTCTGTTCCTAAGTCTCAGTTGCCTGGCTTTGCCCCCTAGTCGCTAAATAGCTACTCTGCAAAGAGGGGAAGTCACACCTACAAAAAGAGATGTCCCTGGAATCCTTCATCCCGTGGGAAGGTGTGTGGCCTTTTGGCATGTGCTGCTGGGAACAATATCGTTCGCTCTTTTTTGGAGCTTGTATTTGATGGCTGTGACGTCAAAATAGCCAAGAAGATGAAAACACAGCTGTTGCTGTGTTATTTGCATTATGGCTAATTTTCCATATGTTTAAAATAAGCACAACACCAAGGAACTGCATGGAAACAGACTCACACCTTCTCGAACATTAGATCGTGCTCCTGTAGCAGCTTAAGGATAATGCTTCCCGATAGCATCCCTTCTTGTGCGCATGTAAATGCTGGTACAACCTCTGTGGGTATGCACTTGATTGCCAGTTCCCCTGCCCCCCAGCCTCTGGATGTTATGGAGCAGGATCTTCTAAACTTTGGGGTAGACTTTTCATCTGTTTAGTAGCCAAATGTATTTGTGCGATTTGTACTGTTGGACATTTAGGCCATGTCCCATTTGTTGCACTTCAAACAATGAATAATCTTGTGTATGAGTCTTTTTATGCATGTATGAGGATTTCTGTTGGATAGATTTCTAGAAGTGGAATTGCTGAATTGAAGAGGACTTGCCTTTTACAAGTTGATAGATATTATGAAATTGATCTCCGGAGAGGAACCAGTGTCCCTGTCCACAGGTAGTACAAGTGAGTGCCTTTTTCCTGCTTCTTTGGCAATTCGAGGTCTTGCCACCCGTTTTGATTTTTGCCAGCCTAATGAGTGAGACGTGATTTATTTTGTAGGAGTAAGGGTGAACATTACATGTTTGGGGGCTGTTTGTTTTATGTTTGTGAATTGTCTTTCAGGTCCTTTGTCCCCCACTTTTTTTCTAGTGGCTTATTAGTCTCTTATGTGGCCCAGCATGGCCTGTCCACATTAGGAGGGCATTTGATACTGTGATTGGATAAATTAACCTATCTGGGCTGGGCGCAGTGGCTCACGCCTGTAATCCCAGCACTTTGGGAGGTCGAGGCGGGTGGATCACGAGGTCAGGAGTTCGAGACCAGCCTGGCCAATATGGTGAAACCCAGTCACTACTAAAAATATAAAAATTAGCCGGGCATGATGGTGCGCACCTGTAGTCCCAGCTACTCGGGAGGCTGAGGAGAAGAATTGCTTGAACCTGGGAGTCGGAGATTGCGCCACTGCACTCCAGCCTGGGCAACAGAGTGAGATTCCATCTCAAAAAGCAAAACAAAACAAAACAAAAACTAGCCTGTCTGACTAGTTAGAGGTTGTTCTGCACTTCTTTATTGTCAGGAGTGTAAATCTATTAATAGATGTTTGAGAAAAGGAAGAGCACCTCAGCAACAAACTAGATGGGAGCTGCGTTTTGGTGTGTGCTGTACTGACTGTTCCACAAACAGGTTGAACACAGACATCACAGAACTGTGGGGCCCTGAAGTCCATCTGCCGGGGTACATATTTTATATGTCTCAATTTTACCCTATTACTGGGTGGAAGAATTATGAGGAAACTTGGCTGTTTGCTACGAAAACCTTTTTTTTTTTTTTTTGAGGCAGAGTCTTGCTGTGTCACCCAGGCTGGAGTGCAGTGGTGTGATCTCGGCTCACTGCAACCTCTACCTCCCAGATTCAAGTGATTCTCTAGCCACAGTCTCCCCAGTAGCTGGGAATACAGGCGTCCACCACCATGCTCGGCTGATTTTTGTATTTTTAGTAGAGATGGGGTTTCACTGTATTGGCCAGGCTGGTCTCGAGCACCTCACCTCACATGATCTGCCTGCCTTGGCCTCCCAAAGTGCTGGGATTACAGGCGTGAGCCACTGCGCCCGGCCACTAAAACCTTTTTCTCCACTCGAATTTACAACCTCATTGTGAGATTTTCTAGGCAACTATTCCACTGGGACATTTTGCTAGTCCAGGTGGCCTAGCTGCTATAGCAAGCAACCCCCAACTCCAGCCATGTAACACAATCAAAGGGTGTGTCTGTGGCTCTGCCCTTTCTAGGTACCCAGAATCCTCCTCTGGGTCTTCAGCTGGCAGAGGAGAAAAAGAGAGAGCAGGATCGGGTATGAAGGCTTTATAGACCAGATACTCTGCCCACATTCTGCTGGCCAGAACTTGATCTTCCAATCCACCTAAATGGAGGGAGGCTGGGAAAGGCCAGCCATATGCCATTGTCATCAGTCCTGACCAGGTGCATGGTGAATCATGGTCTCTTAGTGCCCTGTGGGACTTGTAAGTTTTTGAAGTGTCTTCTCAAGTGTGATCTGACTCCATCCTCATAGCACTGACAACCATATGAGGAAGTAAGATGAGTGCTTCTCACTCCCAGTTCAGAACTGTGGAGACTGAGGTCTAGGGAGATGAGTATTGTGGGCAAGGGTAGGCACTTAGGTAGGGACACAAAGGGTATGGAGACGGGGCTTGAGCAAAGAGCTCTCATGCTGGCCGACCCCGTCCAACAGGACACAAGAGCACCCACTTTGGGTGTGCCTGGGTCACCCTCTGCATGTAGTGGGCATGGGAGAACAGGGCTGCTTAGCAAGGGGAAATTGGTGGCTGGCTGGAGTGCTTCTTCTATCCTAGAGTGTGGCAAGAAAGGAAGTTGTCTCTTGCCTTATGTAAATTGCAACTGAATGGTGAGGGGTGACAGTATTGCTACTGATAGGAAGGCTTGGATGGCAGGGACAGAATGGCTGTAAACCTGGCACCTCTGGGGGAGCTGCCCCCTCACCTTGACTTCGACCATTGTCCCTTTCTTATCACTTCCGTGGGACACTAGCGTTGAAAAATTGGGGCTTTTTTCTTCACACTCCCATTTCTCTTTATTTAATTATTTTAAAACATCTGATGCTGCAGTGAGATCAGCTGTGATCCATCATCTGTTCTATTTTGAGCTGCAGGGAGACAAATGGAGAATGCTGCTACCTCCCCTCCTGGCGAGGACTGTGTTCCCAGGAGCCCAATGGATGGACCGAGCCAAGGCAGCTCTGGGCACACTTTGGATACTTTCCCCTCCAGGGGAATGCCTGGGTTTCCTTATCATGCAGATGCCTTGAACTAACCTGGTCAAAACCTAGAGACACAAAATCACAGATGGTTGCACAGGTTGTTGGAGTAGCAAAGACAGCACCAAGCAGCAGAAAGAAGATGAGGCATTGAGTCCTACGCTCAGGGCTGAGCACCATCACTCCTAATTGAATGGCCACTGAACTTTGTTTCCTCATCTATGCAAAAGAAATAATATTTTTCCTACCACTTTCACTGGGTTCTTATGAGGATCACACAAGATAACGTGTATAAAAATGCTTTGTAAATGGAAAAGCACTCTGCAATTTAAGACATTATATTAATAGTAACAATTACCATTCGCAGTTCTGGTGATTCACTTGGGGTAGGAGCCCATAGATCTCATCACCGCTACCATTACTACCCCACATTGTACTTCAAAGCTGCAATTACCTTGCACAATTTCATTTGATACATTACTGATCATGCAGTGTTAGAACTGGAAAGCGTCTTGGGGATTAACTAATCCAACTGTATTGCTTTATAGATGGTGACCTGGCACTTGGAAGGGAGAGACTTATTTGAGGTCCCTAGAACTCAGGACTGTGGGCTGTCATTCCTAGGGAGTGGGCTGTTTTACTTTGGATTATGGTTCCCTGTCCTTTCTGAAGGGCTAGACATGGGAACTTTGGGTGGGACGTTGATCCTTAGTCATTAGGTGGAGTCTCAGCCTGACTCATGTCTGCTTACTCACGTCGACCCTGCTCTGAGCTCCACTGCTCAAGGTTCTGGGTGCATGTGGACAGTGCTTAGAGGAGAAGCTCACATGCTGAGAAGCTTGGGCACAGGGTCAAAGAGAGGAGAAAGTAGGAACTACAGTGGTTTGCTGGCAAGAAAAGGAGACCAGGGCAATTCCAGAACAAAGAAGGTGGAGGTGCTCCTGGTCTCAACCTTGGTCTTTATCAGACCCCACTGCCTTTGTGCGCTCTCTCTCACTGTCCACTCCAGGGGCTCAGGCTGCCAGGGCACACTCAGTGGGCACAGCTGCAGGACTGTGAGCCCTCCTCTGAAGAGAAGACTAAGGGGCCTCCAGCATTGTCATAAGTGTTCAAAGCGTGGTCAGAATTCATCTGGATAGAAGAACAAGCACAAGTGGGTAAACATCCTGGCAAGACTGAGTTTGGCCTCATGTCATTCACAGTGCCACTGGTTGGTCCCTTTCCTGCCTCTGGGTCTTGCCCAAATGTCATCTTGCCCACATGTCACCTCTCTATTTAAGGATGCCAACTGCACCTCACCTCTTATTTAGACCATCTTTCCCAACTGGATTTGCCATCAAAATATTATACAGAAAATTTGCAAATTAGTACAGAGAATTCCTGTCTACCTGTTAGCCAGCTTCCCATAATTGTTCACATCTTATATCACTATAGGATAGAACAAGTTTCATGTTGGTCTAAAACTGCATATCAAACTGTAAGCCTTCCTCAAATATCACCACTTTTCCCACTGATGCTGTTTTTCTTTTCCAGGATCCAGTCCAGGGTCCCACATTGCATGTACCCACCATGTCTCCTTAGTGTGCTTTTGTGACTCATCTTTCCTTACCTTTCATGACTTTGACATTGGTGAAGAGTGCTGGTTAGTTATTTTCATAGGAGGTACCTATATTTTGGTGTGTCTGATGTTTTCTAATGGTTAAAGCATATGGGTTTTTTTTTTGTTTTATTTATTTATTGCTATTGATTGGGTCTCTCTTGCCACTGGAATATCTGCTCCCTCCAAGCAAAGATCCTCGTTGGTCTGGTTCACTTGTGTGCAGGAACATCTGTGTGTGCCTGGCACCCATGCTCAGCCAATATTTGCTGGGAGAACGAATGAGACTGAACTCCCAGGCATTAGCGGAGCATCTGACCTGACCTGAGAGAAACATGGAGAAGCTGGGTCCTGGCAGAAACTTGATGGGCAGTTGGGCTGGATGGGCACTAAAGCCTCTTTCAGCATTCAGGTTCTGTGATTTTGTAACCTGATGGTGGTATCCGAACTCAAGCTAATTAAATTCCACAGGTGTTTGCCGAGGAAGTACTTGCTGTGGCATCCTGGGCTGGGCAAGGTGGGGGATTGATGGGCATGTGAGATCCAGCCTCTGAAATGCAACCACATTCCCACGGAAGCCAGGAGCACAGGGATTGCATGTAAAACACAGGTGTCCAGTTAGTGGTTTAGAATCTAGACTTTGGATTAGTGGCTCCCAAACCACAGCCTGCTTTAGCATCACTAGGAGGACATTGTTAACACACCAATTGCTGGGTCCCACCCTCAGAGTTTCTAAGTTGCTTGGCCTGGGTGGGGCCTGAGAACTTCCAACAGCAGTTCCAGCAACTTCCCAGGTGATGCTTATTGATGATGCTGGTCTTGCAACCCTATGTTGAGAAGTATTACTCTAGATGTTCAGAGAATACACAAGTTACTGCTAATTAGCAAGAGCCAGGAGGGCTTCCTGGAGGAGGTGGTCAGGCTTGAGTAGGGTAGGATTTTCAGAGGTGGGTCTGAGGCTTGAATCTATACACAGCTGGCTTGCTGCCACCACATGCGATCTGTGGTGCCTTTTGCTTGCCTTCGCCCTGCTGACACCTGGCCTCACTCGTGGCCTTGTCCAGTCCTCTTGGTACATGAGTGATCTTGGCCAGGGGAGTCTGAGCCCCCAGAAGAGGAGGCTGACTAAGCCTTAGACTGGAGTTGACCTTGGCTGGCTGGGATGAAGTCACTCTGAGGCCTGGACGTGGCCTGTGCTGCACAGCCTGCCTTAATGTGTTTATCTGCTTGGGCCTTGCTCGCTGCCTGCTGGCACCATATGAGGTGTTGCTGCTGAGCTCCATGGCTCTATTTCTGTTTTCTCGCCTGGCACCAGCACAGCAGGGCAGATGAGGTGTGTGGCCAACCTTGGTTTCTTCCTGGCTCCAGGTTCTTCTTGAGGTGGGCATTTGGTCAGGAAGAACATTTGAGTCTCGCTAGAGTGTCTGGTACAGAAGCAGCTGGACCTTTTTCAGGAGGGAGAGGTTCTGGGAAGGAGGGAGAAAACCTTTAGAAATTTAAATAAATTTAGACTTAGCATTTGGTGGTGGTAGGATGTACACACACTTTGTGCGTGTGTGTGTGCGTGTGTGTGTGTGTGTTTAGCCTTCCAGGATCATTTAGGAATTTTTATTCCTTAGGTGACATTCAAAACTTGATGGTAGAGGTGAGGAGAGGCCCAGGAAGCTTGGGAGAGGCCATGTTGTTTGTGCAGTTGGAAGACTCTGGGCAGGAAAGGAGCACCACATCCAAGTCAGAGAACGCTGGAACAAGAAGGGAAGTCCATGTGCTTCTGATTCAGACCCATCGTTTTAACTGAGACCTAGAAAACTAAGTACTTGTCCCACTCCAGTGCTACCTCCACAGTCATCCATGGCCAGACTAAATTACTCTATCTTTCCTATGGGCTGCAAAGTCGTTTTATTTATAACACACCTCTCTTGTTTTATGAGTAGCCATGCAGGGGTTTGTTTTACCCACTAGATCAGGGATTGGCACATTACAGGTCAAATCCGGCCCACTGCCTGTTTTGTAAATAAAGTTTTATTGGAACACAGATATGCTCATTTGTTCATGTATTGTGCATGGCCAGTTTTGTGCTATAATGTCAGAGGTGAGCATTTGCTACAAAGACTAACTGGCCTGCACAGTCTGAAGTATTCACTATCCGGTTCTTTACAGAAAATGTTTGCCAGCTCCTCCACTGGGAGATGAGCTCCCTGAGGGCAGGAACGGCACTCCATTTATCTTGCTGCTTCTTGTTTCTTGCTGGTAGTAGGCACTCAATAAATGTATGTTGAATAGGCTTGAAATGCAGTGGATTGATTTCTCAAAGATGAGTGCAGCCACATGGCTGTTCTGGCTTCCCTAGCTTTCCTCTTGCTGTGTGGCCACTTTGTGTCCCAGTTTTCTCTCTACAGAAAGAAGATAATATTATCTATCTTGCTGAGTTCATTGATCTGTGGTGAGGGTAGAACAAGATATTAAAATATCTTACTAGAACCTTGGGCCCAGCTTCCGGTCTTCCTGATGGTTTCAATCCAGCCCTAGCACGGGACTTCTCTGTCTGAAATTCTCTGCTCTTGTGGCCCTGCCATTCCTGAGGCACCCTTTGCCTCCAGGCTAAAGTAAACACCTGTCGTTCATGATCCTCCTTACTTTGATATGATAAAATATAAGGGCCCAGACTGCAGTCCCATGGCCCCGGACTCCAGACCTACCTGTCTGTCTTGACCTCTCAGTCCTCTAGGGCAGCCTTCTCCTACATCCAGAATTTTCTGCATTCTCTCCCCTACATGAGTATTGCACTTTTTCTTGGGACCCTATCCCCCTCTCCCTCCTAACTCCCTACCTTTCCCCTTTCGGCCTTTCTGCTCTCAGCCTCCTGTCTGCCCTTGCTGGTCTCTTTTATGTCTGACCTTGCTGGAGTCCTTTGACCTCGGCCAGCACGAGTGACTGTCTCATTTGCCACTTATGCACTGCCTTATGTTTTAAATTTTTAATCTTTGTGGCTGCTTGTTAAAAATACAGGGACCCAGGCTTCATTCCCATGGAATTAGAATCTCCAAAGATGTGATCCAGGCCCCTTTGACTTTTAATAAGCTCCTAATGTGGTTGTGATTATGATCAAAGTTTGAGGAAGACTAACTTAAAATAGAGTGCTTTGCGGTATTATTTCTCTTTCTACAGGACTCTTTGCTTGTGTCTCCAAATAAACTATAAACATCTTGAAGGCAGATCTGGGCCTTATTTTCTTTTCGGAGTGGCACATATATCTGAAGACTGGGGCCATGAGATGATCTGTCGGTAAGATGATCTCCACCTGGGGCCCTGCATCTGATAGGCGCTCAGTAAGTGTTTGCTTGTTGATCAATACAAGATGTGAAAGCTCCTGGGAAAGCAAAACAGCCTCTGCAAAGCAGGGCATTATTACTGGGAGCAGTTCTGATGTGTACCTTCTACAGATTCCACTGAAGGTGTCCTCAGAGCACCGGACACCCAGGGGCCTGTAGCCCAGACACAGAAAGTCCACTGTGCTGAGAAATGCTCACCAAGCAGAATCCCTCACACTCTCTAGCTTTGTTCTCTTTACTTTGATCTCTCTGAGCTTAGGAGGAAAGGCTCCTCTTCCCTCCCTCTTGGCTTATCCCAATAATGTAAAGCCATAGAAGTGCAGGCTGCTGGGGAAAAGTTTGTTTGGACACTTAAGAATGTAGAAGAGGGTTTAGCTTGTATAATGAGTTTTGCTTTCTCATTATAATGCTTGGAGAGAAGTGCAAATGTTTCATCTCTGCCTACTGAGTTATACTGCCTGTTTACATAAGCCTGTACTCAGTGGCTTGAGAAAAGGCTTCTTGCCTTCTTCAGGGCGTGATGGTGCAACCTTGGTGTAGAGTTTTCAAGCAGAGATGATGCTACAGCCTCATGTGGTGGGAAGGCTGTGTGGCAGGAAGAATAAGTTCAAACTGTGCTTTGTTTAGAACTGTTGTGCAAAGTTATTTCCTCCATCCTAGTATTAACTGGGCCTGACCCTGCTTAGCTCCCAAGATCAGACAAGATCAGGTGCGTCCAGGGTGGTATGGCCATAGATACCAAGCTATTTCTAACACAAGGATGCTCTCCTTTTATTGAGCAGGGAGAAGACAGCACATACAGACCAACCATCCTGGTTGTAAACTTGGGTCCTAGTCAGAGCTCTTTCTAGCTGGAGTAGAAAATTCTTAGGTGCTATGTAATGGAAAGAGAGTGGAGTCCAGCAATAAAAACAGATCAGGTAAAAATAGAGCTGGGAGTCAATAGTGAGGGCTGAGTTAGGAGAGTTCTCTGTACTTCCCTAGGGATTTCCAGCCATCTAAGCATATGTGTGAGTTCTTGCTTTGACAAATAAGTACTCCACTGGTATGCACATAGAAACTTCTTTCATCTGTGGGATCATTATCAACATGTTTTATGTGGAGGGAAAAATAAAGATTTTAGAACTTCTTTCTTCCCTCATGTTTTCACTCCATTAACATTAGGCTTAATTATGCAAATTTATTATATTAGAGTCTTATTGCTTAATTTAAAAAATTGAATGGATTATTAGCTTTTTAATAAACAATGACATTTACTGTCTACTGAGGGCTCAAATCATGTAATTTATTGCTGCATCTCTATTTTGTTCACGAAATGGAACAGAAACTACTACCTACTTGAAACTGGACTTGTTTTCTGTGCTCCTATGAAACTGAACAGTGGAGGGTTGCCCATGAAGGATCTGGGACATGTTTCATATGGAGCACAAGAAAAGGACGTCGAACATGCAACGGTCTGCATCCAGGTGCTAGAACCATTTTGTTTTTCCCTTCGTCATCCCTAGAACCAAGAGCGTGGGTGGGAATAGCTCAGTAGAGTGACCATGTGATCCTGTGTTACAATTGAAGACAAAATCTGGCACAGAGTCTCTCCAGTGATGACTATGAAACTGACTGTGCCCCATCAGATTCAGAAGTGGAGAGTGTTACATACTGATTTCAGAAAAATGTTAGATAAACATTGGGACCCTTTATTATATAGTGGGAATAGAAAATGCGTGTTGATAAAAGTTTGGGATGTTCCATTTCACTGTGATATAAAGTGTGTGTGGTCAGATTGGTTTCTATTTTTGATAAAAATGAGGTTCTGGAAAGCCATTCTGGCTCATGCGCTTATGAGAAAGAGGTTTCAGAAAGGAGTTTCAGAGTGCTCCCCTACAGAAATAGCACTGCTTTTTAATTGTTCTGTCACTAGAGCCTTGGCCCCAAAGAACAAAGCATGAATCTCAGTATTTGTCTTCAAGGAGCTGTGGTCTGATAGGGGCATATAGTATAGATATACTATATCTATGGATATAACTAAAGGTTATATGGATGGATATAACTAAAGGTGGTGAGGACCTGTTTTTAGATGCCTGAGAAATCCAAAAACAAGACAGGGAAGCTGTTCATCTGGGAGTCATGAAGCATGTAAACCTAATTAGGGGAGGTGGCATCTGATCTCATCCTTGAAGAATATGTAATTTTTATACAATGTTGAAGAGGTGACGAGAACAGAAGAGCTGGGTAAAGTGCAGAGCATGTTCAAGGAAGGGTAACAAACATTTCTTGAGGGACTGCCATGTGCATAGGGCACCAATCTAGTGAAAGCAATCTGATAAGAGCTTGGTACAAAACCAAGTAATATAGCTTGTGCATTACCTTCACTCCTTTTCCTCTAGTAATTTTTGAGTACAACAAATGTTGTCTTTAATTATATTAATTCATACAACTGTGACAACAGCCTGATGAAATCAGTACCACGCTTGTCCTCATATGATAGAAGAGGAAACAGACATTTTAAGTTAAGCGACTTTCTTCAGGTCACCCGGCTAGTGAGCCGTGGAGCTGAGGCTCACCCCAGCCAGTCTGACTGTGCAGTGAGTTGCAGCCATTTGTTCCTCTGTTCACCTCCCCCAATAGTCTGAGTGGCCTGAGAGTAGGCATGTGTTTTCGTCCTCTTGGTACTCCTGTCATCCAGCAAACTGCCCAGCATGTGGTCAGAGTTCAGTATGCCAAGTACAAAAGATCTGCTATGGAGATTCTTTTTTTTTTTTTTTTTTTTTGAGACGGAGTCTCGCTCTGTCGCCCAGGCTGGAGTGCAGTGGCACAATCTCAGCTCACTGCAAGCTCCGCGTCCTGGGTTCACGCCATTCTCCTGCCTCAGCCTCTCCGAGTAGCTGGGACTACAGGCGCCCGCCACCACGCCTGGCTAATTTTTTGTATTTTTAGTAGAGACGGGGTTTCACCGTCGTCTCGATCTCCTGACCTCGTGATCCGCCCGCCTTGGCCTCCCAAAGTGCTGGGATTATAAGCGTGAGCCACTGCGCCCGGCCCTGCTATGGAGATTCTTAAGTGATCAATGGTTTTGAGGGACAGCTTGGAGAAGGGTAGGGAGTGCATGCTCCAATGTCCCTTGGCCAGGTGTGCGGGCTGCCCGTAGGGAGCTGGAGGTGATGCTAGAACAATGTGCTGTGGAAGCCTTAAGTGCAGCCGCGTGCTGGGTTCTCTGTGAGACTTCTTAGGGTCTGGAAGAGTGGGTCAGACCTCAGCCTCCTAGGTGATGTCAGACGGCCAGGCCTTCTCCCAGCTCACTCTTGAGTGTCTCTGTCGGAGACAGAGTCAGAGACTGAATGGCCTGTGGGCTGGATTTCAGGGAGCATGTTCTTCTTTAAAAACATATATGGAACAAGGCCAGGCGCGGTGGCTTATGCCTGTAATCCCAGCACTTTGGGAGGCCGAGGCAGGCAGATCATGAGGTCAAGAGATCGAGACCACCCTGGCTAACATAGTGAAACCCCATCTCTACTAAAAATACAAAAATTAGCTGGGCGTGGTAGCGTGCACCTGTAGTCCCAGCTACTCTGGAGGCTGAGGCAGGAGAATTGCTTGAACCTGGGAGGCGGAGGTTGCAGTGAGCCGAGATTGCATCACTGCACTCCAGCCTGGCAACAGAGCGAGACTTAGTCTCAAAACAAAAACAAAAACATTTATGGAACAACTTAAATGTACCACATTCTGTGGCCATAAAGACAAATAAGGGCAACCCACAGGTCTTACATAAATGTTGGCTTGTTGGTGCTTGTTGCTAGGGGAGGACTAGTGGGTAGTGAGTACCAAGGCCCCGTCTAAGGTGGTTGGGTGGTTATAAAGCACTGTGGACTGATGGTGTTTCTCTGACCCTAAGGAGCTGACTGGCAGGGTACCCAAGTCCTGCTCCCTGGGTTTTTGTAACTGAGCGAAGAACTGAAGAAATCAACAAATTGCCACCAAATCAGATCCTTAGTAATGCGTGATAAAGCATGACATATGAAAGAGGACACAGAATTTAATCATCTTACCCCATAAATCCAGCCCCCTGCGATTTGTCTCTTGTGTGAACAAGACTTCAATTTACAGAAATGGAAAGTTCCTTTTTTATCTACTTATGGTTATACCTCCTTTCCTACCTGGAAGGCATTTCCTTGTATTTCCTACCTGAGTAGTGATCAGGACTTGGGGTTGGGCACCAAAGCCTTTAGAAAGTGGAGTTGGGTGTGTTGGCCTCTCCTGTTGAGTCAGGACTGAGGCTAGGCCTGAAAGGCAGGTGACAAGGTTGAAGTCCCCAAACCATCAAGAATCAACACCCACTTCCTCTTCATCTGCTCTGCCCCAGGCCAGGGAGGCAACCCTGAGATCCAGGAGTAAGCTCAATCCTGCTCTGCTTGCCTGGAAAGTCAAGTCACTCATCAGAGGAGGATGAGTCAGTTTCCCTCAAGGATGGGCTCTTGGTCATGAAGCTGACTGCTGTTGTATTACTCAGATTTCAGATCTTAGAAAATTATAGCAGCATGGGCTCTGAAGGCCAAATACATGATCATCACCTCCTCTTGAGATGAGACTCTCCTGGTATGACATCCAGTACTCAGAGATGCCATATGCCTTCTGAACTTGTGTCCCTATATGAGAAATACTCAACCACGCTCTATCAAGTCTCTATTTGTCAGGACCTGGATTCCAGCAGCCATTTGTGCCCCCGTCCATCTTTCTGTGAAACTGGGCCAGTGACGCATTGACCTCATTTCTGATGGGTTTCATACTGGGACCAGCTGTGGTCAGACCAGCATAAGACTGACCAGGAAGAAGCCCAACCTGGGAGTCCAAGGAGCAGAAGCAAGGTTCAGGACCAGGGAAGAGCAGGCAGAGCTACAAGGGCCAGGCTCTGAGCAGTAAAAGACTGGCAAGAGCAGCCCTGCTGAAGAGCCTATCTCAGAGATACCATGATAATCCTGGACCTGTGAGTGATCTTTGTAGCACAAAGAAGGTTGGAGGCACAGGTTCCCTGTGGACTGAAGCAGGAGGGGAGGGAGATGCTCGTGTAATCTCATGTTGCCTGAGTCAGCTTTGCCTTGCTATTGGCAGATGGGGCTGGTGGCCTGTCATGGGTGCAGATGAATCAGAGGAAGTGGGGCCTCCCTGGCTGGTGGCTTGTCCCATGCTTTGGGGCATAGCTAAGCAGTTGCATGTCTATTAAACAGTCGCATCTGGAAGCAAATATGGAACCAAACACCTGAGTGTCTGCCAAGGCCTCCACCACCAAGGTCAAGAAGTCCCCCGAGGGGCATGGCTCTGTGAGCTGCCCTTGTAGGTGTCCTGGAGAAGCAGGCGCTTCCTTGCAGTTGGTCAAGAAGAAGCAATACTTCTTGTTTGTCTTAGGGATTTTAGAGCAGTGGATTTAGGGCATGGAAAGGTTGGGGCTGCTTCCTGGGGAATGAACATTTTTTAAAATTTTACTTTAAGTTCTGGGATACAGGTGCAGAACATGCAGGTTTGTTACATAGGTATACATGTGCGAAGGTGGTTTGTTGCACCCATCAACCCATCATCTAGGTTTTAAGCCCCGCATGCATTAGGTAGGGAATGAACATTTCTTCAGGTCCCTAAGCAGAGCCTGAAAATGATGATATTGGTATTAATCACTAGCAATTATTAAGCTCCTCTTCCACATATATTAAGTTGTTTATGCCTCATAATAACCCTGACGCAGGCATCATTATTTCTGTTTTACAGAGGAAGAAACAAAGATATGAAGAGGTTAAATAACTTGCCAAGGTCAATCAGCTAGTGAGCATCAGAGCTAGGATTCAAGCCCAGGCAGACCAGCTCCAGAGCCTGAGCTAGACCCAGTGTCAGTGATGATGTCATTGACCTTGGGGGACGGATTCTGCTTTTGACCTGGTGGGTCTGGGTTGAGATGCATTGCATTTGATCTTGCTGGAGAAATTTCCAGTCTTCTCAGCTCTTGGAAAATATGTACATTGGAACCTCAGAGCTACACCCTAAGGGTATGTCTCCTGGTTTGCTGAATTTTTAAAAAGAGGTTTTACTCTATGGCCGGCTTTCTTGCCAGGAGATCAGAGACCGATGACAGCTGGCAGAATTGGCCTCTGTTCCAGCTCTCTCCTACCCTTCCTAAATCTCAGATGCTCTTTGAAGCTGTCTTCCTCTGTTGAGGAGCATGTGCTTCTGCAGTGAGAGCCGGAGAGTGGGGCTGGGCTGGGCCCCTGTCCTTCTAAGGCCACCACCTGCAGCACTTCCAGTCACCATTCCAAGGTCACTGTGGAGGAAACAAGTGGCCGAGAGAGGAAGGGTGCTTCTCAAGGAGGCTGAGAGTGGAGGGAGGAAGGGAGCTGAGCACGGCAGTTGGATGGGCCCAGGCCACCAACTGTTTGTCTTGCCTGGTTAAGAGTCCAGAATTGGGGCTGGGCGTGGTGGCTCACGCCTGTAATCCCAGCACTTTGGGAGGCCAAGGCGGGTGGATCACAAGGTCAGGAGATCGAGACCATCCTGGCTAACATGGTGAAACCCCGTCTCTACTAAAAATACAAAAAATTAGCCAGGCATGGTGGCGGGCGCCTGTAGTCCCAGCTACTGAGGCTGAGGCAGGAGAATGCCATGAACCTAGGAGGCAGAGGTTGCAGTGAGCCGAGATCATGCCACTGCACTCTGCCTGGGTGACAGAGCGAGACTCTGTCTCAAAAAAAAAAAAAGTGTCCAGAATTGGGTATCAAACAGAGCTTGGTGTCTGTCCTGGCTTTGGCTTTTAGCAGCCTGAAATCAAATAGCCACTTACATGAAATTTCTAACCCTGTCATGGATGGCAGGCAGGTGCTGGAGTCCTACTGCCTGCATTACCCCTGATGTCACCACCAGTGAGCTGTGGGACCTGAGATTGGCTATGTAACTTGCAGGGTCCCGTGCAGAGTGCAAATGTAGGGTTCCTATAAAATGTATGAAGAATTTTATGATGGTGATAGCAGAGCATTAAGCCAAGCATGGATTCTTCCCAGGTGTGGGGACCTGTATGATGGCACAGGTTGTACTCTAAGCCTCAGTTTCCTCATCTGCAAAGTGGAGAAAATAGTAGTATATCTCTCATAGGCTTGTTGTGAAGTTTAGGAAAGATAATAATGCATATAAAGTATTGGGCCACATGGTAAGGGCTTGATGGACACTAGCATTTATGAGTGCAGGGTCAGAAATTCACAGCTTCTTTTTGGGTCATTGGCAAAAGATCATGGAGAGCAAAAGTACCTGCAACAGTGGTTCAGCTTCAAGAACAGGTCTGGACTTTGGTCTCTGCCCTTGGCTACTATGGCTTGGGACTCTGACCTCTTTTGCAAAGCACAGGTGGCTCTTCTGGAGGAGCAAGAGGCCCCTCATCACATGCACAGGCCACATGGATCCAGAGACACCTACCTCTCAGAAGTGTGTGTGGGATCCCGGGGCAGGCTGACCCTGCCCTGCATTTCCCAAGTTGTGGGCCAGGAGGAAGGCAGTAGAGATTGGAGCTGTTTTTGCTGCATTCATTATTTATTCGCTGAAATATGTTGAAAGTCAGTTACCAATATCACAGGATTTCATCCCTAGAGATTTTAGTTTGCATTTCTGAAAATAAAGACTTTTTTTTTTTTTTTTTTTTGAGACGGAGTCTCGCTCTCTCGTCCAGGCTGGAGTGCAGTGGCGCGATCTTGGCTCCCTGCAAGCTCTGCCTCCTGGGTTCACACCATTCTTCTGCCTCAGCCTCCCAAGTAGCTGGGACTACAGGCGCCCGCCACCATGCCTAGCTAATTTTTTGTATTTTTAGTGGAGACGGGGTTTCACTGTGTTAGCCAGGATGGTCTCGATCTCCTGACCTCGTGATCCACCCGCCTCAGCCTCCCAAAGTGCTGGGATTACAGGCATGAGCCACCGTGCCTGGCCGGACATTTCTTATATATGTACTATAATATTATTGTAGACATTGAGGGTTTTTGTTTGTTTTCTGGTTTTATTAAGGATAGCATTTTATGGAAAGTTTAGCTGGGTATGTGTGGGGAGGGAAAGTGTTTAGTGTTAATTTGGTTTGCTAGGATGAGAGGCTGTTATCCAAATTCAAACTTGGCATTCAATTCAGTTGCTGTTCATGGAAGAAACATCCGGGAACACCTGCCTCACTGCCCCAATGGGTCAGATGGAAATCACTTTCTGGGGGAGCTTCTGTGACTCATTTCCTTTGCTGGAATCTCTTCTGTCTTCCACCTAAACCATCACAAGGGCCTCCTGAGGGTCTCCCAGCCTCTGGAATAACACCTTCACTGGTCTGTTCTTTACTGGCCACCAGAGAGGCCTCTTGAAGACATACCCCGGATCTTGTCTTTCTTTTTCTTAAAACCTCCCAAAACTTCCCCATTGCCCACAGCAGGAGTCTACCGGCCACTTCTTTTTGTATGGTCCATCAGCTAAGGATGGGTTCTATATCTTTAAATGGTTGAAAAAAAAAAACAATAGAAACATTATATTTTTGACATATGAACATGATAAGATATTCAGATTCCAATATCTATAAATAAAGTTTTATTGGGACAGAGCTATCTGCATTCATTGATGTATCTTTTATGGCTGCTTTCAAGCTTACCGCGGCAGAGTTGAGTAATTGTGACAGATTGACAGCTTGTTACAGAGAAGTTTGCCCACACCTGAGCTGTAGGATAAAAGTCAGGCGTCTTGGCACACACCTGTAGCTGTTTGTCACTGACACCCCTGTCTCCCTGATCCCTCCTGCTTTGATGACCTTCCATGCTCTTAGCAACTCCCAGCTGCCGGCAGATGCCCTGCATGGGCCATTTCCACCTCTGTGCTTTGCCCCTTCTCTTCTCTCCATTCTTGCTGCTTCCTTGCCTAGACATCACTGACTCATCCCTGAAGAAATCATCTTCTCCAAGAAGCCTTCCTGACCTCCCCTCTTTCCCTTTCATCCTGTTTGGTTTAGTGGCTGCCTCCCTGTTTGGACAGGAAAAACAGAGAGAAGCCCAACGCCTCCGGGAGGTTGGCAGCTGGGCGCTCAGCACAGAGGAAGAAGGCCTGGGGCCAAAATGGCTCACTGAGTCAGCAGACCCAGTGCCTGGTATATGCCAGGTGCTCTAGATGTGAAGAGCACAGATGCAGGCCCTGCCTCTGTGGGGCTCACATCCCAGTGAGGGATACAGACAGTTAATGCACATTTTAACAAATATAAAAGGGATGAGAGTCCATGTCTTGGGAGTGCCCTGGCCAGTGGCTAGGAAGTGGTGGCAGGTGGGTTTTCTAGATAAGGAACCCAGGAAAGCCTCTGAGGAGGTGACATCTGAGTCCCGAGAGAGGCAGAGCCCTTGGCGGCTGGATACTCTGGAGCGAGAGGGAAGATGAGATCTCTTTCTGTGTCCTTTTCAGGCTCTGGGAGGCGGTGAGAGGTTGTCACTTCTCTTCTCCCAGGCTCACAGCACCAGCAGCCTGAGAGTTTACACCAGACTTTCAAGTCAGAGTCCTCCTCCCTCGTTGGGGGGCTGCAGGCTTCCCTCGGACCCTTCTCTAGAGGGCGTTTGATCCCTACCACAGGCTTAACTGGAAGCCCCTTTTTGAGATCTGTGAGATGTCTGGGATTTTCCGGCTGAGAAGGACTTCAGAGATAGGCCTGTCTTCATTTCAAGAGGCAAAGCTGAAACCCAGAGCAGTTGAGTCCCTTGGCCACTGGGCTGATCAGCGGCACAGCCGGGACCAGAGTTCTGGTCTTCTGACCCTCAGAGCATGAGATCACTCATCTTCTTCTGATTTAATTGGGGGATCTCAGGACAGATCAGCCACTAGAATTGGGAGGAGGCCATTAAAGGAACCCCTTGGGTCCACGCACCACTCAGGAGAAAGGCCCACTGGTGAGGCCAAACTACTTCTTTGAAGAGGCTCCTCTTAGTATCACCAGTGGTGTGTTGCTGGAGGTGTCCAGAGGCACTGTCCGAAGCTGCTGGCCTCTAATCCCACCAGTTTAATTTAGCTCCAGTCCTAGGGGAGGTTTGCTAATTATAGCTAGCTGGCCATGCTGGGAGCTATAAATAGAACAGGAGACACCTGTTTGGTCCTTACTGGGCGTTTATCAAGGTACCTGCAGAGGATTTGGCCACTGGACTGCGTGCAATGTGGGCACAGAAAGCACCTTGAACTGTGCTCTTTATTCAGTTTAGGCACCAAAGCCAATGTGAACTGTGGAGGGGGCAGGGGGATGTCACCAGCATAACCTGGAAACCAGACTGTCAGAGTTCAAATTCTGGCTTCACCAACTAGCTGGGAGACCCTAGTTACCCAAGCTCTTTGTCCTTTAGTTTTCCCATCTGCACAATGGAAATCTAGATATTTACAGAGAAGGCTGTTGTGGGGATGGAATGAGTGTATGTTTTTATCTATACATAAGTTACGTATGTGTGTATATATGTGTATACACACGTAATTTAGAGTTGCCTGGTGTATTAAGTGTAATGATATTGCTTGATGTTATTTATTACCATATGAAATGGCCTGAGAATGGCACCATCTTGCATAGAAACCTGGATCTTGGAAGGAGGCTGAGTCTCAGTCTCTCCCAGTCCTTGATGAGGCAAGTTAAGTGCCTCATCTTTAGGCAGTTAAGGCAAGTTAACTGCTTTAACTACATGGCAGTTAAGAGAGTGTGAGCCGGGCGCGGTGGCTCATGCCTGTAATCCCAGCACTTTGGGAGGCCGAGGCAGGTGGATCACAAGGTCAGGAGTTCAAGACCAGCCTGGCCAAGATGGTGAAACCCTGTCTCTACTAAAAATACAAAAAAATTAGCCAGGTGTGGTGGTGGGCGCCTGTAATCCCAGCTACTCAGGAGGCTGAGGCAGAGAATTGCTTGAACTCAGGATGCAGAGGTTGCAGTTAGCCAAGGGAAAACAAAAAAAGAGAGAGTGTGTAGGCTCGTCAACCTGGGGACAGTTACTGCTGTTACCTCCTGTTTGGCGTGCTACTTCACATCTGTAATTCTCCTTTCTTCTCCATTCTTCCCCATTAAACTGTGGCGCCATAGCAACGAGCATTTCATGGGATTTCGGTGAGAATTGAATGAAATAATACCTGCAGAGCATTTCACACAGTGCCTAACACATGGTGCATGGGAAACAGTGTAAGCCATTGTCGTCCTTCCTCCTCCCGTTAAATGACTTGGACAGGTCACCAGCATCTCGAGGCTTGATATCTTGCAGTTCTCTAGCCTAAAGAATGGGACCAGTGGCTTAGAGGGCAGAAGGCTAGCAGTCCTGAGACCCTTGGCCTGCAGATGGGAACTGGATCTTCTTCCTTTGCAGTCTTGTTCCAGCTGTTAGCGTCACTCCTCTTAGGATCCCATGGTGAGCTTTCTTGCATGGCTGTGTGCTTCCTGTGTTTCTGTCATTGTGCCCCAGCTGGGTCCCAAGCCCCGAGGACCATATGCAGCATGTGGTGGACGCTTAAGAAGCACGTCTCCAGTGGAGGGGACTTAACTGTCACGTAGTACTGCTCCATCAAGTGCTGGGAGAGGCTGAGACTCTGCCTGCTTCAAAGATCCCTGAGGTTTTGTTTGTTGTGACATAGCAAGAGGAGTTAAAGGACGGGGGATTGTTTCGCAGGGAGAAAGAAAGGCCAAGAGGTAGAGGTGGGGACAGGATACCTGGGTGCCTTCCTGGGAGAGGAAGGCATTTTCTTTGTCCTGTGGCTCAGAGCAAGTCTCTCAGAGTGGAGGTTTCAAGGAGGCAGTTCTGTGTTAGGGAAAGGCGAGTTGCCTGGCCCTAGACCTGCTTGAAGTGGGAAGAATGTAGATTTGGCAGTCAGGCCTGCTAGTCGAGGGCCTTGTTCCTCAGAGTGTGGTTAGAGGATCAGCAGCACAGGTTCCACCCAAACCTACTGGGCATGAATCTAGATGCGTCCGGATGTGCACACAGAAGACTGAGGAGTGCTATTCTAGACCAGAGCTTCTCAAGCCAGGAGCCATTCTCCCCAATCCATGGCTGAGAAGCCTAAGGCTATAAACATGGGCCTTGAGCACTGGATCTCAAAGCTCTGGTTTTCTCTCTGGACCAGCAGCATCAGCCTCACCTGGGAGCTCTTTGGAAATGGAAATTCAGAGGCCCCACCCCCAAGTCAGTGAATCCCCTCTGGGGGTGGGGCCCAGGGCTCTATTTTAACTGGCCTTCCAGTGACTCTGAGGCACCAGTGAGATGGATAACCGAGACCCAGAGCACCTGCACGTTGGAAACTCCTGGGGAGATAAAGCAAATGCCTGGAACAAATCCGAACAGCCTCTGGGTGTGGCAGGGACCCTGGGAACTTCAGATGCTCCCCGGGTGATCCTAATGCGCAGCCAAGATTGTGAACCAGCATTTTAGGCCTGTGAACTAAATCTCAGTGTTCTCAGCTGTCAGTTGGGTAGACTAACCTCTGTTTGCCTGCCAGTGATTGGAAAGTGCCTTGGGGAGCATTAAGACTGAGCTCCCTGGGTTCTGGAAGGCACACCAGAAAGTGGGCTTCCATCTGTCCAGAAAGGTGCAGCCAAGATTCCTGTTTTGGAGGAGGCAGGATTGGATGCCCGCCATGGCCTCAGGTGGAATTACAATGTGGTGGCTGGTTGGTCCAAGTACTAACTGCTGTAAAGGCGATAACCTGCTCTGGAAAAGGAAATTGCTAGTGCCTTGAGAGAACAGTTCATGCATTTTCCTCCTCTTGTGCTTCCCAGCTTCTGCCACCACTGCTTAATTCTGGGGCTTACCTTTAGTGAGGTCATTTGCCCTGTATTCAGGGAGCTGATGCTGTCAGCTCTGTCCCAGCATTGGAATGGTGGGGCTGTTGGGGAGCTGGCCGGCTCGTTCTGGGCACTGGTGGTGGCAAGAATGAGGTTTAGAGAAATATTTACCCAAAGTAATCCCTTTGCTATGCCACTGCCCATCTCCCAGGAGGCTGGGCAACAAACACAGGGTTCTGGTCATCATTTATTGAGGGGACAAGCTTCGCCTCTCAAGGGCTAGGAGGAGGCAGGAACAAAGGGTGGTGGTACGATCTGCAGTCCTAGCCCTTGCAGTGGTCAGGCCCTGGGGCCTCCTGAAAGCCATCAGCTCCCACTCCAAGCAGGCTGCATGTGCAAAATGAATACTGGATTCAAAAGCATCATGAAGCACCAGACATGGAAAGCATTCATAGTCTTGTCTTAGAGGTGAAATTATATGGCACTTACAGTGTGTTGGGTGCACCATTCAAAGTATGACCTCGTGTGATCCTCACGACCATTCTATGAGCTAGAAGTCGTCATTTCTCCAATTTTATGTGAGCAGTTGCTCTTCAGAGGTCTGTGATGGTCAGCCTCTGCATTTCAGAAATAAGGAACTAGAGGCTCAGAGATTAGATACATGCCCTAGTGGTCATAATGAGTGAATGGCAGAGACCTTAGAAGTCAGGTCCCAGTGGCTAAAGTACATCCCGAAAAAGAGAGAATTTAGTGAGACTTCTTTCTGATTTTCAGTCTGGGATGGTTTTAATACAGAATGCCTGGATTCAGTAACACCAGAAAAAACAATCCACAGGATGTTTGTGCTAAAAAGATTCAGAGGCAGTCATCTAGCACAGTAAATCCTAAATTTTTTAGACCACATCCCACAGTTAAAGCACACATTGTGTGTGCAAAGCATATATTGTGTATATACATATATATTATATGTATGTGTTACATATACATGTGGATACATTCTGCTAGATTTTATATATATATATATATACACACACACACACACGCGCATAGATATTAATATGTATATATATTTTATTGAAAGAAAAGTTCCTGAAACAATGGCTGTCCTTACCACATGAGATTAAGCTTGACATAATCTTTTCATTATAAAGAATGTTACAAAGGATAGGTCTGGGCACAGTGGCTCATGCCTGTAATCCCAGCACTTTTGGAGGCCGAGATGGGTGGATCAGTTCAGGCCAGGAGTTCGAGACCAGCCTGGCCAACATGGTGAAACCCTGTCTCTACTAAAATACAAAAATTAGCCTGGCATGGTGGCATGCACGTGTAGTCCTAACTACTCGGGAGGCTGAGGTGGGAGAATCGCTTGAGCCTGGGAGGCGGAAGTTGCAATGAGCTGAGATTGTGTCACTGCACTCCAGCCTGGGCAACAGAGCGAGACCCTGTCTCAGAAAAAAAAAAAAAAAGAGTATTATAAAGGATATAAATGAACAGGCAGGTAGACAGGTATACAGGGTGAGTCTGGAAGGGTCCTGAGTACAGAAGCTTCTGTCCCTGTTGAGTGAGGTACGGACTGTTCTGTTCTGTTCTGTTCTGTTGTTCTGTTCCGTTCCGTTCCGTTCCATTCCATTCCATTTTAAAAAATATTGCTCATAACCTGTTACATAGATTTCCTGGTCAACCAGGGCCTGAGGCCTGCCATCTGAAATTGTGCTGTGGTCCAGCTCTCCTGCTGTAGAGGAGGATGCTGAGGTTTTGCCTCATATTATGCTTCGCATAGTCACAAATCTGAGGCCAAATGAAACTGTACTGAGGGCCACACCTGCCCAGCCTGCCCCTGCTGTTACACCTGAGGCTTTGATAAGAGTTTTCCTGGGCCATGTCTGACCTGTCCTGTTGTTTTATGCCTACACCTCCTCACTGCCCGTGCACACACTGCACACCATGGCTCCCGGGTAGGCCCACTGGGCTCTCTCTGGCCGTCACTTGTTTCATGCTCCTCTCCTCTCCTGGTCACTGTTCTTTTCTGCCCCTTCTGAGAATCAGAGTGAAGATTTTGAGACTTAGTGCGAAGGACTTTTAGGCCGATGGATTTAAATTTAAGGTATTTTGAGAGATGACTTATGTATCCAGTTCTACACCACCTCATTCCCAATCTGAAGTCCCCCAAACTCTGAAAAGTGAGTGTTTTTACCTAATTCATGGAGGGGCTGGTGGTGAGTGGAAGCTGCCCTGAACTGCGAGGCAGTTTATGGTTTTCATTCATCCAGCTCAGTCTGAATCGTCATGTGTCATTGAAGAAATGTTAGTGTGTGTGACTGTGATGTGCAGCCCAAACCTCAGAGATTCACCTTAATAATTTCCTAAAACCCGAAACAGTTGGAATTCTAAAACACATCTGGTTTTGAAGATTTTGAGTGAGGAATCATAGGGCTGGAGATATATTTGCAGTGTGTGCATGTTACTGATTTTTTTTTTTTTTTTTTTGAGACAAGATCTCACTCTGTTGCCCAGGCTGGAGCACAGTGGCACGATCATGGCTCACTGCAGTCTTGACCTCTCGAGCTCAAGCGATTATCCTACCTCAGCCTCCTGAGTAGCTGGGACTATAGGCACATGCCACCGTGCCCAGTTAATTTTTTTGTGTGTCTATCTATCTATCTATCTATCTATCTATATTTTTTTTTTTTTTTTTTTTTTTTTTTTTTTTTTTTTTTTTTTTTTTTTTTTTTTTTTTTTTTTAGCGACAGAGTTTTGCCATGTTGCCCAGGCTGCCTCGAACTTCTGGGCTCAAGCGATCCAGCCATCTCAGCCTCCCAAACATATTATTGATTAATCAATGAATTTTTTTTGATAAGTAGTGACAGATGTGAGAAAGTACAGTAGACTGGTTATCAGAAGGTTGGCCATTACTGGTTATAAAATGCAGCTCGGAGGGCTTTTGTGAGGATGAACTGAGTGATGGCTATGAAGCCTGCTGGAAACTGTACCTGGATAAGGTGTTGTATGTGGTCTGGTTTCTTTTTAAAATTCTGAATTGTAGTTTCTAATCCTACACTCATTTTCAACTTTTGGCCCACATCATGTGTGTATAGGGTGAAATATACCTCTTATGTTGACATCCTGCAGATGAAGAATGACCCAGAAAGATACAGAGACAGAGAGAAATGTCTCTGCAGTCTTTGTAGATTCTTTCCCCATCCACTCTGCTCTGTTCTAATATTTCCCACTTTGTTCTTCTTTCTTACAGCATTTCAGATGCACCTTAATCAGAATTGCTGACTACACAGGCGTGTGCATTTTTTCCTCCCTTCCATTAGCCTTATAGGTCATTAAAACCTTGTTGTTGCTGCTTTCCTTTCCCTGTAAATACATCTACATTTCAAAGTTTTGAAAGCTTATGCCTTAGAAGGCCCTGGGAATTCTGGGCTCCAAAGACCAAAGAAAGGTGTATCTAGCTTTAAATTAGGTACGGAAAAAAGCACAGAGCTAGGCTCTAAGAAAGACTTCGCTGTGTTTACAATAAATCAGATTGAGGGCGTGTTGGGCTTTAAGCCAGGATTGAAAGCATGGCCTTTAGAATACCCAGGGAACCAGACCTGGGACCCTTGCCAGGTGGGGAGTTGGAAATGAGATTCCTGTCTGAAGCTTTCCCCTACAGGAGAAATATATCCCTAGGGGACAGGTGGTCCAGGAGACATCTGCAGAGGGGCAAAGGGAGAAGACAGGGGCCCTTATCTGTTTTGGCTTTGGCTTGCCAAAGGATGGAACAATGTTTCCTGTGAGAATTTGTAATTGTAAGTCTGCCTTCATTGCAAGTTTGGGGTGACCCAGGAAACTCCATGCTGCAAAATTAACTGGAGGTAGTTTGGGGCTGGTCACACCAGAGTGCCTGTCAGAACCAAATGCATATTCTCTCTGGAGGGACATACTTGTAGCTCAAGCCTTGATGGATTCCTGTAGGTAAAACCCAGCCATTCAAGCATGGGCTTTCACTCTCAAAATCCAAAATAGATGAGGAAACCAGTCACCATGAGTGAAAGTCAGCAGAAACAACAGACAGAAGATTCAGATTCCCGAGGGTTTCAGATATAGTTCCAATGGAATAGGTAATGTATTTTAAATGTTTGAAACAAATGAGGAAGAAACAATAGACTAATTTTTAAAATCCATGGAGATTTGAAGAAATACAAATAGGACTTCCAGAAATAAAAAGTAGAATAACTGAAATTGAAGATCTTCAGCAATTGGCACACATTTGTGTAAGTTATTTTTATGAGCAACATTAAGATAGCAATTCTCATAAAGATATGTCAAAGACAGTATTTTTTTTTTTTTTTTAAGACAGAGTCTGGCTCTGTTGCCCAGGTTCTAGTGCAGTGGCGCAATCCTGTCTCACTGCAGCCCCCACCTCCCAGGCTCAAGTGACCCCCCTGCCTCAGCTTCTGGAGTAGCTGGTACCATAGACATGTGCCACCACACCTGGCTAATTTTTGTACTTTTTGTAGAGACAGGGTTTCACCATGTTGGCCAGGCTAGTCTTGGACTCCTGAGCTCAAGCAATCCACTTGCCTTCGCCTCCCAAAGTGCTGGGATTATAGGTGTGAGTCATAGCACCTGGCCCAAGACAGTTTTTTAAAAAAATAATTTACACAGTTTTACAGACTAAATGTGTCATAATGCATTGGAAAGGGCTCCCTAGCTCAGACCTGAGTGTTTCACTTAATAGCTATGTCACCTTGGATTACACTGCAGCCCCTTGGATCCTCTTGTGTAATCTGACTGTATGGTTTTGCTTCCAGGGTTCAATTAGATAGTTTTTGAAAGGATCTGGATTTCCCTTTAGCCTTTACTTTCCTTGGTTCTGGATACTAAATAGTTTCTCCCTGAGGAAGGGTCCATAGTTTCTCGTTTAGTTAAATCAGCTCCTGAGATGAACAAAGGGACTGTGTTCATAACTGCCGGTAGTTCCTCCAGGGGCTAGGATTTGCTCAAGAGTTACACACTCTTATCTGGAAGCCCACGGAGGAGGCTGGCGGCTAAAAGGTAGGCTGCCAGCCAGAAGGTCAGTCTTGGACCACGAGGCTCTGGCCGTGCCTCTCCACCGGGGTGGTGATGGATGGCGGGGTTCTGATTTTAAGAGGGGCCTGAATGTGGTTAACATGGTGACAGATATGGATCTTGGTTGGGCACAGCCTGCAAATTCCAATTAATCTAATCCCCTCCTTGGGAAATCTGAACATTGCGTTGAGCTTGAGCTCTACTGTAGGGCTCAGGGCCCAATCTGTTACATCGCTCTGCAGGCATCCCGTGCCCTGTCTCCTTGGTCAGCTCTTCTAGAGGACAGTATCTGCTAGGGCTGCCCCAGGGCCTGAGCTCCCTGCGCAAGGGAGAGGAGGAGAGAGGAACTGGGAAGGTCTTGAGTAGGGAGGTTCAAGGTAAAACTAGCCACAGGCCAAAAACTTCTTCCCTCCTTTTCTCCCTCCTTCCTTCCCTTCCCCTCTCTCTCTTTTCCTCTTTTCATTTCCTTCCCACCCACCTTTTCCTTCTTTTGCTTTTTTTCTGTTTCTCTCCTTCCCCTTTTAGCTCCCTTATTGTCTCTCTATAGCCGAAGAATGCAAGACCATTTTGTTTGTTTTCATGCCACTAAGTGAGTACATGAACATTTGGAAAGTAGGTCTCACCTGGGCTTGCCTCCACCCGGAACAACTCTTGGACACATAGTAATTTTTCAGAAGCAGTCAGATGGAATCATCCTGGACATTGGTGCAGCTTCTGAACCTTTCCTGGTGTGAGTCCAAGTTATGGCAATGCAATTCTACCCAGGAAGGGGCGCAGCAAACCTGAGTAGTGCCCACCTTTAGGGGGGAAATGGCAGGTTCCTCCCTCTCCAGTGATGGGGGCTCAGCCTGCAGGGAACCTTTCTTCCCAGCCAGCCTTGGAACTCAGTGCTGTCGGGCTTGCTGATGACATCACTGGCCTTCCGAGGGACAGCTGCAGCCAGCATCAGGACACTCCAGAAATGCCAGCAGTAATTGGAAACTTCATGTTCAGATGCTTTCCACAGCATTCACGCATGGTGAGAAGTGCTTCTGCCGAGGGACTTTTCAGGTGGTGCCCCGAGCAGGATCCCTAAGAGACCAGGGAGATCAGAAGCCAACTTCCATCTTTCCTGGACCAGGGATCCTGGGGGATGGGATGGGGGGATGTTCCCCAGAGGGCTGCAGCTTTCTGTCAATGGGATTTCATTTGGGTTGGTCTCCAGAGAGCCCACGGGGTACATTTCTAGGCATTAATTTCCAAAGCCTATTTTTGCTATTCCATTTAAAGAATATTTCCATCTTTTCTTGCCTATCACTGCTGCCTAATCTTATTTGTGCAGTGGGTGAATAAAAGAGAAATAAGAGGAGAGAAAAGCATGAAGGTTTTAGGGGAGAGAATATTCCGTGGAGGCACAGCAACTGCCTTTGCATGTCTGATGGTCTGTAAAGTGAGGAGGCATCGGCTTGTTCTGTGTGTCCCTGGTGAGAGCGTTAGGGCTGTGGGGAGGTGCATTCATCTGGGGATTTCAGGGGGATGGGGTGGGAGGCTCACATTTGACACCTCCTGTGGGACAGCCGCAGTGCTAGGGTTTGCGTCTCCAGATGTTAGAGGCAGTAACTGCTAGCTTGGTGCCCATCACCGATACCAGTTACTAACCCCTTATCTTGCGCCAGGTACTAAGTGCTGCACCAGATCAACTCATTTCCTTCTTACAACTACCCTCTTAGGTGGGAACTATCTCTGACATCATTTTACAGGTGGAAGAGAGTGACTGGGAAGAGCACAGCTGCTTAAGGTCACACAGTGCGTTGGTGGCAGGGCCTGCCCTGGAACCGTGGCTGCCCAGCAACAGGCTCCTGTCCCCAGCTCTTCAGCACGAGGATCTGTTTCTCAACCATGTCTGAGCTGTGGGTTGAATGCACTGGTCCTGTCTTCCACATTTTTTTCCTCTACCTTCTTTTTATCATCATCTTAACTGTCATGTTAACATATTAACTTATAAAAGTATTGAAAAGATAGCAATTTGGGAAAATGTGCTCAGAAGTAAAAGCTCTCTCTCTGTTTCCCCGCCCACTGCTGCATCACCATGTTTCCTTTAAGGGAGTGCTTACCATCCTCGTTGTCCTCTAAAACCCGAATGGGAGGGAATCCCTGGAATCCCTGGGCCTGGAGGGATTCACAAGGGGAAGGTAACCACTTGCAGGAGGCCAGTGCTGGGTGCAGGGCAGGAGGACTAAGGGACATTTAAGGTCCAGCCTAAGGAGGACAGTTGCTGAGAGTGGCCCTTGATGGGGCTTCCACTGGGACAGAGATGGGTGCTCCCAGAGGGCGATTTGGCGGAGAGGCAGTGGCTTCCCTTCTCACCGTCTGCCTGACTCATTGCTCTTGCCTCCTGGCCGCTCTGCCAGCTTTCCTTCACCTCCTGCTGCAGGCTGTCCTGCATGCAGCTGCCCAATTAAGCTCCCCAAATACTGATTTCATGATGTCACTCACTCCTCTGATCTCCCTTTACCTCCCTTTGTGATCAGAAGCCTGAACTTCTGAACTCCTCTACTCCTAGGCCAAAGTGTCCGCCCCCTGACCCCAGCTTGTCTTCCCTCTGCTATCTGGGAGTCTCTCCTCTTTTCCACTTAGTTGAGTTCCTGGTTAGTTCAAGGCTCCATTCATTCTTTCATTCACCTAGATGCCAGGAGGAAGCTGCGAAGGCTGAGACATAAAGACATGTCACCTGCCCTCAAAGAGCTCTTGGTCTTGGGAAGGGGCATGCATGAAATCACCTTTTTTAAAGTTAAATTAAAAATTTTTTTTGAGACAGAGTCTTGCTCTGTTGCCCAGGCTGGAGTGCAGTGGTGTGATCTTGGCTCACTTCAATCTCTGCCTCCCGGGTTCAAGTGATTCTTCTGTCTCAGCCTCCTGAGTAGTTGGGATTACAGGCGTGTGACACCTGTAAAAGAAATACCTGGCTAATTTTTGTATTTTTAGTAGAGACGGGGTTTCACCATGTTGCCCAGGCTGGTCTTGAACTCCTGACCTCAAGTGATCTGTCCGTCTCGGCCTCCCAAAGTGCTGGTGTTGCAGGCGTGAGCCACCATGCCTGGCCATGAAATCACCTTTGATCAGCCTGGTGAGAGCCACTTCAGGCTGCACACAAAGCCTTCCTCTTACAGGAAGCCTTTATTGATTGCTCTGTCACTGTGAATTCACTCTTCTCTGGAGCTTGGTTAATCCTCATCTCTGTT
This sequence comes from Hylobates moloch, assembly GCF_009828535.3. NCBI lineage: Eukaryota > Metazoa > Chordata > Mammalia > Primates > Hylobatidae > Hylobates > Hylobates moloch. The sequence continues at coordinate 72,124,837 of NW_026652278.1, read as the reverse complement.
CTTCTCTTTTTGTTCCTTGTTTTCTGCCTGGTATAATTCACTTTCTTTTATTGCCAAATCTGTTGGACTTTAGCCCCAAGGAATATACCGCACTGCCTGGCAGTGTGCCATGTGCCTAATAATAAGGAGGTACATTTATATTGAGCTCTGATTCTGAAGCCTGTTCACATCTGTGATTCCCCTTACTTTGCATAACAGCTCTCTGGGACATGTGGGACAAATGTGATAAGCCCTAGTCTGCAGAGCAAGAGTCGACTTGCTTATGGGCACACAGTTCATAAGTGGCAGAGCCGGGACCAGGGACTGGAGTCTTGCCGTGGGTATGCCACGCAGCCCCACAGAAGGATGGATGCATGGAGTCCCATTTTGTGGACTCCTCCCTGGGCCTGCAATGTGTAGGGATGTGTTAGGGGAGGATGAGAGGGCAAGAGGGGGATCTGTGGCTAGAATTCCAGAGGTTCATTGGAACCAGGGAGGTACATGGGGTGACTTGAACCCCAACTCTTTTCATCTAGGCATGATACTCCCTTTTTCCTCTATGGAGACTGGGAATAGCAGGATGGAGGGAGGGTAGAAGGAGTAGAGGGGTGAGTGTTGGGGCTAGGGCTGGAAGGGATGGGGGAGAAGAGAGCAAGTTCTGGGGACAGAGGGCAGTCAGGCGACCTGGCAGTTCTCCCTGGGTAGCCTGGACTCTTGAGAGGACTGAAATGCATCAAAGGATGGGTAAGGAAAAAATGGTGATGAAGACGGGTTGCCTTATCACCCAGAAGGGAGGAAAAGCTCCAGGCCCAACCATCCTGCTTAAACATTTGAGAGTTCTATGCGGTTCTTTTAAGTATTTAGAGGTACTGGGGACAATGTGTCCAGAAAGTGGAATCCCAGCTCCTTCTCACCCTGGCTATTGATTTTTGGCCTTGCAATTACTGCAGAGGTGCTGCCTCTGTGAACACTATTAGTGCTAGTTAGAAAGCTTGAGCTTTTGAAGCTTAGCTGTTTGAGCTACCTACGGGTTTGGAAAAAAAAGAATCTTACCATGTGTTTCTTTAGCCTGGGCATGAATCAAAAATAGTTGAACTTTTTTTTTTGCTCAAGTCTCAAGTTTAAAAATAAAAAAGTCACCTTTGGGCTGAGATCAAGAATGGAAAATTTCAGGGCATGGCGTAATTTTTTCCCCATCTGTTCTGGGCAAGGGACAATAAAGCGTTCTGATGGAAGATTGTGTGTAAGCATCAACTATGAGTCTCACTACTTTATTATTATTGCGTTGCAATGTCTACTTTGTTAAGATGTCTTGAAAGAAAGACTTCCTCCATCCTCCTGGCACAACTGAATGTGCTTGGTATGGGGAGATGTGTGTAACTGAATCTAAGCAACTAATTGGAATAGGCAAAGGAGGAAGTGATGAAAATGAAGCTGCAGCTTCTGCAAAGGTGGCTTTATTGTATAAGGTACAGGTTAGTACCCCGAATGATCAATTACTGAAGTTCTGGATTGGGCAGTGACAAGTGTCTAGAGGGAATGCTGGGCCAAGGGAATTGCATTGTCATGTGAGAATAAGGATGGGGACGCTTTTATATTTTCATTAAAAAAAGATCTGGACAGTACTTGACTGGTAGTAAACTTTGTAAAGGTTATTATGGTTACAGCTTTGTTTGCTTGAGATCCTCTATTTTTATGGTTCAATATTATTAAGGTATGAAGAAATTGTTTTATGGATGTCAATTTTACTGTTTCTGACAACAGCTTGCGAGGAAGTGTACATTTGTGCAACAGATTGCTTTGGATGTTAATTCTAAATTTAGAAGCCGCCTTCAATGGGTGTGGAAATCAGTTACACAAAATTCAGGTGCTTACTAAAAAAAAAATCTGAATATCCATGAAGCTGGTATGGTCCCTGGTGGAAATTTGCGCAGCTGAGCCTCTCTGAGGATCCTGAGGTTGTCGGGGTGTGGCACAGCAGCTGGGGGCTGGGCCCCGTGCATGCACATCAGCATCTGTGTATTGAATATAATCAGCACAGATAGGGAAGAAACAAACCACCACCACCAAACACCCTAAGTACCAATCTGGGCATCTGGGCACCCTGGATTTTCGTTTTGACTCTGTCATTTACTAGTTCTCTGACCTTGGGCACCATGCTTTGCATAGCAGCCTTGGTTTCCTCATCGGTAAAATGAGGCTGTTGAATTCTATATGGCTCAAGAGTTCTTTCCAGCCCCGAAACATGGCAAAAATTCAGTTTCGACTAAGAGCTTTAGCACTCTCTTATATGGGCTGTTTGTAGTGGCCAAAATTGATAACATATTGGAAAACTTCCCTACTAATTAAAATAGACATTGCCCTAAGTGCTGTGAGTGTCCCTGTTACCTTATCCCTTCTCTGAAACCCTCTGGGTTTCCCCTTGAAGCAGCCCCTAAAATGGCTCAGTTTCCAGCATAGCAGGAGGTCTCCAGCCTAGCCAATGGTGCCCCTTCTGAAGGTCATGGACCCGCCTTACCCATTGTTAAATATGTTTTCCATCCCTCTGGTGTATGTGGAGAGCTTCTGGGTGGAGTGGACACAAATGATTTAACTTTCCTGAGTCTCTGCTTCTGCGCCGGAAAGTGGAACGAATCATAACCAGTGTGGTGGAGGTAATTAGGAGGGTCCAAAGCTTGGACCATCTGGGTTCAAACCCTGGCCCCACCACTTAGTATCTATGTGAGTGTGGGCATGTCAGGTAGCCTTTCTTACCTCAATTCATAATCCGCAAAGTGGGGATGAGAATAGCACCAACTGTATCAAGTTGATGATGAGATCAAATAACATACAAAATTCTTAGAATAGAATAAGCACTGTAGAAGTGATAGCTCTGTGTATGTCATTAATACGTTCACTTGTATCTCTGAACTTTATTTAATATCAAGTGAGATAACTACTATACCATCCAGGGAGATAATGTGTGTGAAGCCCGTAGCACAATGCTTGACAAATAGTTTTCAGGGAATGTTAGCTTCTATCTAAGCAGGTCCCATTGGAAAAAAAATAGTTGTATTTTTATATAGTTCCAGTTAGTTTCTCATCTGCGATCTATGCTATTTTTAATTGAAAAAAAAAAAGGTTTCCATACATCGTCAGGAGGAGCTGTTCCCCTGTCCCAGCCTCTCACAAAGCACACCCTCACTCCCTCATTTTTCCAGTAGTTCCAGGGCTAGACCACCTGTAGAGACAGGAAGGCTGGCTAAAGAGCGGAAGCATCTGCTCAGAAAGATCTAGTTGTTTGCTGGAGCCTCAGCTTGAAGAAGACTCCAAGTTTATAAAGTCCCAGCCACACAGTTTGCTTGAGACTTTATAAAGAGAGAATGAGATGTGGAGGCTGGGCCCAAACCCACTACCAGGCTGTGGGAATGGGGGGGCTTGGCTGGCGTCTCTTCTCAGGGCTTCCTGGTCAGCCTCAGGAGATCTAGTGCTAAGGGTTACTCTGCTGGGGAAAATCTCAATGGCGCTAGAGACCACTTGAGCACAGCTCTTAGGAACTGAGGAGCCAGCTACTTAGCATCCCAGAATCCCAATGCCCATGGCCAGAGCCAGAGCTGCTTAAAAGAAAAGCAAAGTCCGCAGGCTGCATGGACTGAGAACCACCTCACCTGGCTGCACATTCTCTGAGCGGCCTTGACCATGCTGTTCTCTGAGCCTCAGTTTCCTCATCAATGATAGGGTGGAGTTAGCTAAATCAGGGGCTTTCAAAAGCTTTTTCCCCTGAAACCCAGAATAAGAAATAGCTTTTCTTTCTCAACCCAATACGTATGTCCATGTATGTAATTAAACAAAAGTTCCATGCAGCAACCCTTTCAATATGCAGTACTCTATTTTCTGTGCTGTTGTTTCAGTTGAAAAATGCTGATTGTGAATGATTCAGTTGATTCTGTGACCTGCTGATGGGTCATAACTTGCAGGGTTTTGTTTTGTTTTGTTTTTGTTGACAGAGTCTTGCACTGTCGCCCAGGCTGGAGTGCAGTAGTGTGATCTTGGCTCACTGCAGCCTCCACCTCCAGGATTCAAGTAGTTCTCCTGCCTCAGCCTCCCGAGTAGCTGAGATTACAGGCGTCCGCCACCATGCCTGGCTGATTTTTTTTTTTTTTTTGTATTTTTAGTAGAGACAGGGTTTCACCATGTTGGTCAGGCTGATCTCAAACTCCTGACCTTGTGATCCACCTGCCTCAGCCTCCCAAAGTGCTGGGATTACAGGTGTGAGCCACCGTGCCTGGCCATAACCTGCAGTTTTAAACACATCGGGCTGAATATAGTTGAGGGCGCTTAAATGCTATGATGCTGTATTCAGCTGGGCCAGGAATGTAGAGAACAGCGGCTCCCTACTCTGTGTTGGGCCAGAGATTGCTGAAATGTCTAGCATATTAGATCAACCAGATTTTTAGTTCTAAAGGTGAAGCCAGAAGTGGTTTTTTTTTTCCTCTCAAAAACACACATAGACTCAAAGGTATGGATACAATACCTGGAGGGCTATGGTTCTTTTTCCAGGATTGTCCCTCTCAGCAGGAATGGAGGATCCCTAGCTAGAGAGGAGAGCTGGGGGTGACACCTTCTTGCCCAGTGGAGAACAGCTGGTGGTGTGGCCTCAACAGGTTCTTAGCAAGGTGAGTTCCTTAGCCTTTCTACTAGTGAGGTGTTAGGGTTAAGGTGTAGCACCATTGACTGGGCCCATGTGGGGAGGATATTAAAAGCATTTCACAATTACACAGCTGCCTGGGCACCGACAGAGTCCTAGAGCAGTGTCAACTGTGCCAGGTCCAACCCTTCAGTCGCTGGATCATGGGGAGGCATGGAGTCCCAGTGTAGAGGCTGGGCAGTGGTAGTAGGCATGCAGGAATTCAGGGAAGCCGCTACTTACCACCATGTAAAAAGGATTTCAATATTTTCACCCTGGTAGGGATGCACCAGTGTGTGCTTCTCAGCCTCAGTACTGGACATATGCTCCATTGTCCTAAGGTTGTCCCAAAGAGGCCACCATTAGACCTCACCTCTTATGGACAGGTGGGAGATGTCTGAACGCAACCACATGTTGCCCAGTGACAGGGGCTGGGCTGACCAGGACACAGAGGGTGACTTGCCTTCTGGGGCTGAGCCAGTCACTCATAATCCTAGCGTAGCCCTGGAGCTTCACTGCACCTGCTATGTTACAGGAAGTTGTACCAGCAGCTCTACACCAAGGTGTATAGTCGGTGACCACTTTAAAGAAAGACTCATTAGAAAGAGGCATTGTTTGGGGAGGCCAACAGGCCAGCTGTTGGGGACCATGCCAGAGGTTCTGTGTCAAGGTACCTGGCTTGATGCTTACTTCCCACTGTCTGTTTCTTGAGTTTATTTTGCGCCATCTGCCTTCTTCCACCTGATTTGGAATTCCAGGACTGCTGTGTAGGCTTCTCTTCAGATGAGATGCAGCAGTGTTCTCAACTGGCAGGGGCAGCCTTCTTGGGGGCAGGGACTGGGCATCCGTGTTACCTATCCTGGGCCCATCTATTTCTTTCCCCTTGACACCCACCACAGAGGTCTGTGTGCAAGAGGGTTGGTTGATACCAATTTTAATGAGGGAACCTATCTTCTTGGAACCATCCAGAAGCTGTGGTCTTTTTCCCTGGAACACCCCACCCCCGATATCCCAGTGCTGGATTCAAGCTGGTGAACCACAGGTCAAAATTTTCAGTTGCTGTCTTCCAGGGCCTTGGTTGTTCCACTGTCCCCTCTCCCTGTACCAGGATCATCGTGATCCAATGGATCTGATGGAGTTGCTACACCCAGCTTGGCATGCAGGGGTGTTTGGCACATCCCTGCCTGTGGAATTCTACGCTGTAAGGGAGATGCTGCCAGGGTATTACCTGATTCACGAGGCATGTCCTACCATCTGTGTTATATTTTTTTAAGATCAGAATTACGAATATTTCAGGAGTCATCTGGGATCTGAAGAAGCAAGAACCCACTTTCTGAGTCTTTTCCTTAACCATTCATGGGGGGCAAGAAACGTCACAGGTTTGTTGTGAAGGTCAAATGAAAGAGAACTTGAGAAAATTTGCAAATCCTTCAGTTCAAGGTGAAAGAAGGTAATTTATTATTAATTCATATTGTTATTTTGTAGCATTTCTTAGAATATGTATACCAAATGCCTTTTTTGACTGGTGCAATCTTTCTGTAATTCCAGTCTGGGATGTTAGCTTATTTGCTTAGAGAATGGTGTAAAGAGGGGAGCCCGAGGCCGGCAGATCACCTGAGGTCAGGAGTTCAAGACTAGCCTGGCTAACATGGTGAAACCCTGTCTCTACTGAAAATCCAAAAATTAGCCAGGCATGGTGGCGGGCACCTGTAATCCTGGCTACTTGGAAGGCTGAGGCAGAATTGCTTGAACCCAGGAGGCGGAGGTTGCAGTGAGCTGAGATCATGCCATTGCACTCCACTCTAGCCTGGGAGACAAGAACAAAAATTCCATCTAAAAAAAAAAAATCACTTTCTGGGCAGTCTGAATTTCTTAACCTGCCCCAGAGAGCTTAAAAACCTTAGAAAATGTGGAGGATCCACATTTTTTTTTAAAATATATATCCTCTGTTCATTTCTGGAAGCCCTAAGGAGGCTGAGAGTTACATTCTCTGTCACTGCCCAAGATTCTCTCATGAACTGTATAAACTGTTGAACTGCATGCTTGTCTCATAAACCCAGTTGGGCAAATATTATAGGCTTATTTCTGTCACCTCTGGCTGGCGGAGTGTTTGTATTTGTCCACACATCCTTTATGACCAGGGCACGCCCTGGATAGGAGAAGCTTGTGCCTTCCCAGCTGGAAAATGCCCATAACTCATCAGCCCAACATTAGACTGCTAATTGTAGGTCTGGATTCATAGTGTTCTTGAAAGCTTCAGGGTGAGATTAAACTGCCTTTTGACAGTGATTGACAGCTTTCAAGATTGAAATAATGAGCCTGGAGTCCCCATTCCCTGCAAACCATTCTGGAGTTAATTTCCTTGCATTCTTCCTACCTTCCAGAAACCTGACTCCTGTGCAGCTCTGTGTTCAATAGATGTCACATCTATCTTTTGCTCTTTTGCCAAAATTAATTGCCAGCATTATCCAAGGGAGTTATCTATATTAGTCTCAAACCAATCAGGTCTTGCAGCTAGAGGATCATCAGTATAATACATGCTTTATTGCCTCGGTGACTTTCAGTCTCTGCCCTGGCAGGGGCCCTAGGAGATTGGTTTGAGGCATTGCAGTTTGATTGTGCTTGTAATTGATGGACCGGAGGCTGGAGCTGAGAAAATGCCCCAAGGATTATATTTTCTTAGGATGTTTTTGACTCAGAGGTGTGCACCACCATGGAATGACTATTGTGTGTGGAGGGAAGATGGTTCCCTGGAGTTGGGCATCAGGCACTTGGCTGGGATGCTCCTGACCCAGGGATCCATGCTCATCTTGATCCTCAGTTCTGGGTGTGTCTGGGCCATATTTCCAGGGTCCTTGGCTTCCACCAGATGCAGCATAATCATGGTTTTGAGAGCATAAAGAGTCCTTATTGTACTGTATCCTGGTCTTCATCATCATCACTTCCATAGACTGCACTTCACAGAGCATAGAATTCCGCCCCCCCGCCCTTTTTTTTTTTTTTTTTTGAGACAGAGTCCTGCTCTGTTGTCCAGGCTGGAGTGCAGTGGTGTGATCTTGGCTTACCACAACCTCCACCTACCAGGCTCAAGCAATTCTCCTGCCTCAGCCTCCCAAGTAGCTAGGATTACAGGCACATGCTACTATGCCTGGCTAATTTTTGTATTTTCAGTAGAGATGGGGTTTCACCATGTTGGCCAGGCTGGTCTCGAACTCCTAAACTCAAACGATCCACCTGCCTCGGCCTCCCAAAGTGCTGGGATTACCGGCATGAGCCACTGTGCCTGACCCTGAACTGACTTTTAATTCCTCCCAATTACTTTGAGAACTATAATTCCATTTTTAAAGGTGAAGACACAGGCTCAGAGAGATTGGGTAATTTGCCCACAGTTCCTCTGATGGTAACTGGCAGAAAGGGGAACTGACCAGAAATCCAAGCCCAAGCTATTTCTCTCTGTCCACACCATATGTCAGCTGTGTCGATTCTTATGCCATCCTCTTTGAAAAGAACTCAGAGTGCTTTTGAAAACCCACATTTTGCAATTGCTGCTTTATAGAGTGTCAATGTTTGTCTAAGTTAATTCTCAGGTAGTGACGATCAAAGATGTAACAGTTCATCCAGGGTTTACCTAGTTAATTCCAGCACAGAACCAGAGGCCCCCAAATACAAACAAGATTTCTGGCCTCTCTAGCACTAACCTCCTCTCCAGATGCCTTCCATGAGGCATATGTGTGTGCTAGAGGAGTGGAGGAGCTAAGTTTGGGTCTCTGTACTGTTCCCTTCTCATCTGTTTAGTTTAACCTCCAAAGTATTGTACCATGTTCTCTGTGTCCAATGGAAAATGATGTTTTTACATTGCATCATACGTCATTCTTAACCCCAGAGTGGGGCTGGAGTGTTGGAACACTTCAGCACAGGACTCTGTTAAAAAAAAAAAAAGAGCTATGAGAGGCTCTTTTTGTTTTTCTAAGTCAGCTGAACTAGTAAAACAGTTTTACAACTGTTTTTTTAAGTTCCGTTCAGAAAGACAAGCTTGAAAAAATAGGTGATGCTGAAGTGTCATTTTAGTAAAATTTTTTTTCCCTGTTAGAAGAGAGGTTGGCTCTTCCTTGATTCTAATCTTTAGGTTGTTTCTCCAAGAGCTACCTTTCTGGTTTTTTTCTTTCTGCCCCATGAGGTCTTCAGTCCTAGATACTCTCATCCTATAATAGCCAGAAATGACCCCTTGATCCATGGAGTTTGACTTGGGCTGAAATCAAGTTTCAAGAAATACCACGGGGCCCTGTGACTTTGTCACATGTCACCCTGGCCTGTGAGGGGGCCGTGTGACTCCCGCCCTGAAGTGTATCAGTCACATGCCCTTGTTTGTCTGCCCCCTCCCCAGCTCCCCAGCCCAACTCCCTAGTGTCAGTGTCCTCTTTCTTAAATCTGCACTGGACTGGGGGAGTTCTTCATTTGATGCATGTTCCTGTGGTGTGCGTGTGTGGGTGTGTGTGTGTGTGTGTGTGTGTGTGCGTGGTAAGAGTGAAGAGATGATCAAGGAAGAGTGAGGCAGCTCGAGTTTCATTATGAACGGTTCTTCTGAGAAGAGAGGTCACTTTCATATTATGAGAAAAGCTAGGAAGAGGTCAATGCCAACCTGCACCCCTCTGTGATTGGCTATCCCCTTCACCTGCCTTGTGTAATGTTGCCCCCTTTCCCTAAGACCCCCAGGAGGGTCTAGTTCAAGAAAATGGGCCGTAATGGTTGACTGTGCCCGAGAGATCAGGCTCTTCCATGTGCGGAGGAGTCTTTGGAGATGGCACCGTTTCCAGGAACAGGAAGGCCTTGGAGAGTGTGTGGGCTCCTTGGGCAGAGGCAAAGTTTCTTTTGGACTCTTCCTTAGTCTTCTTCATTTCCAAATTTCAAAAGTGATTTCTCTTTCTTTTCTTTTCTTTTTTTTTGTTTTGTTTTTGAGATGGAGTATTACTCTTGTCACCCAGACTGGAGTGCAGTGGTGTGATCTCGGCTCACTGCAACCTCTGCTTCCCAGGTTCAAGTGATTCTCCTGCCTCAGCTTCCTGAGTAGCTGGGATTATAGGTGCACACTAGCACACTCAGCTAATTTTTGTATTTTAGTAGAGAGGGGGTTTTACCATGTTGGCCAGGCTGGTCTGAAACTCCTGACCTCAAGTGAGCTGCCTGCCTTCGTCTCCCAAAATGCTGGGATTATAGGTGTGAGCCACCACACCCGGCCCAAAAGTGATTTATTTGGACTCTTCCTTACCTCATCAGAGAGGAGCTGCTACTTTGTTGCCACAGACTGTCCTCAGGGAGCCTTTGATCCTGTCTCTGCTGTTCCCTGTGCTGCAACCTGGGCTTTCAGCAGGCGAAAGACATAGCAGACCTGCCTACAGCTGTGGGCAGTCCAGCTTGGCTTGTTACCAAGGGATTTGCTCAGCTTGCTTTGAAGAGCTTGTGTCGCCCAGTGAGGAACGCTGTGGGCTTCTCCTTCCACTCTGTGTTGCCAGTGGCCTACCTCTGAGCTGCCCATCGTGGCCACAGTATCATCTGTTGGAACCTTAAAAAAAAAAAAAAAAAGTCAATCCCTGCTCAAGACCTACAAAACTGGAATATCCAGGAGTGGAATATCAAATCTGTGTTATTGAACCCAGATCCACAGGGAGTTCTGATGCTCTTCTAGGTTTTAGAACCATGTCTGTTTACTCATTTACTAGCCAATGGGGAAGCTGGGAGGAGGGGCAAGATGATACTTGGGTGGGGCCTTCTGTCCTTTTGGTTACCTTGAGCATAGCTTCTGGCCTTCCTGGTGAAACAGCCTGCTGCTGACCTTGAACCTGGGGTGGGTTCAGCTGGACCCTCTAGTCCCTGATGGGGCATCCCCTGGGAGTAGGCTTGAAGTAGAAGCAGCTTTCTGGGTGTGCGATGCCCCTGAGACATAGCAGGTGGCCTCACTGCTGAGTAACTAGAGGTGCCCAGGCCCTGGCTGGGTGTGCATTATGGAGGAACAGCTTGGTGCACCACCTGCAGGGTTGCCTGGTGACTGCCCAGCAGGAGGGAGGCGAGGGCACTTCTTGGGCTGGTGCTCACTGCTGGCCCAGTGGAGGGAGCATTCATCTCACTAGAGGAGTGTCAATGGCACCTGGTTCCTGCCTTCTCAGCTCCCAAGTGCCCCTTTCCTTGCTACAGCAGGAGAGGAGACTTGGCCAATGGGGGAAGAGTCATTTATCCATGAGTTCCAATTCAGGAACATCTGAAATATTGACAGGCTGCCTTTTAAAACATTTACAACAAAAATAGTTTTATGGACTCCCGCAGGGGACAAAAAAGAAAAAAAAAGTTATATTTCTGATTTCACTCAATAAAGGAATGATACTGAGAAAATCAGCTTTGTCATTTCATCACTAAAATGTTAATGTCTGTGCTGTTTGGGAAGTTACAATGCAGAGGCAGCTTTGTCCCCGCCCCGCACCCCCCGCTTTTTTTTTTTTTTTGAGAGAGGGTCTCACTCTGGGGTACAGTGGTGCAATCTCGGCACACTGCAACCTCTACCTCCTGGGTTCAAGCGATTCTCATGCCCCAGCCTCCTGAGTAGCTGGGACTACAGGCGTGCACCACCATGCCCGGCTAATTTTTGTATTTTTAGTTGGCCAGGCTGGTCTTGAACTCCTGGCCTCAAGTGATCGGCCTGCCTCAGCCTCCCAAAGTGCTGAGATTACAGGCATGAGCCACTGCGCTTGGCTAACCTTTTTGGATTTTTAAATGTGTTCATGGGCTGCATCAGGAAGCCAGGCGACCTCTGGTCCCTACGTCTGGGGTGTTCACAACAAGAGAAGATCATAAACATCATGTCAAAGGCAGGAAAAACAAAACTCTGCCCTCTGTGGTATTAAGTCCCAGTACGTGAAATTCCAAATGTCCAAAGGGGAGCAGAGAGCAGCACACACGTGTATCGGTTGCTTGTCCACCTGGCAGTTGAGTGCCTTCACTGGGTATTTGTGGTAGCTACAGCCTAGATAGTGCTGCTCTGTGCTGGGCACCGTGCTAAGTGCTTGCCCTATATTAACCCTTTTAGTCTTCTCTACATCCCTGAAATGTGTTTATGCAGTTCTTATTCCTGTTTTCATATGAGGAAGCAGACCCAGAGGATGAAATAATCTTATCAAGGTCACACAGCTGGGAAATGGAGAAATTAAAATTCAAACCAGACAGGCATCCTCCAGAGCTAATGGTTTAACCCAGGCACTGAGTTGCCTTTTCCCAAAGTAGAGGGTAAGTCAGTCAGGCAGCCACAGCTCTCAGGATACCTCCAGCACACTTCATGCTGGGCCCCTTTGTAGTGGCTGGGCTCTCCCCTTGAAGGGTTTTCTCCATCTCTTGGTCTACAATCTAGCTTCCCAGCCTTCTGCAACCAAATCCTTTCCTTACTGGTCAGAAATGCCTGGAAATTGCAGATTTGTTCAGGGAGATTTTTCCCACCATAGCTCAGAAAGGTCTGAGCCTGTCTGTCACTGACATTTGACCTCATCCTCGTCACTTCTGGCCTTCCAGTGGGGCTGGTCTGTTCTAACCATCTGTAAGCTTAGAACTGTACGGTCCCCTTTGTGGAAATCTGCTTCCAAGAGTGGTCCCTGGAAGGAGAAGGTGACTTCTATATCTGTCCTCTGGTTGATGGCTTGAGTAGATGTGCTGGCCAGGTTGGACTGGAAGGTCTCAGTCCTCCCGGCATGCTCCACACACACCATGCTTAGGGGAAAGAGGCTCTTCCTTGATGGCTCCAGGCTGCAGCATCAGTTGAATCCTAGCTAGAATTTTGAAGCATCATTGTGCTCATCAGAAATATTTAATTAAGGCTGCATATTAATGGTGTGTTTTTCCAGGCCCTAGGCAGGACCAGTTTAGTTGGAAACAGTTCCTGGCCACATGGAGAGGGGCGCCTCAGATTGGAGGTGGAAAGAGCATCAATTGTGGGGCACAGGGCTTTGGGATCCTGTCTGTTTCTGCTCTTCTTTCTATGGGTCTGAGTTTTCTCATCTGTAAAATGAAGCCATTAGAAAGTTGGAGCTTTTGAGATTTTTCCTGGGTATACATTTGTCCAGAAGTATGTTCCCACCATGGCTCAGGGAAGTCTGTGCCTCTGTCTGTGACATATGATGAATTTTGAAATCTGGATACACAGAACTCTCTAGGGAGAGAGAAGAATGAAGGTGAATGAGCCCTTCCTCCATCCTTCCCCTGTACATATAAGAGCATAATTTAAAGTCACCCACTCTAAGTATAATATTTACTTAAACTTGCACAGGTTTTTCCTGTCACTCCATGATATATGTTTTATTTAATATAAAAATAGTGGTAGCTGGGTGTGGTGTCATGTTCCTGTAGTTCCAGCTACTCGGGAGGATGAGGTGGGAGGATCACTTGAGCCCAGGAGTTTGAGAGCAACCTGGGCAACATAGCAAGACTCTGTCTCTACAAAAAGATAAAATAAATAGGAATAGTGTTATTTCCACATCTTTGAATCAGTTTAATACTCTATGAGTGTGTCCCCTGAGTGGGCTTTGTATGCCCCTGACACCAAAATCTTGGTTGGAGTCTGGGAGGTGAAGCTTGAGGGGTAGGGCCCATGTACTGCTCACGTTGTGAGGGGAAATGTATAAAAATAGTCCCCCACCTGGACAACCTCAGAGTCTTATTTTCACACTGCTTCTAGCATCTGCCTTCATGGACCCAACAATTATGTCAACATCTTACCTTGACAATGCTCCACTTCTGAAGATGTGCTTTGAGGGAGTACACACAATCCTTGCCACTCCCCCAAACCTTGCTTCTGCCCAGACCCAGCCTGGTTCCCTGGAGAGAGCCATGCCTGAGTCTGCCGAGATGCCTGCTCCAGAGTGTTTCCAGGGCCCTTTCCAGCTCTTAGGTTCTGTGGATCTATGTGAGATCACAAAGCTGAGACAGGCACGCTGACAACTGGGTAGATGGCACAACAGTATGCTAATCCAGGAGATAAAAGAGAAAGGGAGACAGAAAAGAACAGGGTGAAATCCCAGAGGGAGCGCCAGGGCCCCTGGGACTTCCAGTTGCTTCCAGCGGCAGAAGGAGGACAGCTCCAGCTGCTACAGCACTTCCCAGGACCAAACATGAGGAAGTCTACCCAGCAGGTGCTGGGAGAGAGGCAGCCCCAACCAGAGCCAATATCAGATGGGAGTTCCTAGGGGAAGATGATCCCGCTGGGCTTGGGAGTAGGCTGGGACCCCTCTCTTCTCCAACCCTTCACTCTCCCGTCCAGTGCTCTTCTGTCTCTTCCTTCTCTTCTTTTCTCCTTCGCTCTGACTTGGTCCTGGTGGTGAAGGACCAGATGTGAGCATCACTGCCTGGCTTGGAAGAAGCTCTTGGGTGGCTGGGCTGGGGGTTCGTGAACAATGCTGAATCTTACTCCATTTGTTTTCACCTTAGTTTTGCTCCCTTCTTAGCATCCTGCTCTTCTGAAAAGGAAGCTGTGATTTCCCTGAATAAACTAGTGCTTTCATTGTCCAGCATTGGCAAGGAGGAAAATGCTCTGAGAGGGCAAAAAGTAGTTGGATGACCCTGACTCTCTCCAGCTTTACCTTCCTTTGGGGGAATTTCTCACGTATTTAGTACGAACACCCACATACTAGTTTTAAGGTAGTGCCATTTTCCTCTAACTGTGGTGGGCCAAGCTTGGGTGCATGACTCTCTAACCTTTCGCTAATTGTCTATGTTGTGTTAGGAGTCTGGTGGGATGTTTAGACAGGACTTTAGTGAAAATGTGGAGACAGTAAAAAGGAAATGAATGGAGGCTGACAGAGCTAGGTAACTGCCCTGTAGGGCATAGCCCATCTTAGCTCACAGAGCCTGCCACAGTCCTCATTTTTTTGGCCTTCTTCATGGGCTGGGTTCGCTCTTCTCACTGCAGCCCACAACTGGTTATCCGGCCTTCTAAAAATCCCCAGCTAGGAGAGTTCAGCCCAAAGAGGCAGATGGGAGGATCACCTCTTCCAAGGACTTTAAGGCCTCTCTTCTGGGTGCTACTTTCCTGTTAGACACCTTCCTTTTCTGTGATGATTGAACTAGGGAAGGAGAACTTCCCTTCCCCATCTAGGGAGAGAGACTTCCTTTCCATCTGAAGGGTCCTGGCCTTACTCCTCAAGATAATGGAGAAGAATTTAATACAGTGAATTCAACATCTCCAGCCAGTATGGGAGATACCATAAGGGACAGGACACATATTTCCTTTTTAGCTCCAGTGCTCTGGGCCTCAGCTTCCTTGTTTGTGGAGTGTGCATATTTAGAGTTCCTACTTCAGTGTTGAGGGCTCTCTGTGATGGTGAGGTTAATACATACAAGGCATTTAGAATAGTTCCCAATGAATGACTTTTATCAGTAATGTGTTCCCAGCAGATCTGCTCAGTGTGTGAGTCTAGTCCATGAATGGCCCAGAGTGGGAAGATAGCATCACCATCCATGACTCAAGTGAAGCACATCATGATTTTTCAAAGTATTCATCTATGCATCGCTTATTAGTTTCCATACCAACCCCAGAGTGTAAGTTCCACAAGGCAGGGAATTTGTCCATCTTGATTGCCACTATATCCCAAGTGCTTAGCATAATGTCTGACTCATAGTAGATGCCCAATAATTACTTGTTGCATGACTGAGCTCTGTGAGTTAGATGGAGTGGGTAGTATTAATCCATTTGACAGAAGAAGAAAGTGAGTCCCAGAGACATGATATGACTCTTCTAAGGTTGCATCAGGAGTTAGCCGCAGAGCTGGGGCAAGACCCTGAGTCTCCTCAGTCCTGATGCTGTGCTCCATCCCCAGTGTGCTGTTGGATCTATCAAGAGTTGTGCCTGCTGGCAGGTTGGAAGCAGGGAATGAACCCTGAGCTGCCACCAGGTCAGCTTCATGGATTCCATCGACCCTGCTGCTCTGGGCCTCTGTGCACACCTACATGTGTGCATGCTAGGAGTCAGAGGTTGTACAGACTGTAGACTAGTGGCATCTGCTACACGAAATCCTGCCAAGGGCCAGCTTTGGAGAAGGCGTCTGTCTGCCCCTGAGTTAAGTGGGGGTGGAACATCTGACCACATGCCCTCTTGCACCAGGCGTTGTCTACATTAGGCTTCCGAGTGTTGGGCATGGTTGCAGGGTAAGGCTGCATGATTGCACCAGGCATGTTGGTTTGGCCTCCCTGAGGTGGTGCACAGATTGCCTTTCTGTAAATAGGATGTCTGTCACCTGAGGCATTTGTACCAGGCACCTCATTCCTTTTTTGGCTTCCTGTGGATTTGGAAGGAAACTTGGGGGCCATTTTTTTTTCATCCTTTTCCCTCCATATAAGACTATACCAAATATATTCCAGAGGTATTATTTGCTCTTAAAAAGGCTCAAGAAATAGGCCTAACTACATCTAAAAGTTTTTCTAAATCAAGGGTTGGCAATTTTTTTTTTAATTTGTAAAAGGCCAGATAATAGAGATTTTAGGCTTTTTTGGGCCATGCTGTTGCAGCCACTCAACCATGCCTTTGTAGCATGAAATCAGCCACAGACACCCCAGAACAGAGGAGCAGCATGGCTGTGTGCCAATAAAACTTTATTTACAAAAATAGGCATCGGGCTGGATTGGGCCCTTAGGCTGTTGGTTTGCTGACTCCTGTTCTAAATGGTTATCTTTGGGTCAGCCCATCTTTGGTCTTGCTAGTCTTGGGTGCTGCTTGAGTCAGATAATCCAAGAGAAATAAAATTCCATATTGACTCCTCTCCTTAGCCTCTGCTTCAAAACCTTTTTAAGAGACTATTTACTCAAGAAAGAGCTTGGAAAGTCCTGGAAACATGTGCCTTTCATGCAGATGCCTTACTGCATGGAGAAAGGCAGCCTTTCACCCCAAATTTCTGTTGATCTGGAGAAGCCACACAGAGGTGGGCCCGGTTGGGCGGCCTGTCTTGGGTGAGTTTGGGTTACTGTAAAAGCTCAGACACTTGGGTTCTTGGCTCTGTATGCCCTCCCTGTCTTCCTAAAGCCAAGAAAAATGAAAGGCGAGGGCTGTCTGAACTAGGGTGTGATATTTAAGTCTTAGAGGGTAGGGTGAAATATAACGGAGCCGTTCTGTTCATTGAGCCAAGCCCGTGGGCTCCTTAATAATCCATGGTCAGGATTGCAGCCCTGTGGGGGAGGCAGTGGGAGCCTTCAGCAGCTTGAAAGTAGATGTCTGGATTCCAGGAGGTACAAGCTTCCAAGAAGGAAATTTTCATAGCTCATCTTTGCACAAGGAGGTTTTAATGGAAATTTGAACACTCCTAGTAAACACCCTTGCTATTAGCATCTTTCATTTTGACAGAGGAGTTTTCTTCCTCTGTTCTGATGGATTATCCAGGCTGGGCTGGGTTCCTGTGTGGAGTTATGGGCTCTCTTTAGGGAAACATTTGGTGTGGTAGAAAGATCTTGGTTTCTGGAATGAGATTTGTGTCTTGACCTTGTGCCATTAATTGTAGATAAGATTCTCAGGCAAGGTCTTTGACTTCTCTGAGCTTTAGGTCTCACTGTTGCTGGGTGATGGAATGAGAGTGGGTTTACAAAGCACTGAGCACAGAGCCCAACACATAGTAGGTAGCCTAGAAGGGAAAACAGAACTCCAGTTGCTAATATCCAGATCTGCCCCGCCATCTTTGGGGCTGGGTTGTCTGTGCTCCCCTGACAAGGAACCACCCAGGATTCACTTTCAAAGATGGGAAAGGAGGCCCGAAGGGGACATGCTACCACAGAGTGAGCAGGCATTCCTGAGAGTCGGTCTGTCCTTTCCTCTCCCACTGGAGATACTCAGCCAGTGTGGGGGCCACGCAGCACTGGGGAAGGGACACATGTCTGGGAATATTGGGGATGACCTTCTTGTGTGAAGTTTTTCAGAACAGGCCGGCAGTGGCCTGGGACATGGATAGCTCAGGCTGCCTGCTTCGCTCCTATGCTTGTCCTCGTGACTTAGATTCTTCAAGGTGGAGAGGCTCCCTGGCTGGTCCCCTACACAAGGCCCCTATATCTGTGCTGGGTGGTGGTTCTGATCCCTTTTTCCCTGTGGGGTGGATCAGAGCTTCCTGTGGCTTCTCTGTGGGGCTGGGGGGCCCTAGCACACTGTGAACTAGTGGGAGGCAGTGAGCTGGGAATTCAGTGGAGGAGGGAGAGGGAATAGGAGGAGGATGAGGAGGAAGAGGAGGAGGCAGTTGAGACAGTTCTCTCACTTACGCAGAAAGTGTGTGATCACAGCCAGCCCCACACAGACTTTCCTCCAAATGAGAAGGGAGTGAGAAAATGTAATTTTAGTGTCTGGCTTTTGACTGACTCCCTGTGGAGGTTCCTTCTGGGCTGTGGTGTTGGGTGTCTCTCCTTCCCTCCAAGAGACAGCCGGGTCTGGGCCTGGAATAAGTGAGTTCAGATGGTAACTGGGGAATGGCCATAGGGAGGGAGTGAAGAGCCATGCCTGTGCCCCAGGAGGCTGGGGGGCTTGGATTTCAGGACATCAAGGAGGTGACGTCAAGGACACTGCAGGGGGGATTTAGGGACAGGGTAGTGGGGTCAGTGCCTGACTCAGTCCGAGCTGAGCTATATTGGGTCTCTGTTCCTACGCTGAGGCATGCTCTCCTAGGCGTGAGGCCATGTTTTCCAGGCCACAGTCCACGGCCTCGCTGCCAACACAGGTGTGCATTTTGGTGGAGGCTTGCTATCCTCTGTGTGAAACCAAGGCAGCACAATATTTCCCTGAAATCGGGGCTCCTGGAACATGACCCTGCCAGGAAGCTGAAAGTCCTGGGAGAATATGTTCCGGGCAGGGCCCGGGGGGCACCTCCATGCCCCACTGCCTTGTGGCTCCTGGCACGGAAGATGCTGGACAGTGTATACTCTGCCGGCTGGACAGGCTCTCATGTCTGCATGTGAAAATCAGGTTCTGGGGAGTTTATAAACCAGAGAGAACCCCTCCACCCAGCCCACAGAGTGCCAGCAATTCCCTCAGTGATTCGTGTGTGGAGGATTCACACTTGGTGGAAAATCTACTTAACATTTTTATCCTATTTTCCCTCCACTCACTGTCAGTCCTCATGTGTTAGGGGAGTGGAAACTCATTTAAATATGAGTCTATGAAAAAATGTAATTAGGAGGATAAATAGAAAAATGCATATAATACATTTCCGTGTCAGACATAAATTACTTTATCCACACCACTGCACCCCTCCAATTAACCCGGGGAGTTGGGAGTTGTCTGTGGGATGAAACCCTCTTAGGAGATTTTCCAGAGGAACCCAACTATTAGGAACTCCTTAAAAGCAGAACTTAAATGATAGCATATAGTTAAGTGCATATTAGAAACTTCACGATTCCATTTAAACTAATCATTCAGTGACTTCATCACGGGTCAGAAAACATATGCTCTCTTCTCGGTACATTTTGCACCTGCAGAAGGATCACTTGTGGAGGAAGAAGGGGTAGATGAGGGTCACATGATTTTTGTCTTCTTATGTTGGAAGACAATGCTTATGGAAGGGGATTAGACTTTTTGCTGTGTCCCCAGGTAGCAGAGTCGGTGCCATTGGTTAGAAGTTATAGAAAGGTGGATTTGGGGTCAATCCGATGCAATATTTTCTAGCAAAGAATTTTGGTTAAAAACACAGGCTTTGTATTCAACCACAATGAAAGCTGAAGCCCAGCTCTGCAACCTGCTAGCTGGGGGACCTTGGGAAAATTTACTTCTCTGGGCTTCAGTCTCTTCGACAGGAAGACGGGCAAAACTATAGTGAAACCTCATACCCTCATAGAGTTGCTCTGAAGATTTAAAGAATACACTTAGCTCACAGTTAGGGAAATTCAGTAAAAGGTGGATATTATTACTAGAAGATAGGGTAGCAATAGAAAGAAAACTTGTGGTCCTGTAAAATTGAAGTTGCCCTGCAGTGGGATGGGGCATATGAGGATAGTGAGTGCTTCACCATCACTGGAGATTTTGACAGCAGCTTGGTGTGTGGCTTCTTCTCAGGAGTGATTTTTGGAGATTCAGGAATCAGATTCCTGGGCTAGATGCCGTGCTCTTCAAGTTTAGCTGTGACCGTCTCAACCACTTGGGAATTTTTTCCTTTAAACAATTGTAAGAATTGTTTTTGAAAATATCAAAGTTCAGAGAAGAAATTTAAAAATTACTCAAAAATCTCACTTCCTAGGCATAACCATCATGAACATTAGAGGAAACTCAATCTCTCTATCAACACACACACACACACACACACACACACACACACACACACACACAGAGCTAGAAAGATATGTAGATCACAGATTGACAGGAATAATTTTAGAATAATGGGATCACACTCTACATCCCAATTTTAACAAAGAGTATTAACGTACATGGCTTGAATTTCTAAGAGGAAACAAGTACATCTAAAGGAAGTTCTGAGTTCTGGATAAATATGTCTTCATTGAAATGGATATTTTTTAGAAGAGCTCATCGAGGTTATGAAAAATTTTAAGAAGATGGAGTCATTGCTTTCTGTTAATACCTAGTTTCAATTTTAGACTTTTGAGCCCATGTTATAAATGATGAAAAAATTAGCAATCACCTTCTTCTTCCTACCTCCTACCCCGTTTCTTATTTTAATTATAGCATTATTTTTACATTGTTAAGGCTGATAATATCTAACAAGTCCCTGAGTTGTTTAGTCTCAAGCATGTCCCCTACATAGGAATTCAATTTCCAGTTGTATTCTTTCTGTTCTAGTTTAGTCGACAATCTAAAATGGGATTATTTTGGTCTTTAATTTGTTTTCTTTGACCTGCTGTCTAACTCTTCTGGATTCATTGAATATATGTTTTTGTTAATTTCTTCTATAGCATTAAACATTTGCAGGGAATTTTCTTTGTTTCTTTGGTTATGTTTTCTTCTAGAGAGGTTCTTCATCATCATAATAGCACAATATGCTATTATACTCCTTATTTTCCTCCTGTAGTGTGTGTTCACAAGTGCCATATTTTTTTTATCTTGCATATGTTTAACTTGGGTAGCTCTGTCCACTTCTTCTAATCACTCTGATATTGAGGGCAAGTACTTTAGGACTCCTTTTGTGACTTACCTGAAACCTCTGCCATGGTGTCAGCTCCAGTTTGAGATGCTTTCTGATGCCTGGGAGCATTATAGGGGAACATGGGAGATGAGGGTGGTCAGACTCAGAGGTGTGTGCTCCTTTGGGTAGGACCACATTTAACTCTTGCATGACTTTGTTAAATGTGCTGTTCCAGGGTTCATTCCACTAATGAGGGGATATAGGAGGGGATGTCCTTGCCATTTAGATGGTCCCCTCAATTAAGCATTGAGCCCTGGAACCTATGTTTCTATGAGAGAGAGAGAAAGAGACTCCTGATTGTTCATGCTGCTGTTTTATAGCTCTTTTTCTAATAGTTCTCAATCTGTTTCCGCAACTCTCTCCGTATTAAGTCAGAAAAGACGAAGAAATGGTGTCACACCCACAGTCTGCTTCTCTGCAAATATATAGTAATTAGTGAGAAGTCGAAAGATTTTGGCCTCAGCAATAATACTTCTGAAGCATGGAGTGGGGTTAGGAACCTGACAACTTCTGCTAAATCCTGTTCCTGCCCCCACCCTCACCCCAGGTCTTTTAGATGTTGATAGTATGAGTGTGTGCCAGTTCCTTGTTTGATTGCTGCTCGCTTTCCTCCTTCATTTATTGGTTTTTGTTTTTTTGTTTTGTTTTGTCTGATTATGTATTGGGACACTCTGCCATCTTTCTCCAAATCCTCCCTGCATATCTTTTAAAAAAATACAATTTCCTAGCCTCAACACAGAGCTATAGAATTAGATTCCCTTAGGGGAGGGCCACAGAAATTTATATTTTTATAAAACTTCCAAGGCGTTCTAACAAACAGCCAAGTCTGGGATCCATTTTAAGTTTCCCCTAAGATTCTTTCCAGTGCTGAGATTCCGTGGTTCATTGTGTTCTCTTTAAGAAGGAGGGAGGGGGTGTTAGCACAGCGATTCTGTCATATTCTCAGGCATGGCATCCTCTCACTATGCAGAAGAAGGGCTTACGTCTCTCTTTATGCCAATTCTTCCCTTTGTCTTGGTCCATTTGGGTTGATATAATAAAAATGCCTTGCACTGGGTGATTTGCAAACAGTAGAAATTTATTTCTCACAATTCTGGATGATGGCAAGTCCAAGATCAAGGTGCTTGTGGTTTTTGGTAAGAGCCCACTTCCTGGTTCATACATGGAGCCTTCTGTGTCCTCACATGATGGAAGGGACCGGGCAGCTCTCTGGGACCTCTTTTATAGAGCAGTAATCCTGCTTATAAGGGTTAAAATTGCCACATACAAATTTTGGGGGAGGGACACAAATATTCAAACCATTACAAAGGGATAAGGTTGGAGGATCTTCTCATTTCTCTTTGTCACAATGACCTAAAGATACCCTCCATGTTTTAGCAAACTTGCCCTTGAGTTAATGAATGGATAAGTTGTTCTCAACTCTGGCTGCACATTAAAATCACTTTGGAAGCTTTTAAAATATTGATGCCTGGGCCTCACCCCTAGGCATGTGGAGTTAATTGGTCTAGGGTAGGGCCAAATCACTGGCCTTGTCTTTGAGTTCCCTAGGTGTTCCATCTAGTGTGCTTCCAAGACTGAGAACCAGTAGATTGTTCTTTCTTATTTTTTTAGTGACTCATGATCCATTCTCCATTTTCCTTACTCCTATCTCAAGCCTTGTTTTTGGAACATGTACTTTCTACCCACTGAATAGTTTCTAAGGTAATGTTACTTAGAACAATAGAGTCATGTAGTTGCAAGAATGGGCTTTGGAGTAATAGAAACCCAAGTGTGGGTCCTTTTTCTGCCCCTGCTGCTTGTGTGAGCTTTAGCAAGTAACCTAACTTCTCTATTTCACAGTCTCATGCAGAATAGGGATTCTAATTCTACCTTGCATTGCTCTGAGGACCAAAATTAGTTTCATATCATATTAATTACATGTTACACTAGTTTTCTTGTGGGTAGAGTTTTTCTGGCATATTATTTTTTGTCTTTTTATTGTCAATCTTTTAATAAGGCTTTTCTATATGTTTCTTACAATCATCAAATAATTGAATTTTGTTTAATGTTTTCATCTGGCTTGATAATCTCTGTCTTTTAATAGGTACATTTAATTCATTTATACTTAATATACTCACTGATACAATATGTGAGTTTTTTCTGCTGTTTTATTTTGGGTTTCTTTGCTCCTCTTTCCCCCTTTCCTGTCTTATATTAAAGGAATTGTTCCATATTTCTTCCTTTTTTAAATTTTGTTGGTTAATAAGCTGTAGATCATATTCTGTTCTCCTAGTGATTACTCTTTTTTTTTTTTTTTTGAGAGGAAGTCTCGCTCTATTGCCCAAGCTGGAGTGCAGTGGTGCGATCTTGGCTCACTGCGATCTCCGCCTCCTGGGTTCAAGCGATTCTCCTGCCTCAGCCTCCTGAGTAGTTGGGATTACAGGCGTGCACCACCACACTCGGCTATTTTTTTTGTGTATTTTTAGTAGAGTTGGGGTTTCGCCCTGTTGTCCAGGCTGGTCTCCAACTCCTGACCTCAGGGGATCAGTCCACCTCGGCCTCCCAAAGTGCTAGGATTACAGGCGTGAGCCACCATGCCCAGCCTTCTACTAGTGATTACTCTTAAATTTTTGACATACATTTTCGTAATTCTAGGAACGTTGAAAGTGATAACAGTATTTTTACTCAAATAATGTATTCAAAATATTCAGCACAATGCCTGACAGTCATTAAAATGCATAATAAATTCCAATTGCTAGTGCTAGTCTTACTACTGCCAACACTACAATTAATATTACCATTTTTACCCAAAGATCCACT
Source organism: Hylobates moloch (assembly GCF_009828535.3). Taxonomy (NCBI): domain Eukaryota; kingdom Metazoa; phylum Chordata; class Mammalia; order Primates; family Hylobatidae; genus Hylobates; species Hylobates moloch. The sequence continues at coordinate 72,101,266 of NW_026652278.1, read as the reverse complement.
AAGTACTATTTTTATCCATAAGTATGGTATCAAGAAGATAAACATTGTGAAAGTTATATGAACAAATTGTAGTCTGAACAGTGCCAGTTTTTCCCAAAGGAGTTTGTTCGTTTGTAAAATGTTATACTGATTATTCAATGAGATAAGTTCTGCAGAGTGCTAGCCCACAGTAGGTGCTCAATCACTGTTAGCCTTTATATGGATACCAACCTGGACTTCCCTTTTAAAACACCCCAGCCTTGCCTTATTGCTCTGAAAGCCAGTTCTAGGCATGTGTCTCTTTGGCTGTGACCCTGGATCCAAAGCTTTCAGGGACTGAGTGTGGATGTGACTGCTCTGCTCCACCTGGCTGGGACATAGCAGGACAGGCAGCAACCCAGGTCTGTGAAATCAATCGTGATGATTCTGGGAGGAATTATTGGTGAATTAGGGGGATGCTCCAAGGGATGGTCCAGATGGAGGTAGGTGTAAAGTGGAGTTTTGCTGGAAGGAGTTGTTTTTGCACAACATATTGATCTCCTTGGGGTGGGAGAAAAAAGAAACAGCAGCTCCTCACTGCTCTCCCAGAGTGGTGGGTAGGAGAGGACAGGTGGGAGTCTGTGGGCCCCTTTAGCTGGTTATTTTTTTAGATGTACCATCAGGTACTGCAACTGTATTCCCACTGCTTCCCCAGCAATGCAAAGGGCAGATTACGAAGCAGAGCCAGGCTGGCAGCAAGTTTTGCTTTGCTTTCTCCCAGCGGCCAACAGCATTTGCATTGGTGGGTGGTGCGCACACTCTGCAGAGAGAGGGCGATACCCATGCCCAGGGCCCACAGACTGAGCACAGAACAGAAAATTAGGGCTGGGAATTCACTCGTGGCTCCTCAGTGTCTGGGTTGCCCATCTCTGAAAGACTCCCAAAATAGCAGGGGCCAGGAATAGGGTGGGGATACCTGGGGATGAGGGGCCCTGCCAGAGCTGGGTTCATTCTTGAGGGAATGTCTCCCAAATCTGCCATTCGAGAGGATAGAGTTTCGGTCCCCAAGCTCAATTCTGCCTCACCTCCATGCTCCATTATCTGGGTGTCCCCAGGCCACTCACTTATCCCACCCATGTCTATTCTCTTACCTGTAAAACTAGAATTGCAGGTATTTAGTGGATATGTTGTTGGGAGATGAGACATAGGTTTTGATCCCATCTCCATCTCTGCATTATCTTGGACAAGCAATCTGACTTAGGTGCTTGCTTGTCTTTAAAATGCAGAATGATAGTACCTGTCATGCTAGCTCCTGGGGAAGTTGGGAATGGCAAATAAGCGAATGGCCTTGCAGGCTCTTGAGGGGACAGAAAAGAGAAAAGAGAGTTCCTCAGAGACATATGCTCTTACCTAGGGTGGGGGAGCTGATTTATGGATGGTGTAAGTCTCAGAGTCTCCAGCTTCTTCCCTAGGGTCCTTCTGGACCAACCAGCCTGTAATGGAGTGTGTTCAGCCTCTTGGGTAGATGTAGGACTGTGGGTGGTGGCATGAAGGAGACAGGTTACTGCTCAGCAGGAGGGTGGACCTATGTACGGAGCCTCCTAGCCTCAGAGGCAGCTGTTACTATGCAGAGCCTTCATGCTGAGCCCTGTGCTAACCACTCCACACACACTGTCCTCTGAATCAGTCTTGACAACCAGCCCCTCACAGGCAGGGAGCAATGGGATTAGATGCCTTTTGTGGCATGAGAACAGGTTCATAGAGGCCCTCTGTTGAGTCAGATTTTAACTCCATATCCTTAGGTTTTAAGGAGATCCATGGAGTCTGTGGCAGAGGGACCAAGGTGGGGGCGGCTATTGATGAATCATAGATGGGACTCACCATCTAGCTGGGCTGTTGAGGACTCCATATTAGCCTGGGAGTTTAGTACTGGCATTCTCCAAGACACACCTGAAGAAATTGAGGTTCAGAGAAGTGACTTTGCCAAGGCCACACAGCTAGTAAGCTGTGGAGCTGGGATTCTAACTCAGATCTGGTTGACTCAGAAGTCCAGCTGGGGGTAATGATGGCAAAGAAAGCTCTAGAGTTGGAAGAGACCCAGACAAAGCGGGTTTGGGGCTGCTTCAGTGACCAAGGATCTTGGGGAGAATCCTGGCCCACGAGACCACAGTGGATTCGCCTGGGTGCTGCTGGCCAAGAGTTTGAGTGTGAGTGTGTATGGGTATGTGTAGGGTGTAGGGTATAGCACATGTATGCAGTGTGAGTGTAGAGTATGTGAGTGTGACAGTGTGTGTGTGTGTGTAGAGTATGTGAATATATGTGTGAGTATGAGTGTGTGTAGAGTGTGTGTGTTTAGAGTATGTGTAGAGTGTGTATGTGAATGTAGAGTATGTATAGAGTGTGTATGTGAATGTAGAGTATGTGGGTGTGTGTGTGTGTAGAGTATGTGAATGTGAGAGTATGTGGACGTGTGTGAGTGTGTGTGTAGAGTATGTGAATATGAGAGTGTGTGTGAGAGTATGTGTAGAGTATACGAGTATGTGAATATGAGAGTGTGTGTGAGAGTATGTGTAGAGTATACGAATATGAGGGTATGTGAGTGTGTGTGTGTGTGTGTGTGTATGTGTGTGTGTATACAGTGCCTCCCCAACGGCCCCACTCCACCAGCAGCGTGCCCATCCATCATCATAACGGGTGTGGAAGCCCATTCCATGCCTGCTGAGCCCTGCCAAAAAATCAGCAAGGGAGAGCCAGGAAGAATGCACGCCGGGAGGAGCAGGCAGTGTGTTGCAGTCCGAATGGCCCACTGTGATGATTTGGGTGACAATGGGGCCAGTGGGGCCACCGAGAATCTGATGGCTCTTTAGGAGTTGTTATAGTCACAATAATAGATTGTTCTCTGTTTCTCAGTGCTAGGTCCATTCTTAAAAAATTTTTTTTCTTCTTTTAGAGGCAGAGGAGGAGATGGAGAGTTGGTGAGATTGAGATTTTAGGTATCCTCAAGTCAGTTCTGAAACTCTAGGAAGAAATAGAGAATTCTGAGTGATTTTAATTTTTCTGCAGTCATGGGGGGAATTTCCATAGGGAAGATGCTTTCCAAGCTCATGTGTCTTGGACTCCGAAAGAGCCCTTCTCAGGCCTGGTTCTGGCATTTGTCCATGGTTCGGGGAAGGCAGGCCCTGGGTGGGGGCAAGGATGCGACTTTTGGAGCAAGGCGTGGGCGCTGTAGACTCAACGTGGTTCTGCTGGGGTGGCGTTCTTGTGGCTGAAGAATGTGTCCCCTGAGTTGGCACAGTGAAGCATGACATAGGATGGACCAAACGGAAGGCATTTCCTGTAACTGAAATTAAAGGAGCAGGGGGGTGGAGGGGAAGCAATGGAGCAGAAGAGGAGTTTGGTTCTAGGAGCATTCAGAGGTCTTGGGAGTGTTGGGTTAGGTGACAGACTTCCTGTCTGTCCTGGGGCTCTGTGTACTCCCCCTGGAGATTTTGCTGGAATTGGTGATGTCCGGTGTTTAGGGCTATCTCTGGAAAATAAACATGAACATAAAATAATAACAGGCTGGACCTACGAAGGAAATGAACTAAAGTCAATACACATTTTTCCCAGGCACCATACAAGGTCCTGCAAATCATTGGGAAATGAGTGGGACACAGGACATCACACTCCATGCAGTGAGCTTTGTGTTTGGTTTTTCCCAGTCATTGGCTGTGGTGAATCATGTGTTCTCCCTGTGTTCAAACGGCTGTTGAGAGAAAGGTGTGGACGTTGGCAGCTCTGGGGTGGAGACCAGTGATGACACCAATTGAGGGCGCACTATGGTGTTTAGATCATTGGCTTTTAAAATTTGGACAATGACCTCTGAAGTGGGCCTTTTTGCTTCCAGCTGACAGACATATCAGAGTGCGGGAGACAGAGTACCCAGTTCCAACCCCAACATCCTGCCCACAAGCTGTGGGAACCTGAGTAAGTTACTCACCTCTTTGTGCCTCTACTTCCTCATCTCTACCTGGGGGAGGTCGTCAAAGTACCTAATGTTATTTTCATAGTAAGGCTGTTGCACAGAATAGATGAGTTCGTAGGTATGAAGCCCTTAGCTTTGTATCTAGCACATTCTAAATGATAAAAATATTGGCATTACTGTCATCAATGAGGATATTGAAGATCAGTGAAGTGAGGGAATTCTCCCAACACTGGGAAGAAAGACCACAGCAGGAAGTATGCTCTGGGAAAGCCAGTGCTCTCTGATTCTAACAAGAAGGATGCTGGTGTCCTCCTGCTCCGAGATGCCAGGAACTGTGGCCTCACCTGAGGGACAATTCTAAACTCCATCTGTAGACAATGAGTAGTTGCCAAACCAAATCATTCCGCAAAATACACATGCCAGTGCATTTTCCTTTCTTTGTCTTAACAATTTTTATGGATACATAATAGTTTTATGTATTTATAAGGCCCCTGTGATAGTTTGCTGTGAGCACACAATGTGTAATGATCAAATCTGGGCACCTGGGATACCATCACCTCAAACGTTTATCATTTCTTTGTATTTGGAGCATCCCAAATATTCTCTTCTAGCTATTTTGAAATGTAGAATAAATTCTTGTTAACTACAGTCGCCCTGTTGTGCTACTGAACACTACATCTTATTCCTTCTATCTACCTGTATGTTTGCACCTATCAACCAGTCCCTCTTAACATCCCCTCCCCACTACCCTTCCCTGCTTCTGGTAACTACCATTCTACTCTCTTGCTCCATGAGATAGTTTTTTAGCTTCCACATGAGTAAGGACATGTCATATTTGTCTTTCTGTGCCTGGCTTATTTCACTTAACATAATGCCCTCTTGTTCCATCCATGTTACTGCAAAGGACAGAATTCCATTCTTTTGTATGGCTAAATAACATTCCATTGTGTATATGTACCACATTTTCTTTTTTTTTTTTTTTATTATACTTTAGGTTTTAGGGTACATGTGCACAATGTGCAGGTTTGTTACATATGTATCCATGTGCCATGTTGATTTCCTGCACCCATTAGCTCGTCATTTAGCATTAGGTATATCTCCTAATGCTGTCCCCGCCCCCCCCACCCCCCACCCCACAACAGTACCCGGAATGTGATGTTCCCCTTCCTGTGTCCATGAGTTCTCATTGTTCAATTCCCACCTATGAGTGAGAACATGCGGTGTTTGGTTTTTTGTCCTTGCGATAGTTTACTGAGAATGATGTTTTCCAGTTTCATCCATGTCCCTACAAAGGACACGAACTCATCATTTTTTATGGCTGCATAGTATTCCATGGTGTATATGTGCCACATTTTCTTAATCCAGTCTATTGTTGTTGGACATTTGGGTTGGTTCCAAGTCTTTGCTATTGTGAATAGTGCCGCAATAAACATACGTGTGCATGTGTCTTTATAGCAGCATGATTTATAGTCCTTTGGGTATATACCCAGTAATGGGATGGCTGGGTCAAATGGTATTTCTAGTTCTAGATCCCTGAGGAATCGCCACACTGACTTCCACAATGGTTGAACTAGTTTACAGTCCCACCAACAGTGTAAAAGTGTTCCTATTTCTCCACATCCTCTCCAGCACCTGTTGTTTCCTGACTTTTTAATGATGGCCATTCTAACTGGTGTGAGATGGTATCTCACTGTGGTTTTGATTTGCATTTCTCTGATGGCCAGTGATGATGAGCATTTCTTCATGTGTTTTCTGGCTGCATAAATGTCTTCTTTTGAGAAGTGTCTGTTCATGTCCTTTGCCCACTTTTTGATGGGGTTGTTTGTTTTTTTCTTGTAAATTTGTTTGAGTTCATTGTAGATTCTGGATATTAGCCCTTTGTCAGATGAGTAGGTTGCAAAAATTTTCTCCCATTCTGTAGGTTGCCTGTTCACTCTGATGGTAGTTTCTTTTGCTGTGCAGAAGCTCTTTAGTTTAATGAGATCCCATTTGTCAATTTTGGCTTTTGTTGCCATTGCTTTTGGTGTTTTAGACATGAAGTCCTTGCCCACGCCTATGGCCTGACCAAACCTACGTCTGATTGGTGTACCTGAAAATGACGGGGAGAATGGAACCAAGTTGGAAAACACTCTGCAAGATATTATCCAGGAGAACTTCCCCAATCTAGCAAGGCAGGCCAACATTCAGCTTCAGGAAATACAGAGAACGCCACAAAGATACTCCTCGAGAAGAGCAACTCCAAGACACATAATTGTCAGATTCACCAAAGTTGAAATGAAGGAAAAAATGTTAAGGGCAGCCAGAGAGAAAGGTCGGGTTACCCACAAAGGGAAGCCCATCAGGCTAACAGCTGATCTCTCGGCAGAAACTCTACAAGCCAGAAGAGAGTGGGGGCCGATATTCAACATTCTTAAAGAAAAGAATTTTCAACCCAGAATTTCCTATCCAGCCAAACTAAGCTTCATAAGTGAAGGAGAAATAAAATACTTTACAGACAAGCAAACGCTGATTGATTTTGTCACCACCAGGCCTGCCCTAAAAGAGCTCCTGAAGGAAGCACTAAACATGGAAAGGAACAACCGGTACCAGCCACTGCAAAAACATGCCAAATTGTAAAGACCATGGAGGCTAGGAAGAAACTGCATCAACTAATGAGCAAAATAACCAACTAACATCATAATGACAGGATCAGATTCACACATAACAATATTAACGTTAAATGTAAATGGGCTAAATGCTCCAATTAAAAGACACAGACTGGCAAACTGGATAAGGAGTCAGGACCCATCAGTGTGCTGTATTCAGGAAACCCATCTCACGTGCAGAGACTCACATAGACTCAAAATAAAGGGATGGAGGAATATCTATCAAGCAAATGGAAAACAAAAAAAGGCAGGGGTTGCAATCCTAGTCTCTGACAAAATAGACTTTAAACCAACAAAGATCAAAAGAGACAAAGAAGGCCATTACATAATGGTAAAGGGATCAATTCAACAAGAAGAGCTAACTATCCTAAATATATATGCACCCAACACAGGAGCACCCAGATTCATAAAGCAAGTCCTGAGTGACCTACAAAGGGACTTAAACTCCCACACAATAATAATGGGAGATTTTAACACCCCACTGTCAACATTAGACAGATCATCTAGACAGAAAGTTAACAAGGATGTACCACATTTTCTTTATCCATTTGTTCATTGATGGACACTCAGGTTGATTCCGTATCTTGGCTATTGTGAAGAGTGCTGCAATAAATACAGGAGTGAAGAGATCTCTTCCGTGTGATTGTTTTTCTTTTGGGTATATACCCAGCAGTGGAATTGCTGGATCATATGGTAATTCTATTTTTAGTTTTTTGAGGAACCTTCATACTGTTTTCCATAGTGGCTGTACCAATTTACATTCCAACCAACAGTGTATGAATGTTCCCTGTTCTCCACTTCCTTGCCAGCATTTGTTATTTTCAGACTTTTTGATAATAGCTGTCTTTTAAAAAACTGAATTAAAGCTACTTCCATCCGTATTTTTCGGAAGGAGGGGAATAAACTTCTTGGACCAAATCTGATGAATCCTGAGATATATGGGGTAGATGAACGGGAGTCAATGGTGGGACCTTTTGACTTTCGAGCCCTGGTTGGAGTATTTTGGGTTGTTAGAGCTTCCTTCTGGAATTAAGATGTGCTTAGTAAGTGATGTGTAGTTGCTACTGGAGTGTGTGCATGTGTGTAGAATTTAAGAAATTATAATTCATGCGCTACCTTCATATAACATATTCATTTAAAGATTGGCACTTGGTGAATCTCCACGACCCTTATAGCATCCCTGTAGTTTGTAGGTGTGGTTGTAGATATAGGTTGTAGATTATGGGTTATAGTTTGTAGGTATATGGTATAGATTGCAGTTGTAGGTTGCAGGGTATAAGTTGGAGTTACAGGGTGTAGGTTTTAGTTTGTAGTTATATGCTGTAGGTTATAGCTGTAAATAGTAGGTATGGGTTGTAGGCTGTGGGTTGTAGGTATGGATTGTAGGCGGGAAACAGAAAGAACATTGATCAAACGTTTGTCACTTCTTTGTTTTGGGAACATCTCAAATATTCTCTTTTAGCTATTTTGAAATGTAGAATAAATTATTATTAACTGTAGTCTCTCTGTTGTGCTACTGAACACTAGATCTTATTCCTTCCATCTACCTGTATTTTTGTGCCCATTGTAAGATAGACCTGGACCTTGAACCCAGAACTTTTGATGCCCAAATCCCTGATCTTCCTGAGTATATTAGGTTCCTTCAGGAAAAATGAGATGCTTTTCAGTGGTAATGTTTATACTTCGCTATAATAAATACACATAAATGTGGATAGAGAAAGGACCTCGTATCTAGTTTCTTCCTAGGGACACCAGTTGGTTATCTTTTGATGCATTTTCTTTAAGCCTGCTTGTACCGATTTTTAAAATTATTTCAATTTCTTTAGCTCTGACTGTACCCTCTGCCAATTTTGTATGCCGCCTTCTGCCTCCCAGTTACTATAACAAACATCTCCTATGTAAACCCTTTTTATGACTGCATTCTACTTGGTATGGCTGCACCATAATTTCTCTAGTGTAGGATATTTAGGCTGTGTCTGCTGTTTGGCTATTATAAATAACATAGCAATAATCATCTCTGAGCTAGAAGTTTTCCTAATGATTTTATCTTTAGATTTCTGGGGTGATCATAGGCCTGGATGTTTGCCAGGCTAGGGAGAAGCTGGGGAGGAGCCTGGTAACTCCCTGAGGGGGAAATCTGGCCTGGAGTTACCTGGCTGCCTGGCTCAAGTGTGCCCTTGGCAGGGGCTGCTGGCCCAGAGGCCAGCACCAAGCAGCATAGTGGGCCAGTTTTGGCATAGATGGAGCCAGAGAGGGAAGGGTTCTCCCTCTGTAATCAGGAGTAGAACATTCAGGCATGGAGCTAAGACAAATGAATACCTTTTAGAGCTTTGGCTCTATAGAGACAGTAGAAGTGGCCATGAGGTGGTAAGGAACAGTCACACATTTATAGCCTCCCCACAGTTCATCCTTCTGATATTTCTGCCCTGAGTTACCAATGAGCAACAGGCAGTTCTCTCCCACAAAGCCTAAGCAGGGGAAATTCATCCTCCTTTGTTAGGATTTGATTTTATCAGAGGGATATTTGGCTGGAAGAATGGTGCTGTCAGAGTTTGGTGACTCTTGCCGGGCAGTGATGGAGGTGGGGGAGGGGCAGAGCCTGGCACACAAAGTTGGGGAAGAGTGGTGGGATGCATGAAGAAAGACTGGTCCCTGTACTCAAGGAGATTAGGATCCTTAGGGTTTTTACTTCCAACATTTACTGTTCCTCCTCTCGGGATGCCTGCCTTCCTCTTGTTTGGCTTGTGTTTGCAAATGAAGCAGACAAGTTCTAGAGAAGTTAAATGATTTGTCCTAAGTCATGTAATCACTGACTAGGGATGGGAAACTAGACCTGGAGCTCTAGCTTCACGGGTGCCCTTTCTCCCATGTCATGCAGCCGCTTCTGTGTGTTGGCTAGTCTGCCCAGTAGACTCTGCTCCTTGGGGCTCTGGTTGTGTCTGACCTTGTTGAATCCCCTGCATGTGCGGTATGACCTTGTTGGGGTGTCTCAACACTGGGCATGTTAGCAACACTGAGGGATGAAAGCACTGTCATGCCCTGGATGGTCAGCCCTGGTTTGTTGAATGCATGAGTGTTCATATGTCAGAAATACATATGCATTCACTCTACAAATATTTTCAAACTTTTATTATGTTCCCAGAATAATAGTAGAGCTTCTAGTATTGCAGGGGAGAAAGTCTTCAATAAAAGTTATAGAATAATTAATTACAGATGGTAGAAGAGCTAAGGAAGAGAGTGACTTCAGGTTGCCAAGAGAATATACTTAGAGAGGCATGATAGCTTTTGGGGACCCTGTCAGTATCATCAGGATAGCCCGGACTCAGAAGTTAGGCTATCATAGAGCCAATAGGAAGGTTTGGCAAATCTGGAATTTTTCACTTGCACTCTGGTTTTGGTTCTGCTATTGACTATCAGGGTTACTTTGAAAAAATCATTTGCTTCTTTATGTCTTGCTTGCTTTATCTGTAAAATGAAGAGGTTGTGAAATTCTGCTGTAAATCATTTAATTACCACCCTCTTCCCCCGTGGAAACAAACCTAGAAAATCCCAACTTTGCTTTAAAAATATACAGTACATGGAATATTTTAGTGTTCATGTTTTCTCTTTTGAGTGGGGTTTGGCCATTGGCTGGTTCTTGGATAAAATTTGGAGGGAGGTATTCTCCAGGCTTAAATGAGTGAAAAAGTCTGGGAAAAAATAAACCAACCCTACCTCCTTCCCACCCAAGGAGTGTCCTTTGCATCCGGCATCGCTGTGTTTTCATTCGCTGGTCAGTCCCTCATCTGCTGCCAACCTCTTCCCTTCCTGGCTTGGTCAGAAGGTCCAGAGAGCCCACTGTGCTGGAGGGGAGAATCTGTCCCTTTTGCGCACGTCATTGGGAACTCAAAGTCATCTCGTGTTGGAGTCAAATGACATGTTAGCACACGCCTGCTTGGGGGATCCTCCTGCAGTTGGCATATTGCGTGACACACGGGGGGATTCTCATCGTGCTGAAATGCATGGCTAGCCCCTTCTTTCACCAAGCACAGTTCAGTGCATTTTCCCCCCAGTTGCTGCTTCTCGTAGGAGATTATTTCTGATGCATATTGACTTGTTACTGGAAAACACTTCAGAGAGATAATGAGCTGGGTAGTTTTCCTCTTCATTTTTCTTTGTTGTTGTTGAATTCATATGGGTAACTGGGCTCTCCACTTACACTTTATTGATTCCTGAATTTAGGGCATAGCTCTGTAATTGGCAATTTCCTCAGTGCCACGTGGGCAGAGAGAAGTATTGTGCTTGGGGCTGCTGACTCTGTGGGAAGCTGTAGGGGCACTTCCTTTCAGCCCTGGACTGACACAGCTGAGTGCCTGTGGGCAAGTCCCTTGTTGCCTCTTTCTTGGCTCTGGTTTTTCCTTGCTGTCTTGTGAGGGGTCAGACCAGATGACATTGAGCACCAGCCCTTCCAGTTCTTGAATTTTCCAGGCTAGGTTGGAAGCCCTTTTCTTTGGTGGGTTTATGCATGAAGGGCCGGGTGTTCCTGTGTTCAGGGATGACACTGCTGATCCCATGTGCTCTTGTCATTGTTTTCCTCGGAGGGCTGAGGGATGTGTGCTGAGTCACGCACATGCACAGCCAGAGTCCCTTGTGACTAAGCTGTGCATTTTCTGGAGCGCTGGCAGGGTCGGTGGTACAGCCTCTGAACTGGGACAGCTTGAACCCAGCGTTGCCTGGAGGGGGAATAAACCTTGACCTTGCTGGCGTGGGTGAGAGGCACCTGCCCAGGGAGCTAACTGGGCTGTACTCATACAGTGCTCTCCTTCTGTCCATTCCAGTATGCTGGCTGTCAGCTTTGTTTATGCATAGATGAATTACTCTCATTTCAGATTATCGTGGAAAATCTTGCTGTCAAGTTCTTAGTACAGGATTAAGTAGAATAGGTGATAAAAGTCATTGGCATTATTTACAATCTCTTGACTTTCATTCACCCCCATCTGCTGTAGACAAGCTGGGTGCTTGCAAGAGTGGCAAAGACTTGGGACTTGGAATCAGGCACACCCAAGTTTGAAGCCCCATGTGGTGCTTTCTGGCTGCGTCACCTTAAATGCTAGCTTCCCCGAGTCTTGGTTTTTCTAAAATGGTGGGAAACAGCTTTGTTTGGCCTAAGAGGTTTGCTGGTGGAGACTAAGTGAGCTACTGCTGTGTTTTGCCACACCTCAATGCTGGTGGGATGCAAGATGCTTTGAGGAGGGACACAGACGAATTTCTTATTATAGTTGTGTATTTGAATACACTTGTGAAAAAACAGAACTAGCACATCAGAGCTCGTGATTTCACAGATATTATTACCCAGGACAATGCTAATTTGAAAAAATTGAGACAATTTTAAGTTGATTTCAAGGATAATGTGCACTGAATATTAGTGCAGGGCAGGCAGGCGGGGCAGAAATCAGGAAGATGGGAGAGAATGACAGAATTTGGAGTACTACTGAGACCTATACTACAGGTCTCCTATAGAACATGTGGTGGGAGCAGAATAAATGCGTCTTTCTCTTTGCGTCTGTCCTGGTACAAGGAATGTTTGGGGCGTTGGTGTGAGAAGCTCCCAGAGAAAATGTGACGGTGACTTAGCTTTGTGCACTGCATCACCCTCACAGGCAACGCTGTCTGCTCTAGGCGTGACTTCCACTAAGTGAATGTGGACAAGATGGCCACTTTTTCTAGATCCTTCTGGGGAAGCTGTTAGTTGTAATAACATTAGAACCTAAGAGCTAGAAGAGACTTTGGAGATGATTTACTGCATTTTATGTTAGACTTACACAATTTTTTTACAAAAGGGAAAAATTAAAAAGTCCCAGAGAGACCTGGACTTACTCAAAGCCACACAAATAGTTGAGCACAGTGGCTGAGACGAATCGTTTTGTGTCTTTCCCCAAGGATCCCTCTTTCCTTGTCCCTCTGTCTATCCTGGTCAATAGCATCATTGTTTGAAGTGAGTTTTTGGAACAGGACCCAACTGCATTCAGTGGGTTAGTCCAGCACCACAAGGATCTGTCCTTTAGCATTGCCTGTGTCTCTGGCCTTCTCGTGTTGGTTAGAAGATTGAGGAGGCAACCGTGTAGACACTGCTGGAGGAAGAGGAAACGAATTTAAAAGTCACAAGTTTTGGCCTCAGATGCCTGTGTTGTTGAACATTAGCTTTGTTGTCGGGGCATGCTCCTGACCTCCCGGAGTCCCAATTTCCTCCTCTGTAAGGTGGCTTTTACCTCTGCAGGTTTGAATGAGGTAAGAGGTGGGGAGAGCCTAGTACTTGGCTCCCTTGAAGAAAGTAGTGGAGACTGAATCCGAGGCCAGGCTGTCCACTCCAAACTGGGATTAGGACCTCACGGTTCTTCAGCCCCTGACTTTCCTGACAAAGGCCCACGTGGGGACTCTGGGTTGGCCTGGTCACTGTCTGCTCGGTGTGTCCTTGTTCTTTTCCCTGGAGAGGTTCTGGGATCAGGGGTGGGAATGGGGTTAAGTTATCTAGAAATTGAGAGTCCCTTCTTCATAACTAATTTTTCTTTCCTATCTCATGACTTCTAGATAATAGTCTGTAGTTTTAACTCATTTGTTATTTATATCATTTCTCTGTGCTCGGCTCTAAGGGTATAAGAGTAAATTAGATCTGGCCGTTGCATGGAAGAAGCTCACAGCCGAGGTGGGGAGCTCTGTCTAGCATGCAGAGAACATGGTGCTTTGACAAAGGGTAGGCGCCGGGGAGTGAAGTGGGAGCCCTGAGGAGGAGGCCTTAACAAGGGAAAGCCTTCTACAGCAGGCAGGGGCTGAGCTGGGTTTGGAGGCCTGAGAGGAGCTAGGCTGGCCGAGGTGGGAGGGTGCTGGGGTGGCAGGGGGTGCACTCCTGGCAGAGGGAATAGCATAGGAAAGGCCCAGAGGTGGCCAACAGCATGGCAGAGCTGGGAAACCACAGGCAGAGTGGTGCGGGGAACAAGAGGGGAGGGCAGGAGCACAGGGGAGGAACTTAGTGCATAACAACAATGCCCTCAACCCTTGTGCCTGGCTCTTCACCACGTGAGAGGACTCAGGGGAGACGAGTCTGAGTGCTATGCCCTTTCTGAGTTCTTTCTTTTATTATTATGGTAAAATATACATACTATAAAATTGACCATTGTGACTATTTTAAGTATACAACCAGAATTCTGTTCAACCATCTGTACTACTTACTTCCAGAACCGTCCAGCACTCCAGATGGAAACCCTGGACCTATGGGGAGTCACTCCCGTTCTCTCCTCCACCCAGCCTGAGAACTTGTGATCTGCTTGCTGCTTCTTGAGGCCTATTTGGATATTTCCTATGAATAGAATGATAGGATATGTGGCCTTTTATGTCTGGCTTCTTCCACTTAGCATAATGTTCTTGAGGTTCACCTGTGTTGTGGCATGCGGCAGTACTCTGTTCCTTTAGTTCTGTGCATGGCCACACCACATTTTTCTGATTTATACATCGGTTGATGGACATCTGTGTTGTTTCTGCCTTTGGCTATTGTGAATAGTGCTACTATGAACACTTGTGTACAAACTTTCGTTGGTATCTTTTTTTTTTTATTGAGATGGAATCTCACTCTGTCACCCAGGCTGGAGTGCAGTGACACAATCTCAGCTCACTGCAACCTCTGCCTCCCGGTTCAAGCGATTCTCCTGCCTCAGCCTCCCGAGTTGCTGGGATTACAGGTGCCCGCCATCACGCCTGGCTAATTTTTTGTGTTTTTAGTAGAGACAGGGTTTCACCATGTTGGCCAGGCTGGTCTTGAACTCCTGACCTCAGGTGATCTGCCTGCCTCGGCCTCCCAAAGTACTGGGATTATAGGCATGAACCACTGGGCCAGGCCTGTGTTTGATTTGGGGTATATGCCTAGGAGTGGGATTACTAGATCCTATGGCAATGCTGTGTTTAACTTATTGAGGAAATTGCTGGATTCTTGAGGATGTGTTTTGGGTCCACCCTCTGTTCAGAGCCTTGACCTTGTTACTTGCTCCGTTGGGTGCAAGCTCTGAGGCATGGGCTAGACACCTTGTGCCAGGTCCTGTTTTCCATCCTCACAAGCAACCCCAGGTGGTGGGCACTCTTCTTGGTTTTCAGATGAGGAGACGCAGGCACAGAGTGGTTAAGCATCATACCCAAGGTCACACAGCTTGTGAGTAGAGGGTCTGGGAATTGAACCCAGACAGGCTGTCCAGAGTGCAGTCTCTCCCCAACACACCCCATGGTGCCTCAGAGACAGGAGTCCCACAGACAACATCCTGGATGGAGCCTGTAGCCTCCTGATGGTGGTTGGAGGCTGTGTGCGCAGCATGGAGCCCGAGCCAGCCCCTGGGGATGAGGGCTGCACCAGGGCCCACTCGGCCACCCTCCACCCTGTGTTCTTTCCTTGCCCTGCCTCCCCTCTGCACTCCTTCCTTGTGCCTCCTCCTCACTCTCCAGCAGCCTCACCTCTCTATCTCTCTCTTTCTTTCTCTTTTAATAAATGGAAATGGTTTATGGGCTCTTCTAGAAATTGCACCTGCCTTCTGGTTATAACTGGGGAGAGAGAGAGAAAGAGACACAGAGCAGAGACAGAGAGGCCTCCTTCAGCAGATCTGGGTATGTCCATGGGACCTCCTGGCCTGGACATCCTGGTGGTGCTTTCAGGCCTGCCACAGAAGTGACCCTGAGTTGGCTCTGGCTCTAATGTCTGAGGGTGCCTTCTTCCCCTCTCCCCCTGTGACTGCCTGCAGGACAGCGCAATTCCTCTGCCATTGTGTAAGCAGCCCCCACAGATGATACTCCATGCTAGGGCATTAACTACTTGTTGAAAAGCACTTGTGTGTTCCCCTGGCTGAGGCTGAAAGTGGGGATCCCTGGGGAAGGGGGTGGCCTGGCTATGGATGGGGAGAAGGCCCTCTGGGGAAATGAAGAGGGGAGCCCCAAGCCAGTTCATCCTGTGGGAGCTGGCCCAGATTATGGTTCACAATGTAAATTTGGGAGCATGCCAGGGCCATATTAATACTGCATGAGGCAGTAAGGGGACCTCGGGCTTGAAACCTGAGCTGTGGCCTAGAATGGAACTGAACAGTGGGCCTTGTCTTAAAGGGACATGACGAGCTCCCAGAAGTATGTGTCGGCATTATTTCCCTCTAATGCTGTTTACTATATTTGTACACAATGCCCCTGAAGGATTTGAAAAGGAAATGGCAATGTAATAAGAGAGGTATTTTTTATTGCACATGCGAGCATGCTCATTGACTTAATTATTGTTTCTTTTGTTACCTTGGTGAATTAGAGAGGGGGAGAGATGGAGAGGGAGGATGGGGAGTTGGAGAGGGGGAAGAGAGAGAGAGAGAGAGGAGAAGGAATCCCATGTCTACTGTTATTTTGCTGAAATCTATCTCAGCGAGTAGGCAGATTGAGAAATCAAGGATTCATTCACAGGTAGAACAAAATTAATAACACTTTGAAAGCTCAGAATCATCAACACAACAGAGAATTCAGTTTCAAGGCGCCACTTTTGACTCTTCTGCTGCTCTTTGAATTGAGTTCATGGCTGTGCTCATCATCTCCATGGAGAAGGGCAAGTCAGTGCCATTTCTTGTAGGAATGATTGGGCCACTAACATTTGTCTAGAAACCAAGCAACCAAAAAGTGCAAATATCTGGATGCTATCGGCTTTTGAGAAAGAAAGGATGTCAGGCACTTATTTGAAAGGGTAATCTCCATCCAGATGGTGTTGTAGAGCATTTTCTTAAGACATTAGAAAGATTCAACTGTGTACAGTAGTTTTAGTGTTGAGTGTTTCAGAATACTTTTATTCTTTCCAAATTGGGGGTCCACTATATTAGTTAGATGCTTTTGATTACCAGTGATCAAGAACACTGACTCAAATTGGTTTAGACAGTAAGGAAATGTATCTCCCATAAGAGAACAGAGTTGGGGGTGGAAAGGCTCCACTATGGATGGATCAGTGGTTCAGTGATGTGGTTGAGGCCCTGGGCCCTTTCTTTTCTTCACTCTACTGTCCTTAATGACAGCTTTATACCAAATCTGATTTCTCTCATGGCTGCAAGATAGCTGCAGTGGTTCTGGACATCACATCTGGACATAGCAATGCCAAGAGTCAAGGCAGGGACCATCTCTTCTGGTGAGGACTTTATATAGAGAGAAAATCTTTCTCCAAAGCCCTCGATACTTCTCCCATTTTTCTCATTGACCAAAACCAGGCCACTTGCCTGGCTCCAAATCAGTCAGTGTCAATAGAATGGTAATGCCCTGATGGTTGTAAACTAGACAGGACCCACCAGCTGGTGAGGGAATGGGGTCAGTTTATCTGAGCTGCAAGACAGTGTGGAGAAGGAGTGGGAACCTGGACAACATGGGGCCATGTTAGTAAAGAGGAGGAGGGTGACATCCTTTGCCTCCATGAATAGCAAATGGCAGTTCTCACTTAACTGGGGTGCACATGGCATCACAGAATGCTAGAACTTGGAAGGGAAATTAGAGATAATCTTCTTCAATCCTTTCATTTTACACATGAATAAATTGAACCCCAGGAATGAGGGGGACTTGCCCAAACTCACGGATCCACCTTGAACCCCAGGCGCCAGCTATGTGGGGCCAGTGGGCCGTTGGGGCACTCTAGCCAATGCCACACAGCCTGGGAGCAGTACCAGAACCCAGGGCGGGAAAATGTTGGCAGGGCTTCCGGAAACTATTTGTAGGGCCTGTCATTTTCATTCAATAAATGTAATGATCAACCATTGAGTCTCCAACCCTGCACTTTCTGGGTGATTATGAGAAAGAGTAAAGTTAAAGAAGCCTCAAGCCATCTGGAAGAGAATGGGTTCCAACCTGTAGGGACGTATTCCAGGCTGGCTGTGTTTTCTCTTCTGGAGATAATTCTCATTTTGGTCTCATTTTTCATATTCTCACTGCCTGATTCCAAGGACTTACAACAGTGTCTAGAGCACAACTGGTATCCATAAATCCATGTGGAATTATATTAATTAGAACTGCATGAGGTCCAGAAAGTATTGTTTTCATCTTATTTTAATGTGTATACATTGGCTACAAAATTAAGTCACGGTAGATATTGTCTAGACAAAATTGTCCAAAGAAAAATCGAACACATTGCCTTCCTGAAAGTGAGCTCATTTGAGGACTGTGATCTTGATGGTTGGGTATTGACTGGGTTAGGGAGTCAGGCAGTGACAGCGGCTCAGCCTGCTGGTGCTGAGGGAGGCTGGGGATCATATCTGTGCAGGTGATCTATGACAGCCCTCGACCCCGGTGTTTAGAGGAAGTGGGTGGGCTCATATTATCTCCTCCTCTTCCCTCCCGCATAACCCTCTGAGTAGTCTTTAGAGCCTTCTCTTACCAGCTAGGTGGCTCTGGTTGTGCATGATGTCAATTGCAGAAAATGTGAGTGGGGAGGTAGCTGATAGATAATGAGACCCAGGTCCCTCAGTCCTGAGGTGCCACCCTAAATGAAGCAATAAAGCAACCCACAAGCTGCATCAGTGTGCCTGGTATTTTCATTTTTCCTCTAGAAACAGGTTTCTAGGGCTGTCAAGAATTTGGAACTCATACCACACATACCACCATGCTGAGGTTTCTAAATTCAGGCTGCAGTTTCTGCATGTTTTTGAGAGTGTCAGAAACTTCAAACATTTGAAGAGTCCCAGAGGAGAAGGGAATATTCTTCTTCTTATTATTCTGAGAGAGCATAGTTTGCACATTCTTGGCTTCCTCAACATTTGGATGCTGGAGCTCCGTTGGTCTGAGGCTGAAGAGCAAACTCCGCCAAAGCTTCTCTTACTGTGCGGATGGAAAGTTTTCTGTGTCTGTTTTATTACTTAGGCATCCCACGTTCTCCTTCGACATCTCACATACTCCTGCTGCTTTCCTTTGTGAGTGGAGACCTCGCTTTCTTTATAGGTGGTAACAGCTGTGTTCTCTAGAGAGTGAATTTTTGCACCACAAACCCTATTCTCACAATAACTTCACTTAGACATTGAGGATAAGTTTCCATGTGAGAAATATTGTTTAGTCACTTATTTTAAAAAAGCTTTTAAATTATTAAAACAATTTGTGGGTTACATAGTAGGTGTATAGATTTATGGAGCCTATGAGATGTTTTGATACAGGCATGCAATGTGAAATAAGTACATTATGGAGGGTGAATATTCATCTCCTCAAGCATTTATCCTTTGAGTTACAAACAATCCAGTTACATTCTTTAAGTTATTTTAAAATATACAATAAAGTTATTATTGACTATAGTCACCCTATTATGTTATCAAATAGTAGGTGTTATTCATTCTTTCTATTTTTTTGTACCCATGAAACATCCCGCCTCCCCTCCAACCCCCCACTCCCCTTCCCAGCCTCTGGTAACCCTCCTTCTACCCTCATTTGGTTTTTTAGATCCCAGAAATTTTTTTTACTTTTCAAGTTGAACTATATAATATGATACTAAAACTTGAACACACCACAAAGTGTATGCATATTCAAAAGTGAACACACCCATGGAACCAACATCCAAATCAAGAAACATACCTGCTTTACACTTTCTTGAAATAAGCACTTACCTGGAGATGCAAAGGCACTTGCGTGTTCTTTCAGTAGCATTTCTCTTCTCCAGCATCTTCCCTTGACATCAGCCTTGCCTGCACATTGGCCAGTTGGGCAAATTTCTCTCCCAGGTAGAGGTTACCAGGCTTGCATTCCCTATGTTTTAGCTTCTCTCTTGGGCTTTCTGTGTGTTTGTATACCTCCATTTCAAGCAAACCCAACACATGAAAAGCCATATTTACCAATGGGATCAACTATTGGGGCAGTGTCTACTTAATATACATATTTTTAAAAAACTGTTTCTTTAAATTGCTGAGCTCCAAGGTGACTAATGTTAATAATTTATAACTATTTATTAAGCACCTACTGTGCGGTTCTGTGGTATGAGTGCAAGGGGGGCCACATCCAAGGTTGAGTAAGACATAGCTTCTGTTCTCAAGGATGTCCCAGTCTAGAAGCAGAGATAAGCTATGCACGAGCTTGACCAAGATCTTTCTACAATGAAAGATAGCTGGGAAGAGCATGAGAGAGTTCAGGGGAGGAAAAGACCACGCCTACCTGTGGGAGGGGAGGGGCATTCAGGAGGACTACATAGAGGAGGGGGCACTTTACATTGGCACTTAGAGGAATCTGCCCCTTGATGGGACCCAAACTTACATTTATGATGTGAAAAATGGAAAGGAGACTTGTTATGCTTTAATAGTAGGTGCTGCTATTTAATGTATAAAGCTTACTCAAATGGAAGAGTTTGGGTTTATTAAAGGAAATTAGAGGTCTCTGTGTTAGCAGTTCTGTATATTCAAAATGTGATACAATGGGTTTACTTAAACCATTGGTTGCCCCGAGACCCCTTTCTTGAGGAATTGGCAGCTTGGCAGATTTTGCACCTTTGAAGGCTGCCCTCCAAGGAGAAAGACCTCCCTCTAAGGGGAAAGGCCGGAAGCAGGCTCAGAGCTAGGTCCCACAACTCTGCTTTCCTATATCCGGCCAGCCTTGCCAGCTCACTCAAGCAAGCCCTGTTTCTGGGCAGCAACAGCTGTGAGGTGTGGGTGAGGGGCTGTTGCTAGGAGCAGGGATCCAGCTTGCCTTTTCTGACGCGTGTGTTTAAATTAGCATATTTAAATGCTGTTCCCGACAGTTATTCAATTTTGAAACTACTGGGGATTTTGGGGCAGGTGGAGAGTGTTAAGGAGGAGGCAAGGCGAATGAAAAGGCAAAACATTTGGGGGTGTTTTTGAAAAAGTTAAATAAGGAGAAGAGTGTCAGCTGGGGGAAAGCACCTCTCAGGCCCCATTGCAGGACCCCTCCCCCAGTGGAATCATAGAGTCCCCCACTCTGCCCCCAGGTGTTGGAAATGGCTCATGGCTCATGAGAATGTGCAGGAAGCCCCCTGAGTCTTCCTTATTTATTTATTTGTTTATTTATTTATTTTGAGATGGAGCCTTGCTCTGTCACCCAGGCTGGAGTAGTGCAGTGACGTGATCTCGGCTCACTGAAACCTCTGCCTCCTGGGTTCAAGTTATTCTCCTGCCTCAGCCTCTCGAGCAGCTGGGATTACGGGGACCTGCCACCACGCCCAGCTAATTTTTGTACTTTTAGTAGAGATGGGGTTTTGCCATGTTGGCCATGCTAGTCTCAAACTCCTGACCTCAGGTGATCTGCCCACTTCGACCTCCCAAAGTGCTGGGATTACAGGCATGAGCCACCGTGCCTGGCCCCCGAGTCCTCTTAGGGTCTCCAGAAATCACTGTATTAAGTGAGGTTTGGGGATGGGCACATCTAAGTGACAACCACCCACTAGGCAAAAGGATCCTGGTGTTTGAGAGATGGGGTGAGAAAATGGGGTGGGTGTCATTCATTCAACCGAGTCATCACTCCCAAGGGACCAGATGGAGAAGGGGAATATAATAAGAAAAATGATGATGCTTAAAATAAATATTGATAATGCTTACATTTTCAGGCACCTTCTATGTGCCTTTGATATTTATTTATCCAAGACCCTCACTTCTTTTTACTTGTCTGATCCTTACAGCAGATCTCAGAAGAGGTTGTCTGTTATCCATGGTTTACAGATGAGGAAACTGAGGCACAGAGAGGAGGTTAAATCACTTGCCCCAAACCACTGAAGCTGTAATTGGCGGATCTGAGATTGAAGCCCAATCTTCCAGGCACTAGTGTGTGGGCCTCTAATCTTGCACTTTGCTGCCACCAGAAATTAGGCACCAGGATGGAAACTGAGGAAACCAGACAAGGGTGAGAATGTAGGGGTGGAAGATGGAAGATGGATCTCAGGGAGGTTTTCTGAGTTGAAGACAGTCTGTCCTGTTGCTTTCAGATGAGGGTGACACAAAGGTGTTGCCCTGTCCTGGACGTGATTTAGAACCCTGTCCACAGAGAACATGCCAAGATTTTGTGCACCTCAGGGCCTTTGCACATGCTGTTTTCTTTGGCTGGAATCACTGTTCCCCCCTGCTTTGTGTGTTATGGTTCCTTCTCATCTGTCACATCTTAGTTTAAAGCTGCCTCCTGCGGAGGCTGACACGTTGTAGCAGCTGCTCCATGAAAGTGTGTTGAGTAAATGGATGAAGAGTAAAGCTCTTGGCCTTTCAGGGAATAACTATAATGAGAAATTTGGAAGATCTTTCTGCAGTTGAGCCTTTGGAATTTTGATGTCTTCCAAAGGCTGGGGTTGTTAGGAGAAGAGGTGCCAACATGGGGCTTCATCTGTAAAGACCAAGCTGGAGCTCTTGTTCACGCCTTTCCCTGAGGCTGGAAGTTCTCTTGGATGTCACAGGCTGCCTCTTTAAAATGGAGACAGTGGTGGACTTTCCTCTCGGTTGAGGATGGGAATGAGGATGAGGGAGCAGGCTTGGGGTGAGCCTGCCATCCAGGCGCAGTGAACTGTATATGGCGTGGGATGACCAGTGGCCTCCCCTGGGGTGGCTGCTGGATATTGGCTGATGGATGGTAGAGGAAACAGTATTCTCATCTCAATTCCTGGATTGGTGTGGGGGCCAAATAAGATCCCATCATTCCTAATTAAGATGTAGGATGTAGTTACATTAATGATAAAGACAACAATGGCAGCTAATACTTAGAAAGTGCTGCTATCTGCTGGGCACTGTGCCAGGCCCTTTAGTGTGCCTTATCCTTGAGTCCTCCTCACCCTATCCTTGAGTCCTCACCCTGAGTCCTTCATCTCAGGAACCTGCTGAGATGAAGTGACTTGCCCAGGCCACACACCTGGTGAAGTTGGAAACCAACTGGAGCCAGCCCCGGACTTCACACTGCATACCCCAGACCTCACACTGCATACCCTCACACTGCATACTCACACTGCACACCCTCACACTGCACACCCCAGACCTCACACTGCACACCATCACACTGCACACCCTCACACCACATACCCCAGACCTCACACTGCACACCCTCACACTGCATACCCCAGACCTCACACTGCATACCCTCACACTGCACACTCTCACACTGCATACCCCAGACCTCAAACTGCATACCCTCACACTACACACTCTCACACTGCATACTCCAGACCTCACACTGCACACCCTCACACTGCATACCCCAGACCTCACACTGCACACCATCACACTGCATACCCCAGACCTCACACTGCACTCACACTGCACACCCTCACACTGCATACCCCAGACCTCACACTGCATACTCTCACACTGCACACTCTCACACTGCATACCCCAGACCTCAAACTGCATACCCTCACACTACACACTCTCACACTGCATACTCCAGACCTCACACTGCGCACCCTCAGACTGCATACCCCAGACCTCACATTGCATACCCTCACACTGCACACCCTCACACTGCATACCCCAGACCTCACACTGCATACCACGCACCTCGCACCGCATACCCTCACACTGCATACTCTCACACTGCATACCCTCAAACAAGGCCCTTTTCTGACTGTCACTTGCACCAAACAGAAGGCAGAAGTTTTTTAACTTGAACCTTTGAAAATTTTTTCTGTTCTGTGTTTCACAAAGGGATGTGTTAACTGTTGAGGTAATTGCAGAATTCCCTTGCTTTATAATCACTCATGTTATTTATTGTTCTTGTTATTATTAATAAAAGTCATAGTAATTCAGCCTTTGGGTTGGAATGGCAGCAGGAGCCAGCCGAGTGACCTTGGCCATGATATTAATACTCTTTACAGTCTTCCCTCGATTATCCAGGCTAATGGAAAGAGAACAAGTGCCCGCAAATAATCATAAAACAAAAAAATCAATTATCTGCTCAGTGGAGTGTTGATTGACACGTAGGTCCTAAGCCTTTTATGAGGCTGGCCTTCAAACACGACTGCGTCTCTGGTGATATTTCAGAAAGCGTGAGGTGGGAAATAATCCCTGTTTTGCAAGTCAAGGTTGGAGAAGGAGCCTTTCATCTCTGGATAGAGATGGTGTGTGGATATCACCAGCTGCCAAGGGAGGGGTCAGTGCTGTTATTCTCTTTCCTAAAGCAACTCGGGGGTGATGGAGAAGGTTGCCTTAATCCCCTCTGAGCATTTCACTGGCTGGTGTGGACTCATGGAAAATGTCAGCATGCTGGCCCAGGCCAGGCGGGCTGAAGCCAGTGTGTCTTACAGCTCTGCGGAGCAGACGTGGTGTGTGGCTTGAATGGAATGGAAAGGTCATAAAGGCCTGGGACAAGGGAGTGGACGGAGCCAATGGCACTGTCCGGTAACACTATATGGAAGATGAAATTGTAGTGTGGAGCTGAGAGGTGCAGGGCTGGGGAAAGAGACCTCAGCATTTTCCATGATTAACTTTCTAATAGGAACAGTGCGTGGACAGTGGGTGCTGGGCAGCAGGGAGACAGTCTTCTCCAAGCGTGCATTCCTACAATGCAGGTGGCTTCCCACTATCTTTGGGTTTTCTACATTTTGTCTAAGGCAGGGATCAGAACACAGACCTATTGTCTTTGATGGCAAAGTAAGGAGGCAGCCAAGTTCGCGTCCTCCTAATTGACTCATTTCCTCCCCGCTGGAGTCCCCAAAGCATAGGTGACCAAGAGTTCCCTTTCAGCTCTAAGTCAGGAAGAAATGGATTCTTAGAGAGGTTACCCAGAAGCTGGGGACAGAGCTGGCACCACACCCAGGCCTCCTCCCTTCCAGTCCTGTGCTTGGGCAGGCAGCCTGTGGGCTTCTTCCCTCGGCTCTGTCCCCTTCCCCCAGTACTAACACGTGCTCCTAGATTGCTGAGCAGCCCCTAGAAAGAAGTGATGGATTCACACTAGAGTGTTCATGACTTCGTGTATCACTTGCCTGAGAGTATTTTTAAATGGATGCTGGGGGAGGGCATTGCTTAACCCAAAGGAACAAGAAGTGGACTATGAAATTTCAGTCCCAGGGCCTGCCGTGTGTTGGCCTGTTCTGGGTGCTGAAGATATAGTGGTCAGCAAGACACACATCTTCTCTCCTTTGAGACCTCATATTTCACTGGGGGAGGCAGAAACATAGTAAATAAATAATAAACTAACTTCAGATAATGAGAACTGGTTTTAGAATATGAAACAGGCTAAGGGGATAATGATGTGAGTGCAACGGGGAGCCTGTTTTATGTAGTTGGCTGGGGAGGGTCTTTCTAAGGAAGTGACCAATGAGTGGAACAAGATCAGCCTGCCTGGAAAAGGAAACTATGGGGGATGTTTGAGGGAACAGCACTTCAGGTGTGTGGAACAGCAGCTGTGAAGCCTCTGGGGAGGGAACGAGGCTGGCTGCTGGAGAGTTTCCTTGGCTATCCTGATTAATGGCCCCTCTTCCTGCCTCCCTTCCCTGTTTTATTGTTTTCTCTGGGGTATTTTTCACCATCTTATGTTTGTCTTAACACACCTTATATTTGTCTTATCAGTTTGGCTTATTGCCTGTTTCCTCAACTACAATGTCTCTTGCATGGAGGCAGTACTTTACCTGTGTTGTTCAATTCTACACCCTAGGAATGTGCCTGGGAAATAGTGGTGATCAATACCTCCTTGTTGAATGGGGAAATGAACAAATGCATGGACTCAGCAAGCAAGGCAGACGGTGTGAGGAGATGTGACCAGGAAGGTGGGCAGGAGTCGGAGGGGGAGAGGCTGAGAACACGGGCCCTTCAGTGTCTGTGTTCTTGTCTCACTGCTGCTGGGAGGGGCCAGCAGAAACTGGCCTTCTTGCCCCATGAGCCCCAACTCAGCAGAACCACCCAGCAGATCTTAGCATCCCCTGTCTGGCTGCTCCCAGTGGATGCAATGCTCGTTAACCATGGATCTGGTAACAACGCACCCATGTCCTTCACTGCACTGGTGCCTCAAATCTATGTGTTCAGCCTTGGTGCAAAATCACTAGGAGCCAGGGACAGAGGGATTCCAGGGACCCCACGCCCAGGGGGCCTGAGAGGCTCATCCTTCGTGTCAGCTTGTGTTTTCCAGGGGTGGTTTTGACTGCCTGGTTACTGCTGTGGAATTGCCTCTGGCCCATTTATGGTGGAGGCCTGGGTTCCGGTGACACTGCTTTCTTTCTGTACACCTTGAATGAAGTCAGGCAGCTCTCCATAGAAGGAGGAACTCTTCCTGGAGCGCCAAGGGCAGGGTCTGCCTAGTCTCAGTCTCTCCAGCCTGAGTTTGCATCAGGGAGAAAAAGCACCAGCACCTTCTCCACCAATGCACCCTTCCCCACATTCACACACGCATGTTCACATGCATGCACATGTATGCAGGCTGGCTTCCCCTCGCCTTTAAAAAAAAACACACATCCCCATGTCCACAAGCACCCTCACCCTCACTTCCTCCCTCATCCGCAGACACCTGTTCCCCAATGATGCACATTTGCTCACATACCTGTAGCTGCTCACACATGCCTGCATGAAGGATGGGCGGCCCTCTCCATCCTTCAGTCTCCCGTACACAGGCAGGTGCCCACCCCACACCAGCCGCTCACACAGGCAACCCCGTTTTAGCCTCTTACACTTGCACAGGGGGCCCTTCACCTGCTTTGCAGCACCGGAGCCCAGACACGTGATGAGGCATGAGAAGTGGAAAGTTCTGCAGGTGGTCTGCCCGCCGTGCAAAGGAGGAGGCAGAGGTCCAGCTGCCTCTCAGCATATAGAGGCTCAGAGGCCTTTGCAGCATGCAGAGCTTTTTGAACATATCTTGCTTTCTCATTCTTAAATTCGTTCAGGTAGCCACTGTTCACTGTGCACCTACCATGGGTCAGGTGCTGTCCTCTGCACTGGGCATACTGCAGAAAACGAAGCAGACGCAGGCCCTGCCCTCACTGGGTTAGGTCTAGTAGTGGAGACAGACCACAGACAGGACAAATAGGGAAACAGGAGAAGCCAGGTGGCCATAAGTGCACAAGCACAAATGAAACAGGGAATGGGAAAAAATAGTGCTGTGGAGGGTGCATGGTGAGAACGCTCTTTGTTAAGGGGAGTTTGGAGCAGATTTCAGGAAAGGTCCATGTTGCAGGCAGAAGGAAGAGCAAGTGTGGCCAAGACCCAGGAAGGTCGGGAGAAGGGTGGCTGTGGCGGGGCGGAGTAGGGGGGTGGGCCGCGGGTACTTTCCATGATGGGGATTTCTTAAACATCTGTCACCCCCAAGAGACTGTGATCCTCTGAAGCCCCTGGATATGTCAAACTCACCTCAGTGGCCTTATGCACCCTTTGCATGCACCTGGTGTAGGCCAGTGCTCAGAAAACATTTGCTCCTCGAGAAGTTGCTGGTTCAATTCTGTGTGGAGCTGCTCTGTGTTCCGAGATCTGCGCTGGCTGCGGGGATAACAGGGATAGAAGAGAACCAGCCCTTCCCTTGAGGAGCTCCCTGCTAGTGAGGGTCAACCAAGTACCTGGAAGTTGTGTGTGGGCATGCAGAGTGCATGATATGCCAGGTGCAGGGAAGCCTCCCAGCCCAGGGGCTGGCGGGAGGGCACTGCTTAGTGGCAGCTCTTTGGAGGAATTGATGCTTGAACAGAGTCTTCAGGAAGTAGAGGAGTTAGCCCTGGGTGTGGAGGCAGAGAAGGAGAGACACTGCAAGCCGAGGGGTGAATCACAAATATTTGGGAAATGGCACCAGCAAGGTGGATGGCAGGGGATTCCAAAGAGTTCCTGATTCCCTCCTCAAAGTGATGGGAGCCACACTTCCTGGTTTATCAGTTGGTCCTTGCCCTCTGGGTGGTGCTGTGTGTCTGAGAGGCAGCCAAGGAAGACCTCTCTGGGGAGAAGCAGAGAAGGATAGCGACCTCTGAACGTGCTCCCCAGAATCCAGTCACCCCACCCTACCTATCAGAGGGGACAAACTGGCAGTCTACAAGTGTGTTTGGTTTAGCCCACGTGGCTTCATTGTTTTTAATTTTTTTTCATCAATTGCCTATATTTACAAAGGAGATTTTGGATAAAAATCTGGATTGCTAGCTGTTTTTGAAAAAATAAAAGATTGAAAATGTACCTTTATGTACCTATGTCCCCTCATGGTGACAATTGGTTTGGGCGGAGCCATTGCACACTCTCCTCCCCGCCCCCCCCCCCCGCCCGCCCCCGAATGCAGCGTCCCTCACTCACCATAACAGGCTGGCTCCTGTGGACACATGACCTTGGATCCTTTTTTGGATTAAGGAAGCAAACATGTAGGATTGTGCTTCTGCAAATTCTCAGAGATGGCTTTTGAGCCCTTAAGCTCTTCTGGGGCATTCTCATTTCTCAACTAGATGCCAGCGGGTGGGAGCCCTCTCTCTGTTTTCATTTGCTGCAGGACAGCTGGACTTCACTGTATGTATCTCACAAAGAAAAGGAGGTGGGGTGGTCAGGGTCCTAGGCTGTATTATGGGGGGGGAAAAAAAAACAGGCAGTAGCTCCTGGTTTCTGTAAAAATGGTGTCTAGATGTGAGTGAAGAGGCGGAAGGTTAGAGGTGGTTTGGAAATCTCAAAGGCTGAGCACAGAGGGCCCACAGGTTCAAGGAGAAAGTACAGGGCCAGGGCCAGAGATTTCCTTTCTCTTGCTCCTCAGCTTATTCTTATCCTATTCCACCCACCCTCCCACTGCCAGGTGCTCAGCGAGTCTTTATTGAAAGAGAGATTATTCATACGGTGAAATATCTGAGATGGTTCTCTCTCCGCATACCCAGTAACACAGGGTCCCTTTGGCTTGTGGGAGTCACATGTGGCCATTTTCAGTAGGTGGGAAGCCTGGGGGCCAGCTGGGAGTTGTCAGTGTGTTGGGAATCTGCCTCCTGGGCCTTTTTATTAAGGTGCGGAGTTGTGTGCTGTTCTCTTACCTCTGGTCGCTGCTTGGAGGAAGAGACGGAACTTGCACCACCTGGGCAAACCAGTTTGCTGTGACCACACATGGATTAGGTGCCAGATGACCACCTGGGGAATGTGCCAGTCAGGCAGCCAGGATGCAAAGTGATTTGCTTCCCCCTTGCCAGTATTTTCTAGGGCCTGGAGTTTGCCTGCAGCTTCTGGTGAGGCCTGGCTATCTCTGAGGGGCAGACCAGCACTCCTGTGGGTGCAGCAGCTCCCAGGAGTCTGTCAGGTGGCACTGCCAGGCCCTCGGGACCCTGAGTAAGGTCTGACGCATCACGGCAGGCAGAGGGGAGGCCACATTTTGCCTGCCACTGATATTAGTGGGGCGGCCCCAGACCCAGGTGCCAGGCAGGCAAATTGATTTTTCAGCCTGCGGAACTTCTAAAGATAGGCACGGGTGGTGCTCTGTGCTGGCACCGGGTGTGACGGGCCATCTGTGAGTCACAGTCCCGCCCGCTGGGGAAGTGCAGGTCCTGGGCAGGCAGCACTGCGGTGAGAGGGGCCCAGATGCAGGAGGGGAGGGCTAATGCAATGAGCTTGAGTCAGCCCTGCTTGCCAGGCCAGGATCCCCCTCCCAGGCCAGCCCCAAGGAGAGTGTTCTGCTGCCTGGCTCCAGGAAAACTGCTGCTGCCTGTAATTTATGCAGTTTCTATGGCTGAGTGGAGCAGACATGGCCTGAATGGATCATTGGAGTGGTTTGTGCTTCCCTCGCCCTGCGGCCTCACATATTTAACAAAATTGGTTGCTTGGTTTATTTCTTGAATCATCACTTGAAATCTCTCAACTTCATTCTGAATTCCTCATCCCTCTTCTCCCCTTGTTTCCTATTTTTTTTGAATTATTTGGCTAGCTCTTTTGGGTATTCGTGACATTATCTTACATTTATGCAGCACTTTACAGTTTGCAAAGCTCTTTCACATACATTATCCAGGCAACACATATTTACTAAGCTCCAAGGCCTTGGAATAAGTGCTAGGCTCCCGGGAGGCAGCAGTGCATTCGATAGCTACGGTGGCTGCTCTCAGGGAGACAGTGATAAGCTACTGCTAACTTGTAGGAAGACAATAGTGTGAGATGATGCTGAGGGTTTCTTTGTGATGGATGGGAAAAGCCTCTCAGAGGAGAAGACATTTGAACTCAGAGGAAGACAGCCAGGAGGAAATTTGGGGGAAGAGCGTTCCACGCAGTAGCACCAGCTAGTGCAAAGGCCTGGTGGCAAGGATTAGCTTGCTTGTTTCTGAAACAGCAAAAACGCCACTCTGAGTGGAGTTTAGGGCATGAGGTGGTGATGGTGGGGGTGGGGGAAGTGCTGGGTAGCGGGAGGCTGGCAGGGGCCATTTTTCAGGGCTTTGCTGGCTATGGTGAGGAGCTTGGATTTCCTTCTCAGTATTAGGTGACATATTGGAGGAATTTAAGCAGCCACATGTGTGATCTGGTTAACATTGGTGAAGTTCACTCTTGTAACAGTGAGGCCAGGGAGTAAGGGCAGGAGTGGAAGCAGAAGGTCCCCTCAGGCCACTGCACTTGTCCTGGTGGGAGTTAATAGTGGAACGGTGGCTTGGACTTAAGGCTCAAGTCAGATATACCGTCTCAGTCCTTACTATCTGGAAGTCCAAGATCATGGTGTTGACAGGGTTGGTTTCATCACAGGCCTCTCTGCCTAGCTTGTAGGTGGCTGTCTTCTCCCTGTGTCTTCATACTCTCTTCTCTGTGTAAGTCTGTGCCCTAATCTCTTTTTCTTATAAGGGCTCTAGTTATATTGGATTAGGGCCCGCCCTAATGACCTCATTTTAACTTAATTACTTCTTTAAAGACTCTGTCTCCAAATACAGTAGATGCCCTTATCTTTAGGGGTTACATTCCAAGACCCCAGTGGATGCCTGGAACTGCAGATGGATAGTACCGATACCTGTATATACTGTGTTTTCTCCTACACAGGCATACCTGCAATAAAGTTTAATTTATAAATTCGGTACAGTGACTGATGAGCAACAGTAATGAATAATAAAATAGAGCAATTATAACAATATACTGTAATAAAAGTCATGTGACTGTGCTCTGTCTCTCAACATTCCTTATTGTACTATACTGTGGGTAACTGAAAAAATGGAATGTGAAACTATGGATAAGGGGGGGCTGTGGAGTCCTAATTAGGGAAAAGGAGTCAGGCTGGTGGGACCAGGGGAAAGCAAGAGATAAAGCAGATAAGCTATAAATCTGCCTTTCTTCATGTCCAGATAATTTAAACAAAAGAGAAAGCAGATAAATTACAGGTCTGCCTTTCTTTGTGGCCCAGGGCATATGGCCCAGGATGTATGGCCCAAGACATTTCGCCTTCATGCCCGGATAACATACATAACTCCCAGGCTTCCTGCTCACCATCAAACACCTCAATTTATCAAACATCCAGGCTGACAGAGGAATGCAAGTTAAGCTCCCTGCTGCCTTGGCATTATCAATCAGCCCAAGTTCCATTCTCTAAAATCGGCAGCAAGCTTTTGTCTTCTGGCAGTTAGCTTCTCTCAGGCTAACTTGCCCATTGTCTCTCGGGCAACGTATTTCCCCACTTTCTCTAATAAATCTGCCTTTCTTGACCTATGATTGTCTTGGTAAATTCTTTTACCTCTGCGCCATCAGCCTGCATTCGCCCATGACAGGGACGACTGTATAGTCACATCCTGAGGTCAGCTGACAGTTATGCAGATGAGCTGTTTACCAGATAAGATGATTAAATAACAAAATCGTTAAAAAGAATAACCAATCTTTATTGAGCACTTACTAGATGCCAGGCATTCCCCAAGCATCCTGCTTGCTTTATTTCTACATCACAGAAATTCTATGAACTAGGCATTACCATGATTTTCTCTCCCTTGGAGATGAAGAGGCTGTGGCTTGGAAAGTTTTAATAACTTGCTGTGTTCACACAGCCAGGCACTGGGAGATCTGGATTGCAAACGTGCTCTTTTCTGACTCCGGAGTCCATTTTCCTAACTACTATGAAATGCTTCCTTTAAGAACTTGTCCCAGAAGAGAATGGATGTTTCAAGTTATGAATTATACTTGATTTCTTTGGCATTGCAGAAAGTAGACAGATTTCCTGTACGGTCCTGTGTTAAACTTGTATGTGAGGGGTTTTTGACTGTCTGCATCAGTGGTTCTCAAAATGGGGTCCCTGGGTCAACAGCGTCAGCATCACCTGGGAATTTGTTAGAAATGCACATTCTTGGGTCCCAGCCCAGAACTGCTGAATCAGAAACTGAGGCTGGGGCCCAGTACGCTGGTTTAACAAGCCTTCCTGGTGATTCTCATGCTCTATGAATTTTGAGACCGCTGATCTGCAGCAGTCCCAACATACTCACAGGTGTTTGCATGTGGAAATTCAAGGCTTGATGTCCTTGAGGAACCAGACTTCCAGGTTTCAGGTCAGATGAGGAGTGGAGCAGCAATGCTCAAAGTCATCTCCATGTGTTGTTAATCGGCGTTATGCCAAAAAGGTGTTCAGTGGTCAATATGTTTCAGAAACATAGGTTTCTCCTTTTTTATCTTTCTAAAGAAACAGGGCCTTGCTTGCTGCTCAGACTGTAGTGCAGTGGCACTGTCATAGCTCACTGCAGCCTTGAATTCCTGGGCTCAAGTGATCCTCCTGCCTCAGGCTCCCAAGTGGCTGGGACTACAGGCATGTGCCCCCATGCCCAGCTAATTTTTTCTTTTTTTGTTGTAGAGACGGGGTCTTGCCAGAGAAACACAGGTTTCTTGGTTACAGACCTTTCATATGCTAATTATTTTGCTGTTTTTGAAGATAGCAATCTTTGTGTTTCCCAAGCTTATTTGATCATGAGATCCTTTGTTTGAGGAGAAGAGAACAGGACTATGTTTGAGAAACCTGCACTCCATAGAGGCTTCCAGGAGAAGACATAAATAATTGAATTGGGATCCTCACAGTGACGGGTTTCTTTCAATCAGTCAATTAAGTGGTATTTACTAGTAGGTATGCTACATTTCTTCCTGTGGCAGAAGCTATGCACAATTCCAGAAATGAATAGGGATCCTTATTTGTCAAACACTGACTCTATGGCAAGTGGAGTGCAAGACCCAGCAAACTTATGGACCTTATACCGTCACCCAATTAGCAGATGAGCAATCTGAGGTGCAGGAAGGTGACATTGCTTATCTTATCACTGAGCAACTGTGGAGCTGCGATTGTACCCCAGGACTGTGTGAATCCCCAAATCTCTTTTCTTTCCTTTCTATACTCCTATCATTGCTTGGAGCTTGAAGTGGGGGGGTAGGAGTGAGGAGAAAGGAGCAACACTCATGGAAGGAGAACCAGGCCTCCAAGCAGCAGCAGTGGGATCATGCTAATTGGGCGATGATATCAGCCCCATAAGGTTGTAGGGTCTTGCACTCCACTTGCCATAGAGTTGGTGCTTGCCAACTAATGATCCCCAGAATTTAGCTGTGCCTTGCTGAGGGTGGGAGGAGGGCTGTTAGCCCAGCAGCATTGAGGAGTGAAGTGGATAACATCCAGTGAGCCATTCCCTAGCACAGTTTTAAAACATAACATTAATTTTTGTTTTTCTTATTATAAACATACCACATGCTTCCCGAAGGAGATTCTGAAAATACATAAAAGTATAAAAATGCATACCCATTAGGATGGCTATTATCAAAAAAATTGGAAAACAACAAGTGTTGACAGGATGTGGAGAAATTGGAACCCTTGTCCATTGCTGGTGGGAATGTAAAATGATGCATTCACTGTGGAAAACAGTATGGCAGTTCCTCAAAATACGACACATAGAATTACCATGATCCAGCAGTTCCACTTTGGGGTATATAACCAGAAGATATGAATGCAGGGACTCAAAATGATATTTGCAAACCCATCTTCATAACAGCATTATTCACAATAACCAAGAGGTAGGGCTGGGCGTGGTGGCTCATGCCTGTAATCCCAGAACTTTGAGAGGCTGAATCAGGCAGATCACTGAGGTCATGAGTTTGAGACCAGCCTGGCCAACATGGTCAAACCCCGTCTCTACTAAAAAGACAAAAATTAGCCAGGCTTGGTGGCATGCACCTGTAATCCCAGCTACGGGAGGCTGAGGCAAGAGAATCACTGGAAGCTGAGAGGCGCAGGTTGCAGTGAGCCAAGATTGCGCCACTGCACGCCAGCCTCGGTGACAGAGTGATACTCTGTCAAAACAAAAAACAAAAAAAACAAAAAACACACAAAAAACCCCAACAAAACGCCAACAACAAAAAACAGTAACTAAGAAGTAGAATCAGCTGAAATGTCCGTTCAATGTGGTATAGACATACGGTGATTATTCTACCTTGAAAAGGAAGGTAATCCTGCCACATGCTACAACATGGATGAACACACCTTGAGGACATTATGCTAAGTAGAATAAGCCAGTCGCAAAAAGACAAAACACAATACTGTGTGATTCCACTTATATGAGATACCTAGAGTAGGCAAATTCACAGAGACAAAAAGTGAATGGTGGTGGCCAGGGGCTGGAGGCGGAGGGAATAGGGAGATGTTTTTGGTTACAGGTTTTCACTATGGGTTGATGAAAAAATTCTGGACATGGATGGTGATGATAGTTGCACCACAATGTGAATGTACTTTGTGCTGTAGAACTAGACAATTAGTTCAGTACCAGCCTAGGCAATGTAGTGAGATGATGCCTTTACAAAAAGAAAAAAAGAGAGAGAGAGAGACAGCACCTCTACAAACACACACACACACACACACACACACACACACACACACACACGAAAAATGGTTCCAGTGGTAAATTTTTTGTGATATTTATTTTGCCACAATAAAAAGAGCATAAAAGTCAAAGCAGGCTGAGTGCGGGGACTCGCACCTCTAATCCTAGAACTTTGGGAGGCTGAGGCAGGCAGATTGCTTGAGCCTAGGAGTTTGAAACCACCCTGGGTAACATGATGAAACCCCATCTCTACAAAAATTACCAAAAAAAAAAAAAAATAGCCAGGCATGGTGATGCCTATCTGTAGTCCCAGCTACTTAGGAGGTTGAGGTGGGAGGATTGCTTGAGCCCAGGAGGTGGAGGTTGCAGTGAGCTGAGATCGTGCCACTGCATTCCAGGCTGGGTGACACAGTGATACCCTGTCTCAAAATAAAATCAAATAAAAATGAAAGCAGCAATTAAATCCTAGAGATGATTTCTGTTCATATTTGAATGTTTTATGCCACTCTTTTCTCTATGCATTTAGATGCATACATAAATATCTTCCGGTTTTATCAATAATTCTTTGAAGCTATGCTTTTAAATGATGCATATTAGTTTCCCAAGTGGATACACTGCAGTTTACTTAACCATCTCCCTATTGTTGGTCCTCTAAGTTATTTTCAGTTTTTCAGTGTTTCAGGTTGCACTGTAGTCAAGAACTGAATATGTCCATTTTTATTCATATCACAGACTTGTTTCTTTAGGACAGATTCCTAGAAGCAGAATTGCTGGGCCAAAGGATGCACATGTTTTTTAAGATTCTCTATACATTGCCAAGTTGCTTTCCAGAAAGGTCACACAGCTTTCATGAAATCTCACCAAAAGTGTGTGAGAAAGTGTCTTTTCTGTTAGCTTTTCACCCCTTTTCAAGAGGGAGCTCAGGGGATGCAGCGAAAGACAGGAAGGCAGTCTGGTCCCTTCAGATCTTGCAGCTGGGTCATAGCTTGGGCATGTTGTCTTTTGGGCAGTGAATGGGCACCTCGTTAGAGCACTGGGACAGGGCTGATTGGCACTCTGGCCACCCAGGAGCATGGAGCCTGCCTGCAGGAAAGAACAGTCAGTTCATGGATAATCCCTTGATATTGGTGCTCTGGTTCTTGTCCAGAGATTTTTATCAAGGTTGATTGCAAGTTCAGCTCTGGGATGGGGCAGTGGGGGTAGTCTGCTGAGCTGGTCAGGCTGAGCTTCCTGATTCGGTCCTCAGGTCATTTCAGGGGAACACATTGGAAAGGCATCTCCACTTTGCTCTTCTCCATTGTACGCAATACAACATTTTAAGGAACAAACAAACAGTGCCTGCTTCCTCATGAACATTCATCTGTTTAACAGGGAGCCAAACGAAGTTGCAAGAGTCCTTATTTTCCCATGGTGTTCCATAGAGCTATTTGTATTTTTAATAAAGAAAAATAATTCAGAGGCTGCAAAGCATTTGTTCTTAAATTTAAAAATGTTTTATAGACTATGGAAACAAAAGTTTGCTTCCCCTGCCCGTTTGGGAAACAGAGCACTGCTCTCATTCTCAGCAGACAGCATACACATGGGTCTGGGATGCATGGCCTGCTCCTCTGGAAGGAAGTTTTGCCATGGGCGGCTGGAGGGGCTTCAAACACTGAGCCAGAGAGAGGGTTAGGAGCTGAGGGCTTCATAGGAACATCTGTCTTTCACTCTCTCTCTTCATATTTCAAAGCTCTCTCTCTCTCTCTCTCTCTCCCTCCCTCCCTCTCTCTCTCTCCCCCCCTCTCTCTCTCTCTCACACACACACACACACACACACACACACACACACTCTCTCTCTCTCTCTCTCTCTCTCGGAACATCTTTCTCTCTCTTCATATTTCAAAGCTCTCTCTCTCTCTCTTTCTCCCTCTCTAACACACACACACACACACACACACACACACACACACACACACTCTCTCTCTCTCTCTCTCTCTTTCTCGGAACATCTCCCTTTCTCTCTCTCTCTTCATATTTCAAAGCTCTCTCTCTCTCTCTCTTTCTCTCTCTGTCTCTCTGATAGATGCATACAGATTTGGTACTTAAAAACATCAACTCTGACTGTGTTCTTGGTTTCTCTCTAAGTGTAAGAAGCCAACAAGGCTCCTTGAAGATTCCCTCTTTTGATTTTAGAATGATCTTGAAAGGAGCTCTAACCATACCCAGAGTAGGGGGGCTCCCTTAGGTTGAACCCCTAGATGTGCTGCAGTCAGTGGGGAGATGGTGGAAGAAACAGGTTGAATCATGGACCTGCCCATCAGGGTCATCTGAGGAGTCTCACTGTTGGTGGTTTCAGATCTTCCAGAAGAAACTTTAATTAGCTCTACACAAGAGCCAGAGGGGTTAAAGTCACCAAAGAGTGATTCACCCCATCACTCTTTGATGAATTTAACCAAATTTAAATGGTGATAGGGAATTCCTCTTACAATTCCCTAAGAGGAAATGAGAGAAAGAGTTGGTCTTTCCCAAGCAGCATGGTTTTTAGGGACTTGCTTCTCCTGGCGCCTTCTCTAGTCAGTTGCCAAATCCTCGTGGCTCAACTCTTCTCCACTGCTGCTGTCTCTTTTCTAGTTCAGGCTTCCATTGCTGCTTGCCTGGACTGTTGCAGTACTCTTCCAGCTGGTCTCGTGACTCTGTCATTTCTGATTAGTCATACATCTTACTACCCACTTAAACTTTCTAAATGTTAACTAATTACTTCACTTTCCTCCACAAATACTCTTTCATGGCTCCTCATTAACCAAAGGAAAACAAAAATCCAAACTTCTCTTCTTGGTGCTCAAAGATCTCCATCATTCCTCCCTGTGTTCCTGGGCTGCAACCCACATAACTAGTCACCCCTATTTCCTGCTTTATGTGGGAGTTCATTTTATCTTTTCTGCTTTCTTGTCTGTGTATCCTGAAATTCCACTCATTCTTCATGGCCTGGGGCTAAGGCCAGGAAGCTTCTGTTTTTAATGTTCTAAGTTAGAAGTAACATCTCTCTCCTCTAACTAATGAGCTTCCCCCCAACCAAAGCTTCTACCCCATTTCCTCTCTAACAGCACTAATCTTTTGTATCTTCTGTTAGGGTTTTTGGAATACTAGTGACATCTCCTAGAGCCTTGTAAAGCTCTTATTTGCCTTCAAGTGCCCCCCATTGCCAGGGCATGGAGCCTTGCACAGGGCAAATACTCATCAATGTTGGATGAATAAATGAAGAGTGACCAAGGTGGCCAGTGGTAGTCAGTCTTTATTTTCACCCCGCATTACTATTTGCCCTGTACTCACTTGGACTGGTTCCTGCTGGTGAGAAACTTGCTACCCAGGTACCACTTATTTTAAGCACATTTATGCATTTCCAGGCACGTAGCAAGGGGGCAGCAGGTTACTGATTCATGAGTAGGTGGAAAAGGTGATTGCCTTGAGAGCTGCTGACTCAGCCGCCAGCCATTAACCCTGGCGCTCCTCTGGGCCCTGAATCAATGAGTGGATGGCATGAATGAACAGATGGCCAAGGAATCTCAGGAGACCCGAGTCTCCTGGATTTGGACTTTCCTGCATTAGAGGTGCACGGCCCAGAGCCTCACAGGGAATGCTAGAAGCTGCAGTATAATCATGGCACATTTTCCTGGAGAACCAATTCTTCTTGAAGGTTTGGGAATGAATATTATTTTGTATTCAATCACATTTATCATAAGGAGGAATAAAATATGCATACATATTTTAAAAGATAAAAATGCAACAATTTTTATGTCCAGCTCCTGGCTGGACATGGTGACTCATGCCTGTAATACCCAGTGATTTGGGAGGCTGAGGCAGGAGAATTGCTTGAGCCCAGGAGTTCATTGCATCATAGTGCAATGAGCTATGATTGCACTACTGCAGTCCAGCATGGGCAACAGAGTGAGACCCTGTCTCTAAAAAATAATAAAAATAAAAAGATAAAATTTAAACTATATATAAAGAAACTGTCTGCTTGTGGAAGGCTTGCTTCAAATTCTAATCCAGACTCCCTGAGGTAGGAGGTAAAAGTTTCTTCTTTTCTGCATTCAGGGCTGTAATGGGAAAGTTTGCAAGGATCTGGGCTAGTCTGGCACCCCCCTCAGTTGCTCGGTTCCCCATCACTGCCTCCCCACTCCATGGCTGCTCCTCTGCAGGGTGTAGACTGTGATGAAGGTTACACTTGAAGAGTAGTGGACAGAACTGGGTTCCAATACTGCCAGCTGCACAGACACCATATCTGGAGGGTGAGGGGGCAAGGGACATGCTCACTCTGCCTTTCCAGAAGAGATAAAGCCATATGGGCAACCTGCTATCACTGTGAAAAGTGCGTGGAATAAATTATATAGTGAGTGAAGTGTAAGCCCACGGCAGCAGTGTAAGAAACACATTCTTGCCAGGCAGGCAAATAACCAAGAAAGGACAACTGGGAGCACATCAGCTGATGATGCTACCCAATTGTATCCCCATGTGGAGAGACCCTCCAGCACCATATCCCAGCCACCTGTGCCCTGCCCCCCATTGAACCCCCTCTTCACTCTTTGCCGAGCTGAACATTGGACACGTCACATGTTCCCTCCCTCAGTGCCTGACTTACTGAACTGAAAATGCCCAGTGAAAACTTAGGTAAGATGTCGCACAGTGTTTGGCACTTGATACCTTGTTGCTAATATGGTGGGGACCCCTTCCAGTGCTGAAAAATCCCACAGTGCTTGCGGCAGCTCAAACAGAGAATGCAGCAGTCACTGGCTCCCCTGAGTTTCTTCAGAAATTATTTAAGGAGTGCTGGATCCATGAGGGCAGAGGCTTGCCCCAGTCACTACACTGTCTCTACCTGCTGGAACAGGTGCTTAGTATGTACACCTGCTCTGTGCTGGGCCCATGACTGCACAAGGACAGCTGACTTCAGAGGATTTGCTCAGGATCACTGAGAAATTCATTTGGCAAAACATTGTGAATTTAATGACCTCTTCAATTTGAAATAAAGCCACCCGGCTTTTTGAAATAGAGCTTCCTTTGGGAGCTTAGAACTAAACTCTTGGCCTCATAGAATGCCCTAGCTGGGTGGATGGAGAATCCCCACATATAGATGTGTCTAGAATGTCAGAAGTGAAGTGATCTGTCTCTCCAAATCTTTGGTGCTAGGGAGAAAGAGGTGAGCATGCTGTCTTTTTAAAGGATTCAACTAACTCTCAAGAGCTTTGGAAGAAAGAAAAAAAATCCAAAATGTGTATTAGGTCAGTTTTTATTTGGAAGATGGATTTTATTGTTATATTTTTAAACTAGGAAGTCTCTTACCACTCCAATTCTCCTTCCCTGGCCTAGAGGGGGTGGGAGTTCAGATCCCTGCAACATTTTAACCCAAAAGGCTCTTACCTGTTTACCTTTCTTTGATAGAGTTGCCAGGTTGTCTTGGTTTTGTTTTGTTTTTCTTTTAGAAGAGAGGATCTAGCTATGTTGCCTAGGCTGGTCTCAAACTCCTGGGCTCAAGCAGTCCTCCAGCTTCAGCCTCTCAAGCAGCTAGGATTACAGGCATGTGCCACCACACTCAGCTCACCGAGCGGTCTTGAACAAAAAACCCAAATTGGTCCAAGTATGGATTATACACTAATGATATTTATCACCATCACTATCATTGTCATTATCAGTTTTATTACAGTGACTTCCAGTTTGGTATCTATTGTGGGTGCTTGGAGCTTTTGCACATGTAATCTTATTTAATCCTCACAGCAACCTACGAGGAAGGTATTATTATTATTGCCCTTTTCCAGGTGGGAAAATTGAGGCTCAGAGAGTTATAAGTGGCTTGCCCAATGACAAAGGGTGGGTGAGTGGTAGAGGCAAAATTTGAACTCAGTGAAGAAAGAGTTCAGGCTTTGCTGTCAGATGGACTGAAGTTCTTCTCTTGGTGTCCATGGGGGTGCCAGAGATGTGGGGGTTCTTCTTTCTCCTTCCAAATCAGACGCAACTGAAAGTCTGAGGACTCAGCTTCAGTCTGAGCTCTGATTTCTCTAGAGTATCCAGGACGGAAAAGGGGATGGTAAGATGAAGTTTGCAGGGAGGGCTTCCTGGAGGAGAGGGCTCTGAAACATGAGAGCATTCGGGCAAGTAGGAAGGGCAGGCATTTCGGTGGATTCAGAGGCAGGTGGATTCAGAGGTGGGTGGCTCAAGAGTATGAGCCTCCGTCTCCTCGTCTTCCTAAGCACATTTAACTGTGAATGAAGCAATACAAGAGGTGTATTTCTCCATGTAAGGGAAACGCTATGAAGAAAAGGCATTTCTGGTTTCAGAATCACGATTGTCAGTGGGAGTGTCAGGAGGAAACTTCGTGACTTTTTCTCTCTTCCCAGGCGCCCCCAGCTGTTAGGTTTCATGGCAACCCAATGTAGTAGAAGGCAGTTTCTTTTCCGTTCTCGCTGTTAGATTTTTATGTTGTGTGACCTTGGGGCTGCCTTAGGGCCTCTCTGTCCTTCATGGGTCTCACCTGGCAGAGGAGGGGGATACACAGGGTGATTTCCATAGGGACTTACAGCTCTAAAATGCTTGAGTGTATGATCTAATCATGATGACACACGGTCAGCCACAGTGAAATCCCTGACACATCTCAAATTTGAACTGCATCTTTATGAGTGGAAAAATTGTTTCCTGCCCCACAGGACATTTTGATTTAACTAGGACACACCTGACCCTGGTCTGCTCACAGATACAGAGAATTTGCTCTGTGGCCCAAGGCCTCTGCCTGCCCCTGCTCCCACCCCACCATGGGTAGCAGTGGCCACGTGGTACTTGAGGACAGCATCCTGGAACTTGCCCAGGAGTCCACTGCATGCTGGCTTTCTCTCTTCTGCAGAGACGAGGGGCCCGGATCGGCTCAGCCTCTACTCAGCTCTGCAGTCTTGCCAGGGGGAGGAGGAATCGGGCTGGGGGGCAGGGATAGAGGGCCATGCGCATTGGGGAAGGAGGCCCTGAGATGACAAGCTCCATGAGTCACTCAACTGGCCGCTGCAGCCAGAGAGCATCAAGGAGGGGTTTATGGCACTGCCTCATGCAGCAGTGATCAGCCATGAGGTGGCATCCATCCGTTGTCAGGGGACGGTCCGTCCTCCTCAGGCACATGCAGAGGATTGGGTGCAGAGGAGTTCACTGTGTTGGGAGGCAGAAGAGCAGTGGGGCTGGAGGCACAGCTCTGCCAAGCATTCCTGAACCAGAGCGAGCCATCAATGAGTGCTCACACTGTGCAGGCACTGTGAGCCTGTGTCCATGTGATCTCATGTTGTCCTCAGGGCCATGCCAAGAGAAGGCACTATTCTTCTTCTTCTCAGTTTATGGATGATGATAATGGAGGCATAGAGAGGTTAAGCAACTTGTTTGATGTCACCCAGCAATGCTGAAATGGGGCAGGATTTGGCCCTGGCCCTCCAGAGCCTATGGGCTTAATTGTTGCCTTGGTGGGTCTTAGCCTTGAGCCTGCATTAGAACAACCTGGAGGGCTGGGCCCCACTCCAGAGTTTCTGATTTCGGTCAGGTCTGCGATAGGTCTGAGAATGTATGTTTTTAATAAGTTTCCATTTGTGGTAAAGCCCAGGGACCACACTAGTCTGTGCTGTACTGACTCATCATCCCGTCTCAGTTTCCAACCTCCGAAACCAGAGGGTTGAGCTTTCTACCAGTTCTCTCCAGTTGACCAGTTAACCCAGAAATTCCATCCTTCTAATCACCCATAAT
>NW_026652278.1:71459138-71459225 GCF_009828535.3 Hylobates moloch | reverse complement strand
ATCCACAATGAGATACCATCTCACACCAGTTAGAATGGCGATCATTAAAAAGTCAGGAAACAACAGGTGCTGGAGAGGATGTGGAGA
>NW_026652278.1:71399270-71458738 GCF_009828535.3 Hylobates moloch | reverse complement strand
TCTGACTATGGCCCTGTGCAACTACATAGGCTGAACACCCATGAAACCAGCCCTGTTTCCAAGGAATAAAATCAGTTTGAGCACCAGAGAACTTCTTCTCAACACAGCCAAAGGGGCATATGGTAGCCACAGGGTGGAGGTGGGGGCCCATCTGGATTTGAGTTGCACAAGCATCTATATCATCAGTAGGTAGTCAGTTCTTGGAAATTCAAATGAGAATTTAAAGTGAATTGATTTGAAATTTTTAAACAAGCCATCTCCCATCTCCTTTGAAATGCAAACAAAAATGTTTGGGATAGTGTGACTAAGCCATGTTTGGATGCAATACTATGGGAGCAGCATGTCTTCTGCATTCTAGCCTAGCATAAAAGGGTGTCAGGAATCCGGTAACTGTCATTGTATTTATCATCAGGAGCATCATTTACTAAGGGCCCAGAACTGTGTGAGGCACTTTAGCTACACTACTGAATCTTTTGGACAATAATGTGAATATTCTTGGTTTAAGTGTTGAAGCAAGACATATTTAAGCAAGTCGTTGATGGTAACTTTTCAAATCATTAATCAAAATGCCTATCAAATTATTCCAGGTCTTGTTTTCATTGTCTAGGAAGAATAAGCTTCATAATGAGGTCTTGAGTAGAATCCAGTTGGATCCAGATGTTTTGATAAAATGTTACCTATGATTTCTTTGCATTCTACCCCAACCCTAATGTATGAAAAAGCAGATTAGTCAAGTGCCAAGGCAGTAACTAGAAGGAAGAAAAAGGGCTGTCAGGAATATAAATTGAGAAAGTGAGACTCCTCCAAACAGCAAGAGACACAGGTAAACTTTCATTGCAGGCATTCACTCATAAGCAACATCACAACATCCACACACAAATCTCTTCAGATGTCGACAGTCTCCTTTTTCTAGCGCTCCTCCCCAAATTGTCATTTAATCATGTGTCTAAACATTCTCTGAATATTGTCCTTCATAACCCAACTCCTGCTGCTTACTGCTTCATTTGTTAAAAGAATAATATTTTGATTCATCACAGGCATCCCTAGAACAGATCAGGATGTTACAGACATGGCCCTGTGGCTTTATCTCACAAATCAACAGCAGAAACGCAGGATGAGAGGGAATAATTAGGTTTTTGGATATATGTCTCTAAGAAGATCACAACTTAGAAATGTATTTTTCAGAATGATACCATCTTGATGCACACAGTCGCACCAGATGAAAGGAATCCTCTCTGTTTTTAGGGGTGAGACTCACATATGAGTATTCAGATTTCTTTTTCATCCAGCTATCACTTTCGCCCAACCCCAGCCCCAATTTAAGCTCCACTTGGACCCTGAAAAGTGAATACTGGACATGGACTCAAGAGCCAGATGGCTTAGATCTGGATTTCAGAACTGCTGTTTACTGGCTGCCTAACCTTAACCTCTCTGTGCCTCAGTTTTCTCATCTTTAAAATGAAGATAATAATAGTACCTATGTCACAGGGTTGCAGAGATGAGTAAATGAGTAAAGGTTGTAAAGTGATTAGAGCAGTGCTTAGCACTTGACAAGCTCTGTATGTATTTATTGTTGCTAGTGTCTTTAATCAATACATTTATTGGGCACTTACTGGACACCAGGCATGATTCCCCATGCTGGGGATTCAGTTGTATACTACAAGGCTACAGTAACCAAAACAGCATGGTACTGGTACCAATACAGAGATATAGATCAATGGAACAGAACAGAGCCCTCAGAAATAATGTCACATATCTACAACTATCTGATCTTTGACAAACCTGACAAAAACAAGCAATGGGAAAAGGATTCCCTATTTAATAAATGGTGCTGGGAAAACTGGCTAGCCATATGTAGAAAGCGAAAACTGGATCCCTTCCTTACACCTTATACAAAAATGAATTGAAGATGGATTAAAGACTTACATGTTAGACCTA
Source organism: Hylobates moloch (assembly GCF_009828535.3). NCBI lineage: Eukaryota > Metazoa > Chordata > Mammalia > Primates > Hylobatidae > Hylobates > Hylobates moloch. Next base: position 71,456,800 of record NW_026652278.1, on the reverse strand, counting down.
AAACCATAAAAACCCTAGAAGAAAACCTAGGCAATACCATTCAGGACATAGGCATGGGCAAGGACTTCATGTCTAAGACACCAAAAGCAATGGCAACAAAAGCCAAAATTGACAAATGGGATCTAATTAAACTAAAGAGCTTCTGCACAGCAAAAGAAACTACCATCAGAGTGAACAGGCAACCTACAGAATGGGAGAAAATTTTCACAACCTACTCATCTGACAAAGGGCTAATATCCAGAATCTACAATGAACTCAAACAAATTTACAAGAAAAAAACAAACAACCCCATCAAAAAGTGGGCGAAGGACACGAACAGACACTTCTCAAAAGAAGACATTTATGCAGCCAAAAAACACATGAAAAAATGCTCCTCATTACTGGCCATCAGAGAAATGCAAATCAAATCCACAATGAGATACCATCTCACACCAGTTAGAATGGCGATCATTAAAAAGTCAGGAAACAACAGGTGCTGGAGAGGATGTGGAGAAATAGGAACACTTTTACACTGTTGGTGGGACTGTAAACTAGTTCAACCATTGTGGAAGTCAGTGTGGTGATTCCTCACAGATCTAGAATTAGAAATACCATTTGACCCAGCCATCCCATTACTGGGTATATACCCAAAGGACTGTAAATCATGCTGCTATAAAGACACATGCACACATATGTTTACTGCGGCACTATTCACAATAGCAAAGACTTGGAACCAACCCAAATGTCCAACAACGATAGACTGGATTAATAAAATGTGGCACATATACATCATGGAATACTATGCAGTCATAAAAATGATGACTTCATGTCCTTTTTAGGGACATGGATGAAACTGGAAACCATCATTCTCAGTAAACTATCACAAGGGCAAAAAACCAAACACCGCATGTTCTCACTCATAGGTGGGAATTGAACAATGAGAACACACGGACACAGGAAGGGGAACATCACACTCCGGTGACTGTTGTGGGGTGGAGGCAGGGGGGAGGGGGGAGGGACAGCATTAGGAGATATACCTAATGCTAAATGACGAGTTAATGGATGCAGCAAACCAATGTGGCACATGGATACATATGTAACAAACCTGCACATTGTGCCCGTGTTCCCTAAAACTTAAAGTATAATAATAATAATAATAAAAAGTCAAAAAAAAAAAGAAAGATGAAGACCTTGCCCTCGTGTTATTTAAACTTTCATTCTAGTGGGTTAAGAGTAAATAGGTAAGTGAATAAATGAATTAGTGTCACATAAGGATAATTGATTTCAAGAACATGAAATAGCTTGAATAGGTGTGGAGACCTGTTTTGCCCTCAGTGGTCAGAGTAAAATTATCCTAGGAGGTAACATTGAACCTGACACTGAAAAAAACAGAAGGAGAAAACACTGCAAAGGCCAAAGCTGCACAGTGGTGACAAGCTGGATTTGGTTTGTTGGAGGAAGCAGTTGGAGGCCATTGTGGTTGGAATGTGGTAGACAGGAGAGCAATCAAGAAGGCAAGGCCACTGGCCACACTGAGTATTCTGAGTACAATAGACCACATCCCGCCAAGTTCTAAGTCTAGGATGAGACACTTCAGACTTGGCGAGAGGATCCACCTTCTTGTGAAAGCCACCAGCATCCTCCTAATGCCGCTGTTTATGGATACGCTGGCTAGGACAGCGAGCCTGTCACTGAGTTGATTCTTGAAGTGCAACCCTTGATTATTTTTTTTGTCCAATACCCCATCCTCATGCACTCATTTTAGAAGAAGAAATAACACAATATATTGGCATAGTACTTGGCTTGATATCTTGTTTCTAATAAAAGATCTGTATAGAAGTCTCGAAATGTCACATTGCAGTCTACATCCACCCCACAGACAACTTCTGCATTTATCAAGTTTTTATTTTTAAATTGAATTTGTTGCCAATATTTTAAAATAAGATTTTATATAAAATCTGGGTTCCTGCCTTCTTTAAATTAGAGTCAGAAGGCAGAGTCCCAGATTCCCATAAAGCAGCTATCGGCTTGAGCTGAGCAGCTGCTCCCTTTAGCCACAGTCCACACTACTTTCTGTTGCATCCCACCAGGCCTGCTTCATTCGTGTCCCTTCCCCTTGGTTCATACCACTGTCCTGGCCTTACCAGCCTCCCGCCTTTTGCTTCTAATCTTACGTGTCTGCATTACAATGTCTGTGGTCAGACAGCATGCTTGGCCTTCTGGTCATTTGCTTGTCCTCTGAGTTAGGAGGTTGTGCACATGATGTCCATTTCCCTTGAGCCTTGGACCTTTCCTAAACAGATACCAATCACACTGAACCATCATTATTGAAGGAGCAGTGAGGAGCTACCTCCTTCTGAGGAGAAAAAGGGGAACCCTACTACAAGAGCTAATGAGTTCCAATGCACACAAGTTGGGAGTGTTGTCATTTTTTTTAGAAAACAAGATTTAATGAAGCATTAGGTTTGCGGAAAAAGCATATCATAACAGTTTTAAGAGAAAGGGCAGAGAAAAGCAGAGGCCCCTGTTGCTAGTGTACAATACATCTGAGGAGTGTGGATGCCAGCCTATGAAGAGACCCCTGCTGCAGGTTCCCCCAGCAGCTAGAGAGAAATTTCAGTGTGAGCCAGTTAAGCCAGGTGTGTCTTTTCTCTGCCCACTGCACCACAATGCCCAGGGCAGGAGTTTGCATGTCCAGTGCATTCATATTTTCAGAATAAAGGCAGTGACTTGGAGGAGGGAAACTGGGCCATGAATTAGGACTTGAAGATTCTGGTCCTGGCTCACTGGCAGCCCTTGCACATTTTTTCTACTGTCTGGGGCCCAGCTGTTAAATGGGAATGATGTTACCCCTTACGACTTTCTGCTAATCGGAGAATGGCAAAGGCATATGAAAATCTTTCACAGAGCAGATACGTATTTCTTAAGATCACATGTAATTACAAAGAAGCAGATTTTTTTGGTATATATGCATGTACATATATGTATATATATATTTATGTGTTTGTGTGCACTTATCCTCTCTCTTTCTGTCTTTCATGAACACACATCTTAGATAATATTTGGGAGCTTAGTGGGTAAATGAGTCGGGGTACCCAGAAGATATGATTCCATGTTCTCATCTTTAATATCAGAGAGCTGGCCTCTGTTTGCCAGAAATGAAATTATGTCAGTAAGACTGGAGAGTGTGACCATCTGGAATGTGGGTTCACATGATTTACTGTCTTTCCTCTACTTTCATTAAGGGCCAAACCCTTGAACCTGGTGTTATGGAGAGGCCTGAGTTCTCTATCAGTCCAAGCTAACCTAATGCCATGTGATTTTAGTTAGATAAACAATTTATTGCTCCGTGACCCTATTTCTTACACTCCACTCAAGAGCCTCTATTTCGACTGCTCACACAGAGACAGAGGGCACATGGCTGTCCCGAGGCAGAGGAGCTAGCAGTGGTGTCAATCGGGTACATGGAGGTATGTCCTGCTAGACTCAGGACAGACCACTGCTGTCACATCAGGCCAGGCAGGCCTGGGATAGGGAAAAAAAAAAATCCAATCATTTTCATCCCTCACGAAAGAAAAATACTAAAAACAAAAATCTACACCATGAAAACTAGCAAATATAAAAAATGGCAGCTATGACATAGAAAATGACAATTTTAGAGCAATTATAAACGAAAGGCAGAGAGCCATTAAAGTTAAGGCAATGTTATTAAAAGATGTGTTAATTTTCAGTTAAATTTTCTATAAAAGACCAATTAGTTTAAAAGGCTTGACAGCATTAACTGTGAAACATAAGCTCCGATAATTATACTTTAAAAAAATAAAAAGAGGAGGATGCTCGGGCGGGTTGCACTTGAAGGCACAGCGGGGCATGGGCCAAGCGGGCTAGATGGCGCTGTGGGCTCAGGTTTCCCTGCTACAGTGCCTTGGTCCCTCCCCTGGCATTTCATGGTTTCCTCAGTGTCCTTTTACAGGACCTGAGAATCATAAAACTTTAGAGGCCAAGAGGGCCACCCTTGTGTTCTGAGCCAGCTCTCAGAGATTAGAATCAGAACGCTGAGACACCGGGAGAGGCAATTGTCTAAATTGGTTGCATTGCTAGTTGATGGTTCTTTTTATAAATTCCCATTTTTTGAGTATGCTTTGTCTATCAGAAGTTTCACAAATACTCTCATTTAACTCTAATCTATAAATTTTTGTTTTGTCTTTTCATCTCTGTTATATGGATGAGGAATTGGAGGCAGAGAAAAGTTAGGCAACTTTTTCATTGTTGTGGCTATTGGATAGAAAAGCAGGTATTAAAAGCCACACTAATTGGATTTGGAAATCTGTACTCATAACCAGGGGGCCATGTTGCCTTAATCAGAAGAAGAGCTTTGCTAGTCAGGTTTGCAACCTTGTCCTTGGCAGTGGGAAGAGGGACTCCTGTCTTCCTTAGACTATGCAAGGTCGCCTGATCCTAGTCTCTGAACAGGATCCTAACTCAGCTGTCTTATACTCCCAAATGTCCATGTGATGCAAGGATAGCTATTGAGAAGGTCTCTGCCTGAAGCGTCCCTGAAGACTAACCCTGCCAGACTTGGAGGTTCTATATAAGAGCTTCCCAGAAGGCTTCTAGCACAGGTATCATGGTAAGGCACAGAAAAGACTGGCAGGACAAAAGCTTAGGAGGCAAAGGACCTCACCTACATGATCCTGCCTTTAGAATGTTGTATTCCTTCAATTTTAGGATTTATGTTAACCCAGAAAAAAATGTGTGCCTTCTGGGTCAGGTGAGTTGTAGAGAGGTTTCCTCCACAGGAAGCGCCTTTGGTAATTGGTATTTGAAGTTCTAGCACCTGGTTTGTCCCATGGTGCAGAAACAGCCATCACCTATGCAGAAAGCCCTGGAGTGATGCTTAATTGCAGATTGCTGAATGCTCCGTGAAGTGCCCTACCCCAACCCTCACTCCCATCACATAAAGAAATTTGCACCCTCCAATATGACTGACCTGACGCCCTTTTCCAGAAAAGGTATTGTCTTTCCACCAAATTATTCAGATCCTGAAGACATATGTGTGCAGAACACACCCGTCAGCAATGCTCAGAGTCCTTCTCTGCATCTGAATATTAGGGTATCAAAACAGGAGCAAAAGCATCTGCTGGCAAAAATACATCATCATTCTCTGTCATCACAGATTCTGCTGCCCCACAGCTCTGTTCCTGGATGCCTGCATGGAAAAATCAAGGAGAGCCATCTGGGATGCAGTGCCAGCTCAGAAAGCAGACAATTATGCTCAGAGATATGAGTGGCCCCAGAGTTGTTCAGACACCTGTGAAACCCTGGGACTGACTTTGAAATTGTACCTATTGATGAGCAGTTCTAAAAGTCATGCACTCTTTGACTTTCACACAATTTCGGGCTAAACCAAGGCCCAGCAATTAGTAGGTGCTCAATAAATGTCAGTGACTGATCAAAAAGATTTGGGTATAACTGATTTCAACACAGAAGTGGGAACATGTTAGGGTCAATTCCCAAAGACCTGACAAAAAACCTCCCAGGCTGACCTTCTAGATTTATCATTGCAATGGATAACCTATAGTGCCTTTTGTTTTAAAAAAAAATTGACTGTGTTTTTATTAGAACAGTTATTCATACTTCTTGATGAAAATTAGGAAAGCACAGAAACATATAAAAGAAGACATATAAAGAAGAAACATATAAAAATAAAAAGAAAACATACAAAGAAGAAAATATAAATGGCCTGTGTTTCCAACACCAAGGATAAGCATGGTTAATATTTTGGTGTGTTTCCTTCTAAATGGATAGATAAATACAGAATTATCTCATTTTATAGGTTGGTTATTTTTTCCCTTTTCAGTTAATATTTTATCCAGAGTATTTTATTATTTTCTTAGGTGTCATGATTTGCAGAGCCTCCATAGGACTTTATGAGACTCCAGTCTGTGGATGTTCCAGAATCTATTTATTACTAAATTGTTGGCTATTTAGCTTTTTAAAATTTTTGTTATAGTAATGATTAATCCTGTAATAGAAATTATTGTACATAAATCTTTGAACAAGTAGCAACTTATTATATTGAGGCAAATGTACTGTTTTTTTTTAAACAAATATGGACATTTTAAAATTTCTTGATACATATTGTCATGATATCTCCAAGAAACAATTTTACCAATACACACTCTCATTATACTGAGCCATCTCATGCATTATGGCAAGTGCCAATTGTCATTTTTCCTAGGAGGCCCTTTAACTGTGTTTATGATAGTTTTGAAGCATATCAGTTTTTAATCTGTATATAATGATGTAAATACATATTTTATATAGTGAATTCATAGTTTTTATTCGTAAAAAGTGCATGCTGAACATGAGAACTATCAAGCATCTTGAGATTAAACAGTTTGCTGTATTTTTGTGAAGTTGTTTGTGGCTACATTTTTTGCCTTTAACTATTTAGTAACATTTACTTTCTTTTTTACAGAAATTTAAAATAAGTGTATTTTCACAGCAGAAAATATATAAAATAAAATTATAGGAAAAAAACCCACAATTCTAAAACCAAGAGTTAACTACCAGGTAAAACTTTTGTGTACTACTTACAGTTACTTTCACATAAATATATCTATCAGTTCAGGTGTGCGTTATTTTTCCCTCTGGAAGTCCCCAAATCAGAGCATTATGTCCTTTTTGTAATACTTTATGGTAGAAATAAATATGAGTGACCATAATAATAAACAGGATATCATTTTTCTGGTAGTTTTCCATTAAACATTGAAGTTTTATATTTAAAAAATAACAATTCAAAAAGTAATAAGTGCATGATTTGTTATATTATGAAACAGTGTGTATTATAAAGTTTAGTAATAAAAATGATCTCTACATTTTATAAACATCAGATAATTGAAAACATTAAAAGGAATCATTAGTATGAAAAAGCCAATTAAAAGTAATATTAAAACTTAAAACCCAGTACCATAAAGATTCAATATTTAAAAGTGGGTACTCTTAAAATTAAATTTTAAATACAGAAAAAGTTAATTTCCCCAGCCAATAGTTTTGCAGGTATGCATTTTTAACATGAATTGTGATTCATGATGTTTTGGGGATCCTACTTTTAAAAAACATTTTAGTATTATATAATTATTACCATGCCATTTAATATTATCTGAACGCACAATATTCATGTCTGTACAATGTAAGTCACGTCAGAGAACCATTGTTTAATCATTACCATATTGTTGAAAAATTTTTATCAGTGAGCCAGTTTCCCCGAAATCATTCATTGAGTAAAATCCCTTCCCCGTGGTATGCAACGCTTTCCTTATTATACTAAGGAATGGATCAGCAAACTTTCTTGTAAAGAGCCAGATGGTAAATATTTTCAGCCTTTGAGGGCCACATAGTCTCTGTCACAACTACTTAACTCTGAGTTTGTTAGCACCAAAGCAGCCCTAGACAATATATAAACAAATGGACATGGCTGGGTCCCAACAAAACCTTATTTAAAAAAGGTAATGGATGGCAGAGCAAGATTTGGCCCAAGAGTCAGATTTGCCAACTTTTGTATTAAGGTCTTATACCTACCAAGCTATGGTTCTCATAAATCCATTCTGGTTGATCTTCTAATTTTTCACATTGTCTACAATATTTGGTTAGGAAGTCTTTAAAATTTACTATACTACATGAGAGGGCAATTTTGTACGACTCTTTCCGGGGGAAATTTAGCATAATTTTATCAAGTTTTAAAAAGTCCAATTCAAATCTGTAATTAGGCATATATCAAACAACAATTTTACTAGAAAAAATGACATTAAATGGCCTATTTACATGTTAAGGAACGTGGAATTTTAATTTTTTCCTAATACTGTCTTCTGTCTCTTCATAGATGATTACTACTTTGCTTTTTGCCTAAAAAAATAGCGATTCTTATTCATGTCCAGTGATTGGTATTAAAGAGAGTATCTGGAATAATAGTGTTAATTCTCCTATGTATCTGACATTTTATTCTCCTTATTTCTAATTTTATTTGTGTTTTTTCAGTTATATTGTCATAAGTTTATTTTTTCAAGGAATTATTTCTTGAATTTAACAATTCACTAAATATCCTCTTGCTAATTCATTAACTGACGCTTTTCATCCTGCTTTTTTTTAAAAAAAGAATTCTTTCAATACTTAATTTTACTTATTATAATTCTGTTGTATTTAATAATAGCATTAAAGGCTCTGAATTTGTCTCTATAGCATTGGCCTCAAGACATGATATTTTTATATGTCATTCTCAAATATTTTTTAATTTTAAAATATTTCATATTCTAAGTTTGATTTCCATCTTGACCTAGTAGTTATAGGATACTTAACAACATTTTTTTGATGCTCTGGAATATTTACTTTTGCCTCTATTACATTGGATTTAATTTTTAAAATGTAGGTTATACAGCTTATACTTTGTTATATGTATTGAGATTTGATGGTTTTAGCCATTGATCTTTTTTTTGTAATTGTTGTTACAAAGTTTAGCAAAAATACACTAAATCAACCTGATTATATCCTCAATTTTCTTATCTTTTGATCTATTTGACCTGTAAAAGCTAAAAACAGTGATAGTGGGAATATTTCACATATTACCCTTAGTCCAGATTTATTCTAGTGTAATTCTAATTAGTTTTGCTTTCTATATTTCAGTTATAATATTTGTCCATAAAAAGTTACAGCTTTATTGTGTCAACTATGAATATAAAATTAACTTATCTAACATAATAGTTTAAAATTTTTCTTTGAAGTATACTTTTTTTCTTCCCTTTATCTCTTTTAAAGATATCAGAGTTTGATTTTGGCATTTGAACAAGTCTGAAAATCTTTGCCATTTTATAGGATCATTTAGCTCATTTATGTTTAGTTATATAACATAAGATGCTATAGTCTTGCATTATGTTTTTTACATGCTTCTATCATAATTATATGTTTTATGATCCATCTTTTGGTATGTGGACTGTATTTTGTATGCTTATTTTCTGTAGTGTAAACCTTCCATTCTATTTTTAACTCTAGTTAGTTGTTACCAGCCATTCTATAGATGTATTTTCTAAGTATTATTGTCTAGAAAAATTTAGTAGTTCTTGATTCCTTCTTGTATAAGATCAGGCAATTTTCATGCGTTTACTTCCATCATCATCTCTATCTCATCTCATTTTTCTGACTTTAAAACATAATTTTAGCAATACTATATTAATAGCTAATTTTGTCATTTTTTAAATAATTAGTTTTGACATTTGCATTCCATTTTGTAATAATATATACAACAATCTTTTACAATTCTGTTTTAAATATATTTTAACAGTAAACCAAATTTGCTCATATTTTCGTTACTAAGGGTTTAAAATTATCTTTAAAGAAGCTAATTTTTGTTTCTGAGTATTTAAAAAAATTAAATCAATAAATCCTTATGTATGCAAAGAGTCAAAAAATATTTCAGTTGCCTTCACAAATTATTGGCAATTTAGCTGTATGTAGAATTTTTGGAACAAATGTGTCCTGTCAAAATTCCTTTGACATTCCTCTTACATTTTCTAGAGAAGCTTCAGCCTAGCCTCATTTTATGCTTGTATTTCTTACAGCATTGTTTTAGGTCATTTTTATTCTCCATTTAATATTTCGAATTCAAATATTCACCAAGTACAGGTCTAGGAGTTGGCCACATTAACTTGCTGAATGCTTTTGATCTGCATCCTAGATTCATTTCCCAGCTCAGGACAGGTTATTTTTGTTTGTTTGCTTGTTTTACATGCTTGCATTTTGTTTACAACTTTGATTTGTAAATATTTACTATTTATCACTTGACCTCTGTTGTCTTTTTCTCAATATCAACCAGCACTCTTATTAAACAAATGAACAAAAATCCCTATATCTTTCTCTATTTAGCTTAGAACTTCCTGGTTTTACTTCTGTATCACTAATTGTGTGTGTGTGTGTCTGTGTGTGTGTGTGTGTGTGTGTAATTTTGAGCTCTAATACTCATGGCTTCTTAGATTAAAAAGTTGGCCAGTGCAAATTTAGTTGTCTTTTAACTATTTCTTTTTAAAAAAATGAGACACAACATACCATACAACTCATCCATTTGAAGTGTACGATTCAGTGGTTTTCTTTTTAGCATATTCACAGACATGTACAGCCATCACTACAGTCAATTTTAGAACATTTTCATGGCATCAAAAAGAAACTTTGTATTTTAGTTATCCTCCCCTCCCCTACAACTCTACCCATCACCCCACCAGCCCTAAGCCACCACTGATCTACTCATTATTTCTGTAGACGTGCCTTTTCTGGATATTTTATATAAATGGACTCTTGTTGCGGGAAGTCAGGGACCCCAAACGGAGGGACTGGCTGAAGCCATGGCAGAAGAACATAAATTATGAAGATTTCATGGACATTTATCACTTCCCCAATCAGTACTCTTAATAATTTCCTATGTCTGTCTTTACTTTAATCTCTTAATCCCATCATCTTTGTAAGCTGAGGATGTATGTTGCCTCAGGACCCTGTGATGATTGCATTAACTGCACAAATTGTTTGTAAAGCATGTGTGTTTGAACAATATGAAATCTGGGCACCTTAAGAACAGGATAACAGCGATTTTCAGGGAACAAGGGAGATAACCTTAAAGTCTGGCTGCCTGTGGGCTAGGCGGGACAGAGCCATACTTCTCTTATTACTGAAAACAGGCAAGGGAAATATTGCTGAATTCTTTCCTCAGTAAAGATTATTAATAATTAACAGCCCTGGGAAAAGAATGCATTCCCAGGAGGGGCCTCTAAAATGGCCGCTCTGGGGGTGTCTGCGTTATGTAGTTGCAGATAAGGGATGAAACACGCCCTGGCCTCCTGCAGCACTCCCAGGCTTGCTAGGATTAGGAAATTCCAGCCTGGCGAATTCTAGTCAGACCGGTTCTCTGCTCTTGAACCCTGTTAAGATGTTTATCAATGACAACGCCTGCACAGAAGGATATGGAAGTTCCTTAGTAATTCTAGTTTCACCCTGAACTTGTGATCTCACCCTGACCTTCTGCCTTGTGATCTTCTTTTGCCCTTGAAGCATGTGATCTCTGTGACCCACACCCTATTCGTACACTCCCTCCCCTTTGAAAATTGCTAATAAAAACTTGCTGGTTTTGCGGCTCAGGGGACATCACGGAACCTGCCGACGTGTGATGTCTCCCCCAGACACCCAGCTTTAAAATTTCTCTCTTTTGTACTCTTTCCCTTTATTTCTCAGACTGGCCGACACTTAAGGAAATAGAAAAGAACCGACATTGAATTATCAGAGGTGGTTCATCTGATAGACTCTCAGTAAAATGTGTTCAAGTTTCATCCATGTTGTAGCATGTATCATTGCATCACTCTTTTTTACAGCCAAATAATACTCATTGCATGGATATAACACATTTTGTGTATGCATTCATTAGCTGATGGAAATTTGGGTTATTTTCACCTTTTGGGTATTACCAATAATGCTGCTATAAACATCTGTGTACACATTTTCATGTGGACATATATTTTTATCTTGGGTATATACTGTAAGAGTGGAATTCCTGGGTCATATAGCAACACAATGTTCAAACATATGAGGAACTGCCTAGCTGTCTTCCAAAGTGACTGTGTAGCAGGACGAGCTGCAGACAAAACAACTCAGACACCAAGTTAAAGAAGGAAGAGGTTTATTCGGCTGGGGGCATTGGCAAGACTCCTGTCTCGAGAGCTGAGCATCCTGAGTGAGCAATTCCTGTCCCTTTTAAGGGCTCACAACTCTAAGGGGGTGTGCGTGAGAGGGTTGTGATCGATTGAGCAAGCAGGGGATACGTGACTAGGGGCTGCATGCACCGGTAATTAGATTGGAACAAAAAAGGATACGGATTTTCACAGTGCTTTTCTATACAATCTCTATAATCTGTAGATAACATAACCAATTAGGTCAGGGGTCAATCTTTAACTACCAGGCCCAGGGTGTGGCACCGGGCTGTCTGCTTGTGGATTTCATTTCTGCATTTTAGTGTTTACTTTTTCTTTCTTTGGAGGCAGAAATTGGGCATAAGACAATGTGAGGGGTGGTCTCCTCCCTTAACTGCACCACTTTACATTCCCACCAGCAGTGTGTGAGAGTTCCAGTTTCTCCTTATTCTTCCCAATTCTTGTTATTATCATTTGTCTTTTTTTATTACAGCTATTCTAGTAGGTGTGAAATATCTCATTGTGGTTTTGATTTGCATTTCTCTGATGACTAGAGCTGTTGAACCTCTTTGCATAAGTTTATTAACCATTTTTATGTCTTTTTGGAGAAATGTTTAAGTCTTCTGCCCTTTTAAAAAATTGGGTTATCTTTTTTGGTTGAGTTATAAAAGGCTTTTTAATACTGAATATTAGACCCTTATCAGATATATGATTTGAAAACATGTTCTCTCATTTTGTAGGTTGCTTTTTTCACTTTTTGGATAGTGTCCTTCAAAGCACAAACATTTTTTAAATTTTTATGAAGTCCAATTTAATCTGTTCTTCTTGTAGTTTATGCTTTTTGTGTCATGTCTAAGAAACTATTGCCAAATCAGAGGTCATAAAGATTTACTCCTATATTTTCTTCTAAGCATTTTGCAGTTTTAGCTTTTACATTTAGATCTTTGACCGCTTTTGAGTTAATTTTTGCATATAGTGTGAGGTATATGTCCCACTTTATTCTTCTGCCTGTGGATACCCAGTTGTTGCTATGCCATTTGTTTAAAAAACTATATTAATTTCTCCATTGAATGGTCTTGGCACCCTCACTGAAAATTAATAGATCATAGCTGAATGAGTTTATTTCTGGATTTTCAATTATTTTCCATTGGTCTATAGGTCTATCCTATGCCATTACTATCTTGATTACTATAGTCTTGTAGTATGTTTTGAAACTGGGAAGTATGAAACTTCAAACTTTGTCTTTCTTTTATAAGACTATAAGATTGCTTTGGCTATTTTGGGTCTGTTGCAATTTTAGAGTCAATTTTTCCATTTTTACAAAAAAATGGACTTTGTGATTTTGATAGGTATTACATAAAATCTGAAAATCAGGGTAGTATTCCATCTTAATCAAGTCTTCTTAATCAAGTCTTCTTAATCAAGTCTTCCAATCCATGAACATGGGATGTCTTTCCATTTATTTAGGTCTTCTTTAATTTCTTTCAGTAATATTTTGTAGTTTGCAGTATACCAGTCTTGTTCCTCCTTCAGTATATTTACTTCTAAGTATTTTATTCATTATGTTTCTGAGACAGAATCTCACTCTGTCACCCAGGCTGGGGTGCAGTGGCATGATCTCAGCTTACTGCAACCTCTGCCACCTGGGTTCAAGCAATTCTCCGGCCTCAGCCTCCCAAGGATCTGGGATTATAGGTGCCCGCCACCGTGCCTAGCTAATGTTTTTATTTTTAGTAGAGACTAGGATTCACCACGTTGGCCAGCCTGGTCCCAACTCCTGTCCTCAAATGATCCTCCCACCTTGGCCTCCCAAAGTTCTGGGGTTACAGGTGTGCACCACGCTTGGCTGACCTCCCATTTTCTACCACATCGAGTTTAAAATCCCTTGCTTGGTTTTTAAAGCCCTGAGTTCCCCACCCCTCAAAGAAAAAAAAGAAGATGAAAAATTCAAAGGAAGGTTGGGAATGGAGCTGACTGTTCCTCTCCTTGGCAAAGGCCTCGTGTCTCTGATATGAGGCCAAAATGTTTATCAGTGCTTGCTATGCACCAAGCATGTTTCTAAGTGCTTCATGGGTAGGTCATAGAGCCCCACAGCACTCTATTATTACATTTTATAGATCATGAAACGGAGACACAAAAATGTTAAATAACTTTCCAAGGTCACACAGCTTCTGAGAGGTGAAGTCAGCATTAAACCCCTCAGCCCAGCTCTGGATCCCTGGATCCCAGAACCTCTCCAGCAACATATCCTACTTTAAGTATCCTTTTTCCGCTTCTGTGCCTAAGGGCATATCTTAACCCTGAGCATAAATTTCCTTTAGGGTCTGGCAGGCCATGGATAACATTCCTAGTTTCTTTTGCAGTTGGAATTTTGTATCACATTGGGTGTTTTTGTAAGTATTTCAATGAGGATTATGAATCCAGCCCCACTAGTAACTATCATCTTAATTCAGAAGTCCTCATGGAATTATGTGAATATAAATTTGGTTTATAATGACCACTCTTATTTTACAGATAAGAAAAATCAAAGCCCAGAATGACTAGGCAACCTCCAAGACATAGAACTAGTTAGCAAACCTGGGATGGGAACTTGAGCTCACCCTTACTTGGTTTGTTCCCTACTATGCCTTGCCAGGTAAACTCTCTAAGAAGCTGCTGAGGTGCAATTGCATCTTTCCTTACCTCTTTCCAAAGTACATCCTCAAAAGCCACAGGCAAACTTTGATTTGAGTTTTTTAGCCTGCTTGATTTCTACTTACATAGGAAAATGGAATGCACACCCTTACCTGAGAATTTCTCAAATTAGGCTGGTGACAAATACCTTTTAAAGCTCCTTTATTTGACATCCTATTAATTTTTTTAAACTCCCATTGTTTTGTTCCTGACAGATCTGTTATGTTTCAGATGTGACACAAATGTACACTTAGAGGGAAACTTCTTTAATAAGTGATATTTGCCTCAGACTACTGAGGTTATTTTAGAAAACAAAAGCCAAAGTACACTTACCAGGACATTCACCTTGTCATAAATTTATCTGGCATATTTAATTGATCGAGATTTCTGAGTTAGACAGTTATCAACGCATGTGATAAATTGTTGAGCATGTGGCATTAATGAAAGGTTTTGCCATTGTCGTGGGGAGGAAGCTTCCTGGCACATGGGTGACAGGGCCTCAAGACAATGCTGCTTGGGTTAGTAGCTGGGGCAGGCTGCATTTTATTATATGTGTCCAGCGTCTCATAGTAGACATGTAGACTTGAGGAGGGGGAGGCAATATTTGTATCCCTACTAAAACCAATTATGGCAAACACTAATTATTCAGATTTGAGCCCTTTACTAAAAATCCCCTAAACTGGGTTTTTTAAGTCAGGCTGTCGTGGCAGAGCCAAGCAAGAGAGAAAATAATGGAATAATTGGAGGCTGCTGTCTTTTCACTTCCCACATAAAATTATTTGAAGAGACAGGCCAGAACTTTAAACAGGAGATACCAAGAAAAGTTGTAATTTGGATGTCGGCTGTCATGACTTTAGGGTGTTTGCTTAAAGAACTTTTCCCCCACTTTCTCTCCTTCCCCAGACATACTTCAATGACAATATCCTCACCCTGATACGGACCCTGGTGACCGGAGGAGCCACGCCGGAGCTGGAGGCTCTGATTGCTGAGGAGAACGCCCTTAGAGGTGGCTACAGCACCCCGCAGACACTGGCCAATAGGGACCGCTGCCGCGTGGCCCAGTTAGCTCTGCTCGATGGGCCATTTGCGGACTTAGGGGTGAGTCCACAGCACCAAGGTCACCTGAGCTTGCTGTTTGGGAAAAGCTTGATCCTGAAGAACGTGGTATCAGATGTGACAAGCTAGGCATCTGTCTTTTCTCCTTCCTATTGTGGATAACTGTAAGAGGTGATATTTATTTATAGTTTACTCTGTATCGGGCACTTTGCTCTATGCATAGTCATTCATTTTAATCTTCATAGCAACCCTTTGATGTAAGTTCTAGTATTACACCTTCTAAGTCAACTGAGGCCCAGAGAGAATGAGCACCGGACCTATCGGGAATTTGCACCAAGGCATCCTGGCTTCAGAGCCAGTGGGCTTTCTCCCTCCTTGGTGTTCTCTTCACGTATCCTCTGCACAAGGTGGGAGGCAGCAGGTGATGCCAGCATGCAGCCAAGGTTGGGAAATATTTCCACAGGCTCTTAGCATAGCTTAGGGATACTCAACCCAACTATACATTAATAGCACATGGAGGTGCCAGCCTCAGCCTGCAGGTTTCTTAGTTTTTATATGTGAATATGACCCAGGCACTCATGGTTTTCAAAGCACCAGGGTAGTCAGTAGTCAGGTGTACCCAGAACCGCCGGCCAAACAAACAGAATCTTATGGGGATCCTTTAATCCCTGTAAATCAAAACCTAGACGTTGTAATTTCTGAGAGCAGACCCAGTCACCTTCCCTCATGTCCTCCCTGTGACGGAAGTGGCCAGCGTCTCCCTTCTGACTCCATGTACCTGCCTAGTGTAGGCACTGTGACAGAAGTGTGCTGTCTTTGCCCTTATTCCCAGCCCAACCCCACAGATGCATTTAAGAGATGCAGCCATAAGTCATAGAAACCGATAAACCTGTTACACAAACGATAGTGTTGCCCAGAAAGACTAAATAGTGGAAAAGGAGCCAATGAAAGGGTCTGTCTCTGTTTTTTCTGAAACAATGCTGCATACTTCCCCATATTTTAGTTTGATCATGGACTGGGACCTATGTTAGACTAGGCTTTTTTCGAAAGGGAATTTTCATAGCTAGTGGCTCTTTATACATATCATTTACTTATTGATGTACTTGATTAGGATAAAGACTTTAGATAATGGTAAGATTTGGTCCCATCAGTGTTCTTTAGTATGAGACCAATATGAGAATTCCAATGATTGGAAGGACAAAGACATTTTATACCCAGTGAAGCCATCCCGCAGTGCCCAGTGCCCTTCCTATAATACAGGTAACATCTACCTGAAGCCACCTGGCCACTGAAGCCAGCATTTCCAAGTGGATGCATTTGCTTTCACTTTCTGCATCAGGCCCCAGACCCTGGGAAGGTGGCTGTGAACTGATCAGAACTGCGAATCCCAGTTATTCAGCCTGCAGACCCCTGGCTCCTAGGGAAACACATTCTCTTCCACCCTTGCCATCTCTGAGGTCTGTAAATTGTGCTTTTCACAGGGTCCTTACCTCCTGAAAGAGTCTGTCACCATAGGACCTGGTGGGGTCCTCCTCCTCGCGGTGGTTTTCATTATCACTCAGGCAGTTTTGACAACACGATCCTATCACAGCGGTTACAGCTGAGCTGGGACTGAACATAATCACCATTTTGCAGAGAAGGGTTCATCTCCTCAGCTGAGCATACATCTGAGACCGTCAAGCTTTATACTTTGGCTTAAAGTAAGGGAGAAGCATAATCTCCTTAGAGCTTTCAAACCCCATTGCGACAGGTGGAAAACTGGAGAGACACCAGAGGAAAGCCCCATTGTTACCTGATCCTTAAAAATCACACATATTGGGTGTAGTCTGTTAACAATGTTGACTTCTTCCACTGCCATCCCTTGGCACATGGACCCTCCAACTTGGGAGACACCAAAACAAGCTTTGATGAAAAGACCCGTTTCCCTGCTGGCCCTTGATTTTCAGGCAAATAAAAAGGATGTTTCTCTCTGTTCTTTTGCTGTCTCCCAGGATGGTGGTTGTTATGGTGATCTGTTCTGCAAAGCTCTGAAAACATATAATATGCTTTGTTTTGGAATTTACCGGCTGAGAGATGCTCACCTCAGCACCCCCAGTCAGTGCACAAAGAGGTGAGTATTGGTTTCAACTCTGCCCTCCCACCTAATCACAGAAATATTAACATCCTCTCCTGTCCCCTACTGTAAAGGCAAAGGTCTGTATACATCTCCTCAACATGCAAATTACTCTGCCCATATTAAATCCAACACTGAGTTTGGAGGTGATGGGAAGCATTTTTCTATAATTACTAATAGTAGATGTAAAGACATTTTGGTAAGAATTCAAGTTTTGTATTAATAGAATAATTCCATCACCCAATTACAAAAGTCTGAATACACAAACATCTCTCCCATACTCCAGCTACTAGGATAACATCTGTTGGTACCTAATATAGAGATATTTCACATTGCTAGTGTTTAAGATAAGTTTTTTTGTTTTTTTGTTTTTTTTTTTTTGTTTGTTTGTTTTTTGAGATGGAGTGTTGCTCTGTTGCCCAGGCTGGAGTGCAGTGGCGCAATCTTGGCTCACTGCAACCTCTGCCTCCTGGGTTCCAGCGATTCTCTTGCCTTAGCCTCCTGAGTAGCTGGGATTACAGGCACACACCACCACACCCAGCTTATTTTTGTGTTTTTAGTAGAGACAAAGCTTGTTGGCCAGGCCGGTCTCAAACTCCTGACCTCAAGTGATCCACCCACCTTGGCCTCCCAAAGTGCTGGGCTTACAGGTGTGAGTCACTGCACCCGGCCCTAAGATAAGTGGTTCTTCTGCCATATCTCAGAATCCCATATTTTTACTTCATATATTTTAAATTGACTCGCTTTTTAACTTTTATATATTTATTTTTGAGACAATTGTATATTATCACCTCAAGCAGAAAAATAACAGTTTAGATGTGCTAATTATATTTTTCTCATATGCATTAAAATAAATTCATAGCAGGCAAAAATTAAAAGTACATCCTAGAATTACCAAGATCAGTGAGTTCGCATAATATACCCCAGGCAACAGTGCTGCAGAGACAAGCGTTTCTCATCCCTGCTTGCATAGCAGAATCACCTGGGGAGCTTTTAAAAAATATTCTGATTACTCTAATTTAACTGGTCTGGAAGGAAGAAAACATCATATATATATTTTAAAATATGTAAAAATTTTATATATAATAACCAGGGATTATAGTGTATAGCCAGAATTGAGAACAATTGCTATAGACCAGTGGGTTCTCAAAATTTAGCCATCATGAGACTCACCTGCAGACCTTCTTCAACCACAGATTGCTGGACCCCATCCTCAGCACTTCCAATTCAGTAAGTCTGGGTGGGGTTGCTTAAGGACTTGTATTTCCTAGTTCCTAGGTGATGCCAACCTGTGTGGCCTGAGGACCACACTTTGTGATCCACTGCTCTAAATGAAACAGGGTGACTTTCTTAGTCACATCTGCTGTTGACCAAAGAAAGCTCCAACTAATTGTGAAGAACAACAAAGTAGTGCTGATAAGTAGGCGGGGTTCTTAGATTCTACCACGTGGTGAATTCCAAATTCCAAATTCTCCCACCAAACTAGATTTTAAAAGGTAAAGAGGGAGAATAGTCTAAAGAGACACTCTGTCATGGTAAACAAAGATATTGTGATGTATATCTGGGATTGTCCAAAAATTATGAAATGAAAGTTGCATCACACTTCATGAAACCTCTTGTGGTTGGGCTACTTGGAAGTGACTTTGACCTTGTATAGAAAGGTACATGTAGACCACGAGAAGCGAAGTTTGGTTCTTCCATTACTGGCTCTAATTCCACATCTCTGCCTGGCCTCCTGGCTGGCCTCCTTTATTGAGTTAAACAGAGGAAGTTTCCATTTAACAAGGAAAAGAATGTTTAAGGCCTCAGACCAGCTAGAAGTGCATCTTCCAGATCCTCTGAAAGTCTTGAGTAACCGGGCTATTGCTGTTGGTTCAGGGAGGGTTGAATTCTCTACTCAGTTACTCTCAGGAGGTGACATCTCTGCTTTCCCTGTCCAGGTATGTCATCACCAACCCCCCCTATGAGTTTGAGCTCGTGCCGACGGACCTGATCTTCTGCTTAATGCAGTTTGACCACAACGCCGGCCAGTCCCGGGCCAGCCTGTCCCATTCCTCCCACTCGTCGCAGTCCTCCAGCAAGAAGAGCTCCTCTGTTCACTCCATCCCGTCCACGGCAAACCGACAGAACCGGCCCAAGTCCAGGGAGTCCCGGGACAAACAGAAGTACGTGCAGGAAGAGCGGCTTTGATATGTGTATCCACCGCCACTGTGTGAAACTGTATCTGCCACTCATTTCCCCAGTTGGTGTTTCCAACAAAGTAACTTTCCCTGTTTTCCCCTGTAGTCCCCCCCTTTTTTTTACACATATTTGCATATGTATGATAGTGTGCATGTGGTTGTCATTTTTATTTCACCACCATAAAACCCTTGAGCACAACAGCAAATAAGCAGACGGACCAAAAGTTATTTATGATTCTAGGGGAAAAATAACCCAAAGGCATGCTCCAGACATAAATAGCTCACTGCAGGAACGAGTTCACAGATTAAAAGGGAGCACTTGTGATCAATGTCAGTTAGGCAGAGCAAGTTTATTTAATGTAAAAGAAAAGTTGATTCTGATTTATCAGGATTATCAGGGTGCTTTGGGTTTTGATTTTGTTGTTGTTGTTGTTGTTGTTTTCCTTTCTTTCTTTTTTTATACACACAATAAGTTAGCACATGTTTATTTGAAACAAGCAACCAAACAGCAATGAAAACATATCGATTGTTTCCAGTCTCTGGGCTGAAGTATTGCGAAGCATTTGAAAAGCTTTCACGATTTGTGTAGATGATTATGAAGGACCTGCTTGTTGCAAGAGAACATCAGAGATTTTTTTTAGTTACTCACCAAGGCCTTTTGTCCCAGAGCCAGTTCCCTCTGGGAGTTCTTATGAACATTTCTCACCTTAATATGGAGGAGAGAATAGTATTCCAATCATGGTTGTATCAAATTCTAGTCATTTAGTTTAAGTGAAAAGAGGTTTGATTGCATATTAAATTGTTATTTTGTCTCCTTATGTTGCCATATGAATAGCTATCTTTTTTCTTTCACTTTTGACATTTGGGATGAAAAGCCATATGTATCATAAATATCAAATGTAAGTCATTAAAAACTGCCTTCCTGGGACTTTTACATCTTTTAAAAGGTGAATTACTTACCTTATGTACAGAATAAATAATGCTCAGGAAAGAGCAAGTATTTTTCCATGCATTCTCAGGGGATCTTTTTACTCCCCTTTGTTTGATTAGTTAGGGCCCCAATGCCAGGTAGGAGGAAAGGCTGGGGCAATGGTAGAGTGAGAGGAAGACAAACCCAGCTGCAGATCATGTTTTTCTAGGAGCCGACATGCTAAATAAATTAGAATGTAGGAGGATCAGCCACAGTTGACTCAACAAAGACAAAAGCCAGCCACCACCTTCAACTATTGGCGCAGCTGCACAGTGCTGGCTGTTCCAGTGCAGAAAGCTGGTGGGAAAGAATTCTTCATCATCACTTTCTTTAACGTAGCCAATTTAGGCAGGGTAATGACGGCAATAGAGAGCTGCTCCTTGTCATTATGAGACGTGGGATAAGAAGAGTGCAACAGTGAGCCAAACACGTTTTGGTGTAGTTATTTTTTTCTTTTATTTTCTTTCTTTTTTTAACACTTAGTAAGCATGAGAGGAGAGGTAGAAAAATACCCTTTTTTCAACATATAGTTGTCAGATGCTTTGTGCATCCAAATCATGCTTTAGGCAGTGCTGTAGTTCTTAAAAATTGGCCAATTCACCATAACCAATTTCTCTTATGGATGGACTAGGCTGCTATATACATATTTGAAAAGTTTACTTCAAAGAATTCCATCGAATAGAATAGGGGTAAAAGGGAGGAGGAAAACATGTCACAGCTGTACCATCTCTAAAAAGGTGTTTTTATGGTGAATGTTTTGGATTTAGATTTTGGATCCCCTGTCCCCTCAAGCATGATAGTTTTGGAGATTTGCTTGCTGTGTGAATTGACAAGCACTTTTACTGACAAATAGTGAGGCTCAGTCAGAACCTCCACCCTCCCCCACACCAAAGACAGGGGCAGCGTAGTATTCAAACTAGTATTGTGGTGGAGAATAATTGTATACATGTAAATTAACAAGCCCTATGAGTGGAAGAATTTTTTCAAATTATTTTTGTCTCTTTATATATTGATTTATATTATGTATAACTATCTCTTTATATAAAACTGTATATAACTATATATATAACTATATAATTATATATATATAACTATATATATATAACTATATATATGTATCCCCTAGTATTGGATCATGAAGAGCTCTTCATGCATTCTTTGCAAAGGAGGTTATAAAGTTACACCCTCAGAACATTTATAACTATAAGAATGTGCCAGTTAAAGTGCTCAACAGGAAATATGACAGTTTAAAAGCATTGTAAAACTCACATAGCTTACTTCTCTCTCTAAAGTGCAACAAGGATGAATAGAATGGGCCAAGGTATGACAATTAATGGTTCTGCATGACCTAGCCACTGCTGGGGGTTTTCTTCTATAACGTTGTCCTTGTGAAAACTTTTGTGAAATTAAAAAAAAAAGGAGTTCAAATTTTATTCTGTTATTGGTTTGTTTATTTTTATTTATATTGTTCTGTTTGTGGTTTTATTTATTTTGTTTTGCTTTTCCCCCCCTCCCCGTTCCCTCTCCTTTTCCCTTCCTTCTTCTCTTCCTTCCTTCTTCCACTTTCTAAATTGCTCAGCGCAATGAGGCTGTGCTGCTGCTATTGCTAGATTCCTTAGAGTTTGTTTTGGTGTTCTTGGGTGTGGGGTTGGGTAATTTGGGGTAATTCTCTCCATCTGGCTTGCCTTTTAATATGCACGTGGCCTCCCTGCCCACCCTGGTACCTTGCTCCAAGTCCGAAAGCATTTTCCCATCAAGAAACCCAGCTTCCTTCACTTTCCCCATTGCCACCCCCCAATCCCAGTCCCCCCATCGGTCTGTTCACATCTCTGTGTTCATCTTGGCAAGACCTACTCAATCAAGTGATGATGCCAGTTGATAAACTTTTCTGGAAAACATTTACAGCTATTCCATTTGGCAAACCTACTTCTCTGTCAATATTTCATCCTCCTTTAAACCAGGAGGGTTATTAATGGCAAAAGCATTGGTCTTCTTTATGCTTGATCAGTATGACTCAAATTAAAAGTGTTCTGCTCTGTATATCAGCTCAATAGCCCACACCCAGTTATCTGGGAGCTGATGGTTCAGTCACTGTATTACCCAAATCTTTCCTGCCAGCTGCCTTTCAGACATTTGTTAAATCCCAACCAGAGATCGGGCAGATAGAGAGAAGTAAATCCGAAGTGCATTTTATATACAGTCTGTTAGCAACTCCAATGAGATGATATTGTGATGGGAATGGAATGGGAACAGACGATGATAAGAGATGGAATTTTGAGGTTTTCCTGGACTTTGGGCACACAGTCATGCCCCAGTGGTAGATAATTGAGAATTGACCATATTTGACTAATGATAAATTTGATGATGGAGAAGGATCATTACTACTTCAATTTTATTTGCCAAAATTACTATATTATACTTTCCTTAATAGAGTGAAGAGTCCCCTCCATTGTTTTCTATCTGACTCCAAACTTCCCCTCCCTCTTTCAGTAGAACATCTGCTTACTTAGGAAGTAGGCATACAAGCTTCTTATTATTATATCTCTTCCTGTTCACTGCCTCCCGTAAAAAAAAAAAAAAAAAAAAAAAGAAACAAGGAAGTAAGGTTAGAAAGTGAAAGAGTTCTTTGAAAATAAAGTATATACATTTAAAAAGTTAGGAACTCTGCTATCTGCACCATTCTAGAAGAGAAGAAATTTGTAAGCCATTTAGTCCAACTTGCTTTGGGCTTTGAAAGGGGTGAACAATAAGTAGGCTGGTAAACCAGAAGGCACGGTGAAGCCTTCTCAGTGTCAACACTCGGGTGATCATGGCATCATCAGTGTCCCTAAAGTCTGCTACCCAGGGTTCTTCCCAAAGCCAGTTCAAATGGATAGAGAAAGCTGGACCCTTATACATACAGTTAAACTTCTGCCACAATTGGGACAGGTTTCAAATTCTGTTCTGAATATTAAAGATTATGACCCAGAACCTTACCATCGGTGCTCAATAAATATTTGATATAAATTGACTTTACACATTTTTATACCTTTAACC
The DNA here is from genome assembly GCF_009828535.3 of Hylobates moloch. NCBI lineage: Eukaryota > Metazoa > Chordata > Mammalia > Primates > Hylobatidae > Hylobates > Hylobates moloch. The sequence continues at coordinate 71,433,070 of NW_026652278.1, read as the reverse complement.
ATTTTCTATATTATCCTTGTCCGCTTGGTTTAATTTTTTAAAAAAATATGAGTGCCTCTACATGCCTCATGATGCTGCTGTGCTGGTGGCACTTTCTCAAGCTGGTCACACGGCTTCCGAGAAAGGGGAATAGCCCTGTAAGCTCAATGAGTAGAGAGACTGACTATGCCTCTTGGCAGCATCGTCAAGATCCCAGATGACCAGAAAAAGCTTTTGCCTGGCTCTTCTGCAGCATGGGAAAAGCCTAAAGGTGTCTGCATCCCGATAGAGACAATTAAATCAACCTGCCAGGTTCCTATAGCAACAGGCTCCTTGAAGGAGAAAGAGGAGAGTACAGAAACTCCAGGGCCTGTGGAAGTCAAGACAGGGTAAAAATCAATTTCTCAATCAGCTTCTTCAGCCCATCCCTGCTTTGTCACAATATGATAAGTAGCTGTGGGCACCTGTCACTACACTGGCTGACTGTCTCCCATGCAAGATTGCATGCCCATTGCAACCATTGGAGGTGAGAGGGATTATCCCCTGCCACCCGAAAGGGAGTAGTGAAGAATCTGTCTTCAGGGTGTTGGCTGGACCAAGGGCCACAGAGGAGGGCTGGGAGAGAAGTTTGCTCAAAGAATGGCAGCATCAGACTTTCAGTTAAAAGAGACAGAGTCATGGTAGCCAATTGCAAAGAAGTGAGAAGGTTTTTCATAAACGGTAATTGCTTTTGTTCTGGTACAAATAATTTGTATCTCTATGAAATAAGCATACTTTGCTCACAGAGAGGAGAGGAGGTAGTATGAGAGGGTGGGGACGGTGGAGGCATCAGGGTTTGCTGGGCAGAGGAAGTGTGCCAGGCTGCCTATCACAAATACGGGACAGGAAACCACACAGCATTACTCGTGAAGGTCGAAGCTCCTTGTTAGCCCTTACCGTTCTCCACAGTTATCTCTCTCCAAACATAATCTTTTCTTTTTGAGCCTTTTCTCTCTCAACCTCAGCTTGTGGTGTAGTGAGAAGAGGGCCAATTATTCCAAATGCTTTTGTTGTATCATTGTCTCCCCTTTTCTGCGATCTTCTCTAGGGAGTACTGTGAAAAGGGTAAATCCCATGGCACTGACAACCCGCAGAGCCAACAGAGAAGCTCAATTCTCACAGTGCAGCCTGTTTCTTCCTCTGCTGGTGGCAGCTCGGTCAGTCCAGCTCCGGGGCCCTTCCCTGCAAGAGCCCATTCCTCCAGGGTGACCTGCAGCCCTGTGGCTGGAGGTTTTGACCCTTATTTTAAGCCCTGTGAGCTCAGTGATGAAACTAGAAATGCAAGAAACAGATGGCTCTCAGATGGGATAGGATGCCTGGTGAGTCAAAGCCAGTATTTCAGAGGCACAGAGGCACCCTGGGAGGGGAGAAACCCTAAGCTCCCCAGAAATAACACCAGGTTACCTCTTCCTCTCATTTACCTTCCAAATGAAGATGACCAACCAAATCCCCCTCTGTCACCTCTGCTGCCACAATCCATGTTCTTCAGGATACACCCCAATATACCCACCCCTGTTCTCTACCCCCAGCATCTCTGCTGAAGGGCATCATTTGTCATCACATTCAAGAGGTACGACCCATGCTTACATCATCCTTTAGTACTGATAGTACTCAGGCTAGTACTAAACTTACTCTAAAAGCTAACGCTTCAGCAACTGCCTTGGCCCAGGCACTCTCATGAGCACTCTTTAGTTACCTATACAAACTCAATCCTCACAACAGCTTCAGATGGAGATGCTGTGTCTCCATGTGAAAGACACAGAATCTGAGAGACACTAGAGTCTGTGAAGTTAGCCACTGTGATAAAATGCCCGCTGATATTATTCATAATACTCATAACCTTAACAACTCACATTTACTCACCATGTATCTAGAACTGTGTAAGTGCTTCAGGGGTACTAGCTCCATTTATCTAAACAACACTATTAGGACGTTTGTATCATCAGCCCTATTTTACAGAAAAGGAATGAAGCTAAGATAAATTTGCTAATAACTTGTTCAGAGCCACGCAGCTAGTATGTGAGCCAGATCTGCTTAACTTTCACCTCCTGCCCTGCGCTGTCTCCTTAGCCCGCATCTCCTTGCTTCTTCACAGTGGACAGCTCATAGCATGGCTGGTCTTGATAGATGACGTCTCCCAATGGCAGTGGCAATTGCTCTACCAGCATCTCTCTGCAGTTGTTTTCCAGATTTTTATCTTGTCCCACTAGCCCCCTCCCAGCCACAGACTGAAATGACTCTTCTTTCCTAACTCCACGAACTCCTGGCATGTCACACATTGTACTCAGAACACTGACAGCAGGCATCTCATCCTTAAGAAGCTTATTAAGAAATGAGGCTATTTTTCTCTGGCAGTGAGGAAGCCCTCCCCACCCCCGCTCAATTGCCCTTCTCATCTTAGAGATGAAAATAAAGCCCCTGGAAATCTTTCCGGTGTGTGAGATGAAACAGGGAGTGGAGATAAAGTCAGGGATTTGGATTTATCCTTGACCATGGCAGCATTCATTAGAGCTGCTTCCCTGAGTCCTCTTCCTCATGGTCAAATTTGTAGCGACCCATTGGCATTGTTTCTTCTTCAGAAGGCAAGATTCAATACATCAAATTGTCATTGTCCTACTTGAAGCACTCTCCATGGATGCTGAATGGCTGGCGATCATTGAAATGTGTGTTCCTCGGAAGCATGTTGGGAGAATCTGTTCATAAAATACCTTTGCCACCAGACATTTTAGTAAAACGCCCAGAGCATTCATATAGTTCCATTTCCTGAACATCCTACATAACCAAGTCTCCAAAAACACGCACATTTATATCTTAGGAGGCACCCAAATTAAACAGCTGTTTCTCAGGCAAAAGGAAGACCTCAACTCCTCACCACAATGTGTATTAACACAACTCACTGCTTGTGTTGAGGCAGCATGGCCAAAACATGGGCTACTCTGCTTAGAATTTTTTTAATGGCAAGAAAGGTAAAAGAAAAGAGAGAAGCTTAAATGAAGAAATAATGCTCTCTTTCTTACAGACAGCAGAAGGAAATTGATATTCTCTCTGCCGCGAAAGGTCAAAATGCCAACTTTGAATTGAACTGTAAAGACTAAATTCTGAACAATTATTCTCTGCAGCAATTGTAAAAATTTCAGCAAATTGCAGCTGTCTTAGGTCTTTCACCCAAAAGACCTACTCATTTCCATCAGCTGAGTTCACTCTTCCAACCTGGCATGTCCAACCTAGCACTAAATCCCTTTGCAAAATCAGTCTGCATAACAGCATGGCCAAAACCGAGTGCAGCTCAGGCAACCTGAGCACAAACACCAGGCTCAACCTCTCTGAAAATCATCTTTACACATAAACCCCTGGAAAAATTCGTAGTTTGAAATTGTTTCAGCGGCCTGGCAAAGCTTTTAAAACATGATAACCATCACACTTTACTCCTCTCTGAAAGGTTAGTTTAATAGTAGATCACAAAAAATTGGTTTCCACAAATGCATAATGGTTCATCTATGTCACACTTGAACTAAATGGTTTTTTAAATGGAGCTGAAATTATTTTGATGTGTACACAGTCCTGGATTTCTATACAACCTTTTTTAACCAGCCCATCAGGAACCTTGCCTCTAAAGCCTCATTAATAATTCAGATGTGCTGATGACTTTAAAAGATCTATGGAATTGAAGCTTAGGGAAAAAAAAAAAAAACTCTGCTTGACAAAAAGATAAATGAATGTAGAAAGAAGCTGTAGGAGTCTGGCAAGCTGTAGATCATCTCAGAACAGATTGTAACTTTATCATTCTGTCAGGGGGAATAATTTAAAGCACTTAATCAGTTAGCTTCACTGTGAGGATGTAGCATTATGAATTCCTATCGTCCAATCTGTTCAAATCAAAGTGAACTTAATTATAATAGGTGAGTGAGCCAGAGCGGGAGGGAGGTGGGGAGAATGAGGCAAGAGGCAGCAAGTTTCCTGTGGGGTAAACTGAGCTGCCGCATAAAAGTGGGGCGAGGCTTTGACTCAGGCACATCCCAGCTCCAGTGACAGCCCTCCTTGACATTGACAGCTCAGGGCACTTGAAAGAGCAGAAGTAGGAACTGAAGAGAAACAAGCAGAGTGGTCATGAACTGATTATAGATACTTAATTTATAAATCAGTAGCCAAACATGCCCATACCCCCACCCCCAACACCCCCTATCAAACCAGGTGAGCAGTTTTCACTAATGTGTCCATTCAGGACCACTGACAAAACAGTTACAAATTGTTCTGGTAAGCAGAAAAAGCAGCTAGAGAGGCCATTGTCTCTATAGCAGTGGACGTGCTTGATAGCTTTTACCCCTTTTCTTTTTCTTTTCTTTCCCTAAGCCACTAAAGTGAGGTGTATGATTCCCAAGTTAGAATGTCCTATTTGCCCAGTCCTTTCCTATCTATACACATGGCCAATTTCCCAGAAAATTTCAATCCTAGAAAGAGGCGGGAATGAGGGTTGAGTCTTGTAAAATAGCTTTGCACTGCTAAGAGGATGCTAGACCATTTTCATTCTCACCCCAGCCCCCAAACGCCCTGACTCAGCATTCTCTCTCAGCCATTTCTGTATTTAGGGTGGAAATGAAATGCCAAGACTTCATTGAGCTCCCTTGTCGACAGCTTGGGTTATTATAGTCAGTTAAGATATTGCCACTTGGAACTCTATTCATAACTTTATACCAACACAGAGTTTTCTTTCTTGAAATAAAAGCCACCTCAAAATCCTCTTTAAAACATTGGTCGCTATTCTGATTTTCATAGATTTTTGGCCAGCAAAATCTATGGGCTTAGTTTAGACCCCCCCAAAGTGGCTACAAATGAAACAGGAGAGTGGTATAGTTGAGACATGGCTTTAAGTGTGTGTGTTATAAGCAAAGCCAAGAAAAGGCTGGGAGGTGGTGATTCTGTATAAGATTCTAGATCACTCGCTCTGCAGCAAGGGTGGTGGTGCCCTTCCGTTCCACTCAAATCAATGGATGCACACATCTCTCCGCAGGCACAATGTCTGCACCCAATGGCTGATATATGCAACATCCCCTCCCCACCAAACCTTTTCTGGCCATGAAATTAACTCCAAGGAACATCGCCAGAGTCCATTCTCCAATCCCTCCTTAGCCTCTGAGGTCCGCTCATGGTGCCTCTGAGTCCCAGTGGCACATTTTGTTCATCACTTGCTATAGGAAGCAGAGGTATATTTCAGGTTCTGGGGTCCTCCCTACACTGCACTGTCTCTCTTAGCAATTACTCACTGTCGGCTTCTATCGATTACCTTTTTGCGTTTTTCAATGAGCTTTCCAAAGGCTTTACCCTAGGACTAATTAAACTTCTCATTTCTCCTTCTTGTTCTCTATCCATTTTGCCCTTTAGCAGAAAAGAAATGGTTTACAGATGAACCGGATAATGCCTATCCCAGAAACATTCAAATCAAGCCCATGAGTACCCACATGGCTAACCAGATCAACCAATATAAATCCACAAGCAGCTTGATTCCACCAATCAGAGAAGTTGAAGATGAATGTTGACTCCCAGGAGACCAGAACTATTTTTTTAAAGCCTGACAAACTTCATAAATGGTGATGTGACTTTTCTTCTTACATGCTGAATCACTGGTGGAAACGTTAGGATAAGCAAGAATTGCCAGAAAATAAAGTAGACAGATCTTTCTCTTTGTCTGCCTTGAATATTGCTTCCATGTATTTTGGAAAAGAAAATGATTTCATTTATAAATGAACATACTAAAATAGTCATGTATAGCCTCTAGCATTTTAAATTATTTTTATTTATTAGAAAGAAAATATATTTTTTCTTTTCATTGTCAAATATCTTCCCTATATCTAAACGATGCAAAATCTAAATGAATAAGTAAGTGGTCAGACTCCTTAATGCGTTTTTCTCTTCTTTCTCTCTTTTTCCTTGAGGAGAATGATGGTCACCACCACAATTAATTGTAATTAAGGGAAATGAATTATTAAAACAATTTTAAAATGGCCAATGATGTATACATGTATTTTAGTAAATCCAAAAAAGAAGACTAAGGGGACAGGTGAATACCTGCTCCTCGCCTGGATGGGTGTGTATTTTGATCTGCATTGACACCAGCTCTTAATAAATGGAAACTTATTTATTTTCACAGTTGAAAGTCATATTTTTGTAGTTTTAGTTTTCATTCTGTAGTTCTCACCCCTTTGTTCATATTCTTAAAGGGAAGACCTTCTTGCTGCTTTTCTACAATTGGCAGATCAGGTTTGTCTGGCCAACTAAGGACACCAGGAGGGTTGTGGGCACGCCTGGGATGTGGAAGCTGAGGACCAGATGCACAGAAGGCATTGCTCTGTTTGCTGTTCTGGTGGTGGGGACTCCTACGTGCTGTTATGCTTCTCATTTTATATTTCCAAACCACCTGAGCGAGTAATGTCAACTTCGGGAGGGTCTGGTGGACTTTCTCCCCGCTCCCCAAGTCTCAGAGCTTTTAGCCTGGAAGTTTGTAAAACTGATCAGTAGTTTTACTTTACCATAGGATATGAGAGGGCATTCATTCTTCTCACTGAGTTTTTGTTTAAAAACCAGGAGATTTCTACAATCATGGAGGCAGATTTTAATTTGCATGCTCTCCTTTAGTTGCTGGGGCCAAACACATGAACTTGTTACAACAATTTAAAAAATAATAATAACAAAAGGAAAGCAATGAATGCACTTCATATAGACTGTTAGAAAAGGCCTTTGAAAATTACCAGCAGTGAAATCAAATATATCAGCCACTTTAAACTGCGGTCAAAAGATTTTTCTAGCCATCAGATGCAATTACGATGTCTCAGAGCTCTGCTGTCGCTTGCATGCTCGGTGTACAGTCTCCCGGCAACTGTTTTGTTCCAATCAACTTAGCAAGTCTTTCAACTTTAAAATTATCAATCTTTGATATGATCATCAAGGTCTCTGGAGAAGCATGGATGTAATAGTGATTTCTGTTTTCTCAAAAAATGTAAACTGTGGACACTTAATGGAACCAAGCTAACCAAAGTATCTCCCCGAAGTTTCATGATATCTAGTCCATTAACTCTTTGGGCCATGATCTGCGGTACCTAGTTATGGTAGTGCAAATCAGATCAGAGGAAAGCAATGAGATCATCATGAAGACATATGTCCACTAAGTACTCCAATTACCAATGTAGGCAAAATGAGCTTCCACCTCTGTCCACTCCCTGCAGAGCCAATATAGTCGTGCTTCCACCTCGTAGGCATTGTCCTGCAGTGACTTGTCGGACTGTGGTTACTCTGTCGTCACATTTTGTAGAATTAGTTCTATAAAAGTATTGTGAATAAAATGTATGTCCAATTGGATTGTTTAAAAACTACTTATAATTAATCACTAGCCTACTCAGCAGACTAAAATGATGTCAACAGTCTATATTCAGGCTTATAAACATTTCTTGGTTTCCAACAGAAGTCAAATGTGTTTGTGGGGAGAACGTTTTGCTAGGATTTTGACAACTTTCCTGAAAGCTAGGCCTTCTTTTACATAATGATTTTGCATTGGGGTCACCTTAGTATATTTATGTCAATCCACGCTCTTCTTTCCTTCGTGAACCATAGTGGGCTCTTCACTCCTGCTCATAATAACCACCTCCAAATTTGTTAGAGTGATTTGGTCTCCTCTGGCAGGCTGTGGTGGCCACATAAAGGATCTTCCATTAGAGGGACACAGGACACAAAGCTCCATTCCCACTACCCTCTTTTCCCTGTGTCACCCCTACCAAGGCAATCTGGAAGCAGAAATGCAAACTCCAGCCCCACAAAACATCCACTGATGCATTTGTGGCTAGAGATTTTAATCTAAACTTTTTTAAAAAAAATCATAATAGTTAGGATAGTTTCCTATAGCAAAGGGCTCCTTGATTCATAAGCACCCCCCTAAAAAAAAAACCCAAATTGGTAGAAATTCATTTTCTTTTAAGTAAAGCAATAAGTTCATACTGTGTTGCCTTTGTAATAATGAATTGTTCTGGACTAGAAAACAAAATGAGGCATTTTGTTAAGGAGGTAAGAAAATGACTGGTTGTTGGGCCCTTTGGCAAAAGCTGGTGCCTGGTAAGTAGAAGCGAAATGGAAACAGAAATAACATTTGTGAAATCACTGGAGGGCTCAAGCAAATGCCAGAGCTTCTCCCTGGCTTGTTCCTACTCATTGAGCTCTTTGGCCCCGAGACCCATCCACCTCCACTGTGACAGTCTGTCTTTCTGCCTACATCCACCGGAGACCAAGAAGGGTCTTTGGTGCAGTCCACATTATGAGGCTCTGATTTCCCATCCCAGTTTAGGGCTCCAGAAAAGCCATTCTCTCAAACTAATGATTCTTGGGTGCTGTGGGTCACCAACAGGCTGTTTACAAAGCAGAAAATATCATCACCATCATAACCTTTCTCCTTGAGAAAACTTTCATTTTTGTCTGAGCAATTTTATATTTTAGAATATCATCTTGAACCATTATAAAACACCTTAAATAAAAGTGATTGTGACTAAGGCACATTGGAGAACATTCCAAAACTCTTTCCTCCCAAGGGTTCTGGCACCTTATGAAGTACTTTGTAAAAAAATTGATTGAAGATTTTAAATAAACAGGAAATTAGAAGTTTTTGTTAGGGTTAGATAAAGGAAAAGTGAAAAAGCATAAGAAATTTGGGACATTTTCATGTTGAAAGGAGAAAAAGCACAAGTTCCCTAGTTACCATTTAATACGAGGGTGCAAGAGCCATATTTACAAACAACTAGCTATGATCTTTAAAAATGTTTTTAAAACTCTCTGAGTCTCAGTGACTTCATTTGTAAATGAGAGTGATTCATCTAGATGACTCTAAGGTCCCTTTCAGGTCCCAGGGGACATGATCTAAGTTAGGAGTGGGAACATGGGAGTGGCTGCTTCTCCTTGGCTAAGCCCATGCAGACTATTGTGTCCAGGACTGGAATAAAGGTCCTATTTGCTGCATCACCCGGGCAACACTCCCAGCCTTACTCAGGAGTAGTGAACATTTTCTGCTCTGGACATAGAATAGGTAGGTTCATTCCTGTGCTTTTCACTTTAGATTCTCTTTTAGGTTCAAGACGCAGATTTATCAATTTGGACACACCTGAATCACGTTGGTCAAATTTTGCTGCCTGTTTCTAGGGTTCTCTTCTCAATTTCATCCCTGCCTTCCCTTTGTTGTTGTTGTTTTTTATGGTTCAAGGCCCAGCTTCAGTTAGTCCCTTCATCTCTATGCCATGTCTCCAATTCCTAGTATGTAACTAGAGGTTCAAGAGACCCCAGATTCCTGCCATTTTCCCCATTTATGTTTCCCCATGTGAATCTTCAGGAAGTAACCAGTTTTCCTTCTCACTTCATTTCCTGTCTTCTGTTTCTTTGGTTGTTTTCTTCCATTAATTAACTAACCTTCCCTTAGCTACTTACATTCAGAAATGTAATTTTAATCTATTGTGTTTTATTGTGAAAGAGAATCTCATTGAAGGAAGGAAGGGCGAAATTGAGGAATAAAGGTAGGAAGGGAGAGAAACAAAGACTATCCAACCAATTGACTGAGATGTGAGCCGCCTTGACCCCCAGGAGACTAAGTAGATCCGTTCAGCTGGAACACTGAGTTCCAGGGCAGAATCTGTCCATTTTCTGTTTTGTTCTTACTTGCTGCTTTTGGAATGGTGGTAAAGCCACCAATCACCATGACCCTTTAAAGGACCTTCACTAATGAGGACTTGACTCATCCTCTTTAAAAAGCAAAAGAAACAGAATTTACTTACAATCTTCTGGTAAATTACCTTTCTGCTCCTCTCCTTATTCCCAAAAGCACATTTTTTAATCCAGCAGAGATGATTTAGCATATAAATCCCAGGTCATTTGAGGAGGTGATGACGCTATTTGGATTTATTTATGAGAGAGTAGTAATTATAAATGAATCCTAGGCAGTTTTTACTAGTTTCATCATATTGGTTGTTTAAGTGGAGTCTCTTCTGATTGGTTGTTTCCAATAAAGTATCAGTTGTTAATAATTTCAAGATTTCCATAAAAATAAGGAAACTTGGAAAACATTTTTAATTTTATTTCTTAAGAGACCACAGAGCTTAATTTTCAATTTTTATGGTAAGCTTGCTTAAAACATGTATAAAAAGAAGCCCATGTGCTCAAAGGCAGAGGCACCTTTAGCCCTACAACAGTTGGAAGCTCCATGATATCACAGCCCCACATGGATAGATTGGAGAAAGAATTCTGACTTAGACCACCTGTAGCAGACCTTCTTCTTTTAGCATATTTTTTTTTTATCACAAAAAGGACCTGAGAATCCTTATCTAAAGATAAGCCAAACTTGGGGTATACATTAAGAATCTGGGAAGAAAGAAAAAAAAGAAAAAGATATAATAAGCAGTATTTTAAAATACCATGAGTTATGGGCATGCATATGGTACAAAGAGTAGTTCTTTGGGTTGAAAGAAAGAAGAGTTTGCATTGAACTGCATAAGCTGGCAAGAATGCAGAGGCATATAATGTTTGATGGGCTTTGGAGGCATTTCAATAGTAAATGGGTGACAGGACTGGAAAGATGTGGACTATGAGGGTTTTCCAGGGAGATGGGACTTAATGGGCCATGATGTATTTGTAGGAATGTGATTTCAATAGATTGACTATTTTGTCAACTGTGATAAGTTTGTGTAGGGGAACTGAGGAAAACTGAGATGGGACTTCATGGAAGGCGCTACAAAGTACAGTCTAAAGGCCTAGATAAAAGTTTGGAACTTGATTTAGAAAGTCATGAAAAGCCACTAAGAGTTTTAAGCAAAGAGTGATGGGGCAGCAATGGCTGTGCATTTTTCAGGTTGAAAGTAGTGAGATGTCAGTTCTTCCTGGAAGATATCATGCGAATGCACACAAAACTGAACATTTTCTCAGCAGCAAGGAGTGCTAAAGGGTGCACACTCCAAGTCAACAACTCATCGTATGCAGCACCTCCCTTCCTCACACATTTTGCTTTGCTTTCTGTCACAGGACCATCAGACGTAGAACGTCCTGACTCTCCTGAATTACTAGAATGTCAGCAACAAACTCACAAAGTAGATTAGAGGGTAGGAATAGATACATAAATTTTTAAAAACCTGCCAATCATACTATTTTCTAGACAGTAATATAATAAGAACATGAGGCAGGACATCCACAAATTGTAGAGAATAATTAATAGTCCAGAACTGCCAAATAGGAATTCCCATTATGAAAACACCCTTGCAGCTAATCAGGTAGCCCTTGTTTAGAAACTAGTTAGACTCATAAAATATTTGTAAAAGGAGTGTGTGGGGGAGAAATGAGCACAATATAGGTTCTGCCATCAATCAGCTTATAATACAACTAAAGAAAGAAAACATGCTCAAAGAGCCATTAGAGAAAGGGTGAGCCCTAACCACATAGTTTCACATTCAATATGGTAGGAGTTGAAACAAGGGAGAAATGCTGTGGTTTGAAGTGGTTCAGCAAGGTAGGATTACTAGAGAAAGGGGGGTTTAGGAGTTAGATAAGTAGAGGATCAGCATTCTAGGTATGAAGGCAGGATTATCTGGCATGTGGCAGCGTGAATGATGTTAATCAGTAACTGCTAATTGATATTTACTGAGCAGCCGCTGTGTCCTTACGACGGTAAGACTATTAGAGGAAGGCAGCCCACCTGCCTAACTGGGAACACAAGGCACACATATATTGTAAAGATCATGTTGCACAAAACAGGTGTTCAATAAATAATTTTTGAATAAATGTGAACACTGAATAGCAAATAAATGTTATGGATTGTAATAGTTGTAGAAGATTGGTTGGGATTGTAGGGACTGGATGTGGGGCAACGGCTGTGGGTCTAGAGTATATTCATTGTGCAGTGGACACACACCTAATCTGTCCTCAAGGACAGAACCATGTGGAGGAATAGGAAAACAAGAGAAGCAGGCAAGAAGCGGAGGCAGTGAGTACAGCAGCTAAGAAATGTTACATTGGGTTCATCCAGAGCAAGAAAAGCGGAGAGCTGTCTGTGAGGGAAGGCCACACAAGCAAGAGGAGTCGGACAGGGGAGTAAAGGAGTGGGCTACAACAGGCCCTGCAGATGTGGAAACCAGACCCACAGAGGCACTTAGAAAGTGAGGATCCTGGATGAATTATTTTAGGAAGAAAGTGTAGGTTTAGATCAGCTGGCAGATGTTTGTGGGCTACAGCCATATTTTTCAGGACTAAAAAGGAGCAAAATAAGTAGATCTTCTTGGGACAAGAGATCTAGGGTACTCCAGAACCAGGGAAATGAGAAACAAGAGGGGAATTTTAAGAAAGAGAGGGCAGATCATCTATGAGGTTGGAGATGAAAGATGTTGGAGATGGTGAGGCAGAAGTCAAAGACTCACTCAAAGGGCAGGGACTCTGCTTAGGTGTCCATATTCCCAGAGCTTGTCATGAGGTCTGGCCCAGGTGGGCAGTCACTCGGGCCACTATGTGTCACTGTGGCTGCCATGGTGGATGGAGGCTGGACAGGACGTGTGGTGATTGGCAGTCTTTCTGGAGGACTCACCAGGGAGGGGTCTCAGGTGGGCATCTCCTTTCACCTTCCTGTGCATGTCACTGCACTGTTCTTCTTCCCTCCCTGAACAGCACACACACTGCACCCTTAGTTTCAGGGGTCTGAAAACAAATGCTACAACCACCTTGCTTTGGTGGCTTTTCCGAACAGGCATTGTGAGAAGAGATGTTCTGGCCAGGTGAAAGTGGACTTTATCTTTAGGTAGGTTTTTCAGTTAAGAAAGGTTTCCTTTGCTTATCCGTTGAGGACTTCTGTGCTGCTGCTTCTCCTCCATCTTGCTAGTTAACAGAACAGAGGCGGAAAGTGACACCAATGCTCTCGGCCATGCCTGCCTTGGGAAGCACTACCGGGCCCCACTGTTTAGCATCTTAGATGGAAATGTACACAAGGCACTGACACACGCCTGCAGGAGTGACCCAGTGCTTCCCTCCCATGGGACTCAGGGTCAGTGTGGGAAGGCAGCTGGCAGGGACAGGAGCCCCGCCTGCAAGGTGGACCGAGCCTCACTTCCACTCAAAACCAGAGTCCCATCTGCCCCAGAGTGCTCGCTCTCCTCCCCTTCCTTCCACTCAATGCAGCCTGACACGTCTTTGACCAGAACTGCAACGTTTCAAACATAAACCCAGATCTGTTGGGAAATCCTAATTAAAAAACGTTCCATTCCCAGGTGGCACAATCACATCCTGCCTAAAACTTCTGGTCCACATCCCACCACCCAGATGTTGAAAAGAAACCTTTCTCTGCTTAACACCAAAACCCTGCACTTCAAGGTTTCTTTCTTCTTTTTTTTTTTTTTTTTTTTGAGACGGAGTCTCACTCTGTCGCCCAGGCTGGAGTGCAGTGGCGCAATCTCGGCTCACTGCAAGCTCCGCCTCCCGGGTTCACGCCATTCTCCTGCCTCAGCCTCTCCGAGTAGCTGGGACTACAGGCGCCCGCCACCACGCCCGGCTAATTTTTTGTATTTTTAGTAGAGACGAGGTTTCATCGTGGTCTCGATCTCCTGACCTCGTGATCCGCCCGCCTCGGCCTCCCAAAGTGCTGGGATTACAAGCGTGAGCCACCGCGCCCGGCCACTTCAAGGTTTCTTTAGGGGACAAAGAAAAAAAAGTACACACATGCAGAGTTCAGCCTACATGTTCATTGAGGAAAAAGAGCGTGGCTTATTCATCTTTCAATCTTTTGATTGTTGGCATTATGATTATGATTATGATTAATTACTCTGACCTGACAGGAATCGAAGAAGAGAATATATGCTGGTGCTCTGAAATGATCTACCCAACTCTGTCATCTGTAACAACCAGTGATAACTCTCTTGTCTTGTAAAAAGGGTTTGTACATAACTTGTACATGGTTTCATTTTGTATTTTTCGCAGATTAAAAATTTATGTATTTGTGTTCTAAAACAAGGAGTGTTTCTTGTGTCTTTGTGGCAGTCATATGCCATGGGGGTGAGAGGTGGGCTGGGGTTGGTGAGGTCCCCGAGTTCTAATCAGGCAGCTTTTGTCTCCTCCCTTCATGCTCCTCCATGAAGGCAAAGTTGTGGATTGATTGAAACCATGAGCTTCCCTTTGCAGCTTCGAGTGCAAATAGACCTCCCCACCTCCATGGTTTTCCAGGAGCCAGTCAGCGGGTGCTGCCCAAGACTGCAATAGGCATGGCAGAGAGGAAGAGCTGCTGTCATTTAACGTGGTGCCTGAAAGCCCTACGCAGCCACACTGAGGCCAGTGGGACAGGTGCTCCTGCAGAAGGCTCCAGCAAGCAGGCCACTAAAGAAATGCACAGCATTCAACAGGTCCTTGAAAAGCTAAAGCATTTCTCCCCTCAGCCACCCACTCTCAAGCTAGTTACCATTTCCTGCCATTTGCACAGACAAATGGTGTTCTTTCTCCTGCATTTAGCTTATCAAAACCCAGGACAATCTGTTAAAGGTTTGACTCATCCTGCTCCATACTCATCCCCAACAGGGCAACAGATGGAACTTTTAAAAGCAAAAAAAAAAAAAAGCCCTTAAAAATGAATGTTGCCATGTTGGACCATGCTCTAAACCTTCTTCAGAACCTTCAGAGTTTGTGTTCTTTTCAGGGGCCTGGACTCCCAAGGGCAAAGCTGGTCCAGCCTAGAGAAAGGGAAGGATCTGGAGAATAGGAAAAAGCCATCCAAGGTATATAGATGTAATGTGCAGAATGTATTGAGACTTAATGTATTCTAGAGATGGTCTCATTTGCTCATTAGCCAAATATTTACTGAATAGCTATTATGTTAACAGTCCTCTGTTGGGAGCTGGGAAAACAACAGTGAGGAATTCTAATTCCAGTTCTCCAGTCTGGGGGAGGGTTGGGATCAACAAATAAACAGGTGATAGTCATGTATTAAAAATTGATCTGTAGGGGAAAGCACAGTTTGCCATTGGGAACACATCAGAGGGGCACTTAGCTATTTGAAGAGAAGTATACCAATTGATAGATATTTTAAAAAAACAAATCCCCCTTCTACCTAAGTCAGTATAAGCCCTAACTGAAACTTATTCCCGGTGGTCAGCAAATGCAGGTTTACCTGTCAGAATGTGCCAGTTCCTGACAGTCCTTTGTACTCCAGTTTCTCAACTTGCCTTCTCCGATATTTGCTAACAAATCTGAATGTTGTTGGGGAATGTAATTGCAGAGCATATGGTCCCCATTAGTTAGGCAAACTCCACTGCCAAATTCAGCTCCAAGGAAGGAGTCTGCATAAAGGATGAAGTATTAGGAAAACATCGACAGTGACAGAGAAGGCAAATATAAGAGATGAGACAGTGAGTTACAAAAGAGCAGGCTCGGCAAACCCAGCACAATGAATGTGGAACATAATTTTCCATTTGTTGAGAAAACAATATATGTGAATTTGTACTAAAATCTCCCTGTAGCAAAAATCAAAGTAGACCATTCACCAGAATCAATGTTAACTGCTTTGCAATGTCAGGTAAGAGAGATTCTGCTTGGGAGAAAAACATGGGTGGAACAGAATAGTCTGCTAAGGAAATAAAGCATGAGTGACATCAAAATGTAAATATAGACTTAACGCTATTTTAAATGTTACTGGACCAGCCTTTGAGAGGAGAAACAGAATCTCATGCTTAATAACCTCTCACATTCAGAGAGTATAAAAACGTAGGCTAAATGTAGTCAGAGACATGAGGTCCCCCAAGACACAGGAAAGATGATTGGACAAGGTGAGAGCCTGGAGCTTCATCAGGCAGAAGGCAGATTCCCCAGACCAGTCAAACTTCTGAAAATCAAAGAGGGACCAGGGCTGAACCCGAAGCCATACTCAGCCTGGCTGCTTGGCCTCCTCTCCCAAGGAGCTGATGCTATGGGTCCTTCACCCCAAAGCCTACCACATGCTCGCTGGTTTTTAGTCTATTGTAATTAACTCAACCTATACCTAATTCGACAGCTTTTTTTTTTTTCGAAAAAGCATTTTAATTAGGTGTTTCCAAAAATAATCAACTTCATTTTTCTGGAGTCAACAATCTCTTTCCTTCACTTCTATTTCTCTGATTAACATACTGTTTAATTCAATTGCATACTACGATAACAAGTACAGATGTTTAAATAAGCTCGGACTGCTGGTCAGCTCAGCTGGTGAAATCCCAAGGACACAGGTGAAGTAAGGAGTTCTGTGCAAGGCACACAATTTCAGTATACCACGGAAAGCCGTTAACTTGTTCACAGGAGAAAGGAGACAGACACCAGCTAATCCAACTAGTGGATAACTGGTGCTTATTTAAGAGAGCTTCTAAGGGAACTGACTTTTAATATCTATATATGGGTGACTATTAAAGTGAATTTGTTCACCCATTCCATGGAGTGCCAGTAAAAAAGATGAGGTAGACTTAATTGTTACATGTTAGGGGTTGGTGAACTACGTCTTGAAGGAAAATGCAGCCTGCCACTTGCTTGTTTTCTAAATAAAGTTTTATTGAAACACAGCTATGCCCATTCATTTACATATCATCTATAGCTGAGTTTCTGATACAACAGCAGAGTTCAGTATCTGGGACAAAGGATAAGGTTCATAAAGCCTAAATATTTACCATCTTACTTTTCACAAAAAAATCGTGCTGAGTCTTGATCTATATTGCATATAGGGAGAAAATAAAAGGTATAGTAGAATCCCATCTGTGTTAAACAATTAGGTTTATTTATTCGTTTATTAAAATTGGGAAGGAAATAAGGTCAAGTCATAAGCAGCGATTACCAGAGTAGTAGGAAGCAAAGGGGAAATATTAAGAGACAGAAAGGAGTTTTGCTTTTCACTTTATACATTTCTGTTTTATTTAGGTTTATGTAGATCCAACATGCATAATTTTTACTACTGGAAAAATGTTAAAGATAATTCTTTTAGGAAAATTAATAAATAAGTTTAATTAGCTAACAAAATACATTTACAATAAATAAAAGCCTATGGTTACCCTGGGTGTAAGTGGCATTGCCAGGATGGGAACGCAGTTCTGCTGACTCCAAAGACCATTCCAGAGCTCTGCATTTCATAGCTGCCAGTTTCCAAGTGGCCTGTATAAAGCAGGAAAGTGAGACATAGTGACAGTTTATCCAGTACTCTGAGTTTGCTGCTTTACCACAGCTTTTGAGCACTGGACCTGCCAGGCTAGCAAGCAGGAGTCTCATCCCCCAACAAACTGTTCTTCCTGTAATTGCATCCCCAGCACCGATGCAGCAGCAGGAGAACTCTACCCGCCTGCAGAAGGAGGCTGCAGGCCTGAGCTACTTAACTCCAAGGCTCTGCCTACGTTCATCCTCAGGGCTCAACTCGACCTCATCGCACTGGGTCCTGACCTCATTCTATTTTGTGGAGTCCTTTTTATATCAAGGTATCTTCCCAAGAAAGGATATGCCCTCCAATAATCTTTTATCTATTAATTAAAACAAAATTAATTAAGCATAATAGATTATTCATACTATTGGCACACATTTTAAAGATACAGAATAAACAGTGAAAATAAATATCCCTCCCATTTCTGTTTTAGACATCCAGCTCCCCTCCCTAAGACAACCATGGTTAATAGTTTCTTCTTCATCCTTCCAGAAAGTCTTTGCATATACAATCATAATCCAAAAATAGCATGCTATGTACTTTATAACACTTTAAATGCACTCTATATATCTTTTTAAAACAATATAATGTGTAGATTTTTTGTCCATCCATCAATTTTCCTAAGGGCTGCATAGCATTCCATATAAAAATCTATTTAACCTTTCCCCTGTTGATGATTATTAGGTTGGGTTTATTCTTTGGCTATTTCACCCACAATTTCAATGAACACTCTGTGCATATATTTTTGTGCACAAATGTAAGCACAGCAGTACGTTAAATTCTCGGAAGCGGAATTGCCCTGTCATTAAAAAAAAATTTTAAGTGCAGTTGTAGTTGATTTGCCAAACTATCCCCAAAGATGTTTTAAATCATAATTCTACCCTCTACCCCTGCATTCTGGCTTTCCACACCATCTTCAACATGGGTTATTATATTAACCAGGATGCTTTTCACGTAAGTAATAGAATGTCCAACTAAAAATTAGTTATGGAAATGAAAAGTCCACAGGTGTGTTAGAGTTGGTTGATTCTGCAGCTCAACCTTGTTACCAAGAACCTAGGGGCTTTCCATCTTTATGTTCTGTTGTCTTCAGCACACTGACAATGGCTGTGCTCATTGCCAAAGGACAGCTATAACTATTGTAGTGGTCACATACAAACAAAATAATGTTCTATAAAAAAAGAAGAGGCTAGTTTTTCTCATGGGACTTTCTTTTTAATTGAAGAAAAAACATTTTCTAGAGTCACCTAGTACACTTTCTTTTGGATCCTATTGGCTAGAATGAGGTCACATGACCACAATCAAAATAATAAAAGAATTGATATGAAAAGGGTATAATAATTACATGTTTGACTTAGACTTTGAACTGCCCATGTTAGATTGGGAGTGAGATCACCTCTTCTGCTGCTTGAGTGGGGAATCCAGCAAACGAAAAAGGAGGAGTGGTCATAGAGCAGGCCACCAAATAGTGGCCAATGTGAGATTTGAAAGTAAATTTTTATTTCAACTACATTTAAATGTTTAAATTATGTGCAAAGTTAAACATCTTTTGATATTTTGTTGCCAGTTTTTCCATTTATATGTCTCTAACTGAACTTCCTATGTAATTTACTTTGAAGTTATCCAGTTTTTAAATTTCTTAATTAAATTTCTTTTTAAAATTTCAAAACTAGCGTATGCTCACCGTAAATAATGAAAAGATATTTATATTTAAAGTAATCTCCTTAAACCTCCTTTATATTTTCCACCCCTCCATTGTGAAACCAATGCAAATATATAAAATAGGTGGGGAAATGTTTAATAGTTTTTTGGCAAATAAAAAGCTCATACTACAAACAAGATTTTGCAACTTGCTTTTCTTAATTAAAAATACATAAGTATATTCCCTCCAGATTAATAGATATAGTTAACATCATTTTAATTAACGTATCCTTTAATTATCTATTGAAAGTAGTAAAATAACAAAATTAAATTTTAAGAATAAAAAGCTATAGGAAATTAATATTCTAATTGATGTATAGATCTAAGTTAAAAGTCCACCCACCTTTTATGACATTCAGGTGTTTCCTATTCTTTTCCACCCTCTGGAGTTCCTTTCTCTCTAATAGACAGGGCCACTGCTTCCCTGAAGAGACACAAGTGAGCAGGTGAGTAAAATCTAGGATAAGACCAAGGCTAAAAGTTTTAAGGATTGTCATCTGTAGGTCAGAGTCTCCCTGCCCCGCCAAACTCAAATAACTCTTGAATACATCAGAGGAAAAACTGCTGTTAAAAGAGTGGTGCTAGGGGCATTAAAAATGAAATACAGAGGAAATTTCTGAAGTTTCAGAACTATCACACCTGCATAAAGCAAACATAGGTATGTAGTTTACTAAATTATAGATGAACCATCAAAAGGGGCAACAAAAAATAGAAAAGATAGAAAATATGATGGCAAATCTGAGACAAACATATTATATGAGTAAATAAAATGGGCTAACTTTTTTTTAAAGACCTATGGTGGAAAAGTAAACCCAAAAATTATGCTGCATATAAATGTTATCAAAAAATAAACTTTATTGCAGCCCTATTCACAATAGCAAAGACATGGAATCAACCCAAATGCCCATCAATGATAGACTGAATAGAGAAAATGTGGTACATATACACCATGGAATACTATGCAGCCATAAAAAGGAATGAGATCATGTCCTTTGTGGGGACATGGATGGAACTGGAAGCCATTATCCTCAGCCAACTTAGCCACAGAAAACCAAACACCACATGTTCTCACTGTAAGTGAGAACTGAACAATGGGAACACATGGACATAGGGAGGGAAACAATACACACTGGGGCCTGTTGGCGGGGGTGTAGTAGGGGGAGGGAGAGCATTAAGAAAAATAGCTAATGCATGCTGGGCTTAATACCTAGGTGATGGGTTGACAGATGCAGTAAACCACCATGGCACACGTGTTAACCTATGTAACAAATCTGCACATGTACCTCAGAGCTTAAAATACAAATTAAAAATTAAAAAAAACAACTTAGAACAGCTGAAAGTAAAAGCATATGCAAAGGCATTTGGATCAATTAGAATTTTTGGTTTAAGCAGAGAATAGCAAATTCATAATATCAGATAATGTTAACATCAAGACAAAAATTATTGAACAAGAAAAAGCATGATATTTTTTATGATAAAAGTGCAGTATGATCACACAAGGTCTAACAACCACAGATACCAGACTCAAATTATCACACCATCAAATTCCATAAGGCAAAAATAGGAGGGAACTTCAAAATATTCAGGGAAAAACTGAAATAAAAAATAAAAATTAAAATCATAAATCTTGTTTATCAACATGAACTCCATCAAGGTCAAGATACTTTGTAAGCAATGATACCAGCTCTTAGTCCATCCCTAAAGAACTAAGGGTCATGGGAATTTAACCATATTAATTTGGTCTATTTTACATTATTAACAGAAGGAAAATGGGTGCCCTATACAGACTTTTTAAGATTAGGAAACAAAAAGAAGGCAAAAGGAGCCAAATCAGGACTGTAAAGTGATGCCTAATGATTTCCCATTGAAACCCTTACAAAATTGACCTTTTTTATGAGAGGAATAGGAGCATTGTCCTGCTGGAGAAGAACTCTCTGGTGAAGCTTTCCTGGACATTTTTCCGCTAAAGCTTGACTACCTTTCTCAAAATACTTTCATAATGAGCAGATGTTGTTGTTCTTTGGCCCTCCAGAGAGTCAACAAGCAAAATGCCTTGAGCATCCCAAAAATCTGTTGCCATGAACTTTGCTCTTGACCAGTCCACTTTTGCTTTGACTGGACCACTTTCACCTCTTGGTAGCCATTGCTTTGATTGTGCTTTGACTTCAGGATCATACTGGAAAAGACACACTTCATCTCCTGTTGCAACTCTTCAGGAAAACGCTTCAGGATCTTGATCCTCCTTGTTTAAAATTTCCATCGAAAGCTCTATTCTTGTCTGCAGCCAATCTGGGAGCAATAGTTTTGGCACCCATCAAATGGAAAGTTTGCTCAGCTTTAATTTTTCAGTCAAAATTGTGTAAGCTGAATCAATTGAGATGTGGTGTTGACTATTGTTTCTGCTGTTAATCGTTGGTCCTCTTCAATTATTGTACAAGCAGTATTAATTTTTTCCTTGCAAATTGATGTAGCTGGTCTGCCACTGTGGGCTTCGCCTGCAACATCATCTCATCCCTTCTTAAAATAAGTTATCCATTTTAAACTGATGATTTCCATGGGGCATTCTCCCCATAAACTTTGTGTAAAGCTTCAATGATTTCACCTTTTTTCCACTCAAGCTTCACCATACATTTGTTGTTTGTTCTTGCTTCAATTTTAGCAGAATTCATGTTGCTTTGATAAGGGCTCTTTTCAAATTGATGTCTTACCCTTCTTCGATCCTGTTCAGACATGTTATAAGAAGTTAGTACTAATTTCTTTTTGTGCCAAAAATGTTTTGAAATCCATGCATAGTTTTTTCATAGTATACATTTTCATAAACTTTTTCAAGACTGCTCATATACGAAATGTGGGGAGAAATACTTAGAAGCAATTAATAGTAGGAGATATTAATCTCTCTTATTCCATGAAAGATTGAGTGAATAAAAATAAGCAAGACTATGAAAAATTCAGCATTGTTAATAAGATAGATTCTATATGTCAGTTTAATACTTAGGTATGTATATATGTTATATGGACATCATATGTGTGTATATGTATATATGTTATATGGACATATATGTGTGTCTGTATATATGTGTGTGTTTATATATACATGTATAATTATATATATAATGAAAACAGAATATGTTCCCTTTTCATGAAGCATTCTTAAAACTCTACCACATACTATTCTGCAAAATACCAATATATTCTAAAAATAGAAATTGTACACATTATTTAGCGAAAGAAAATTAGTAATTAACAACAAAATCAGAAAGAAAAAGAAACTTACTAGCTGGAAATTATTTTAAAACAAAAATCAAAGCCAAAATTGGAGATTATGCAGAAAATCACAATAATAAAATATATTATAATCTATGGAATGCTGCTAAAACACTGCAAAAAGGAAAATTCATGTCTTTAAACACATATATTTAAGCAAGAAATAATAAAACAAGTTCAGCATACAACACAAGAAGTCAGAAAGAAAGTGAATGAAATCAACTTTAGACAAGAAAATAAACTAAAAAATATTAAAGCAGGCATTAATGAACTAGACAACAAAAAGTTATAGAACTAATGCATATACAAGAGCAATTCTATGAGAACAAAAAACAATGAAATAATAAAGGAGAAAGTACAAATTCACAAAAATATAAATGGTAAATAACTATAAAAACAAATAATATGAATCTCAAGTGTGTTTAACTCTGTAAAAGTAAATTTGAAAATTTTGATGAAATGAAAATCTTAGGAAAATATAAACTAGTGTTTAGAAAAGAGATAAGCAGAAATTAACCTATTGCCTTGGGAAAAATAGAGACCATTGTTGAAGCATACGCACCCATAATAAAAAATGTGTTAGGCCTAGTAATTTTGTGGGTGAGTTTCACCCAAAATTTAAAAACAGGTATTTTCAATGCTATTCCAGAGCATAGAAAAATAATGCTTTTGGCTGGGCGCGGTGGCTCACGCTTGTAATCCCAGCACTTTGGGAGGCCAAGGCAGGCGGATCACGAGGTCAGGAGATCGAGACCACGGTGAAATCCCGTCTCTACTAAAAATACAAAAAAAATTAGCCAGGCATGGTGGCGGGCGCCTGTAGTCCCAGCTACTTGGAGAGGCTGAGGCAGGAGAATGGCGTGAACCCAGGAGGCAGAGCTTGCAGTGAGCCGAGATTGCGCCACTGCACTCCAGCCTGGGCGACAGAGTGAGACTCCGTCTCAAAAAAAAAAAAAAAAGAAAAATAATGCTTTCAATTCTTTTATGAAATGTTCAAAACATTGTTTACAAAACCTGACAATTACAGCAAAAAAAAAATAGAGACCAATTTCACTTACAAATATTAATTCAAATATAGCAAATATGAAAATAAAGCTTGCAACATATGTATAATATACATGTTTCAATATTAGGAATTATTACAGAGTAATTGTCCACATAACAGGTCTGAGGTGAAAATCGTATTGTAATTTCTATATATGGTAAAAGAGATTTGATAAAATCTAACACCTTGATCAAAAATCACAACAAAGTAGGTAATTTTCTTAACATTATAAACAATATGTATTTTAAAAATCATCATTAGATATAATGAAAGAACTACAGAACTCTTCTCGTTCCAATAATGATTCCAGAAAGAAAGTTTAAGAAACTCACCTTTGTTGATTATGTCTAGCTTATTCTATTACACAATTTAAAAAGTGAGATGTCTTTAAAACTTGGAAGGAAGGCAAACTTTTATTATTTGCACATTATGATTGTATCTATGAAAAATCCAAGAAAATCAACTGGAAATCACTAACAAATTATAAAAGAATCAAATAAGTTGATTGGGTAAAAAAAACTGAACTACAAAAGAGAATAGTCTTCCTAAGTACAATTATGAAATATAAAAATGTGAAACTATGAAGAAGTAAAAAATTATATAAAACAGTTAAAAATAAAATATTAATTAGCTTAAAATAAATATTCAGTGAAAAAATACTCAATATTATTAGTCATCATGGAAATGTAAATTAAAACTACAATGAGGAACAACTTCATGTACACTACGATGGCTATTTTAAAAGACTGACAATACCAAAGGCCGTGAGGATGTGTAGCAACTAAATCTTCCATACATTGCTCGTGGTAATGCCACTTTGGAAAACAGTTTAGTAGTGCCTAGTAAAGTTACAGATGTACTTTTTATTAAAAAGAGACAATTCCACTCATAGTAGAAAACCAGATATTCATAGCAGCTTTATTCATAATAACCCTAAACTGGAAACAATTCAAAGCTTATTGACAGGTGAATGTATAAACAAATTATAATGTATTTATGCTATGAACTACTACACAAGAAAGAAAAGAAATGAACGACTGATGCATATAAGAATATGAATAAATTTCAAAAATATTATGTTGACCAAATAATCAAAACAAGAAAGATACATACTGTATGATTTCATTTATATAAAACTCTAGAAAAACCTCTATAGTGATAGAAAGTAGACATGTGGTTGCTTGGGGACAGTCAAGAAAGGAGAAGATTGATTAGGATATGATATGATTGAAATTTGGGGGTCATAGAAATTTTCTATATCTTTATTGTGGTGATTGTTATATGGCTGTATAAATTTGTCATAATTAATGAAATGCACAGTTAAAATCAGCACATTTCATTGTATGTAAACTATACCTCAATATAGTTGACTGAAAAAACACAAAGACAAATTATAAAATGACAGTAATCAAAATTGCTTAGTACTGATGCTTGACTTGACAGATTAGAGAGATAGAATAGACAGACAAGAAATTCTTCCCATATATCTAATCATTTAGCATATGAGAAAGATGGCATTACTTATTAGTGAAGGAAAGGTGGGTAATTCAAATGATATCAAGATAGAGTAGTCATGTATAAAAGATACAGCTTTATGCCTGTTATAGGTTGAATTCTGTCACCCAAAAAGATATGTTGAAGTTTTAACTCACAGTACCTCAGAATGTGGCCTTATTTGGGAATAGTGTCATTGCAGATGTAATTAATAAAGATAAGGTCACACTTTACTTAGTGGGCCCATAATCCAATATGACTGGTGTCCTTATGAGAAGATACAGACAGAGATTGAGGTTGGCTATGTGATGATAGAGGCAGAGGTTGGAGTGATGCATTTATAAGCAAAAGAACACCAAGGATTGCTGGCCACTACCAGAAGCCAGGAAGAGGCAAGAAGGATTTGTCCTAGGGTCTCAGAGACAGCATGGCCCTGCTGATAACTAGATTTAGAACTTCTCACCTTCAGAACTGTGAGAGAATACATTTATGTTGTTTTAAGTCCTTCAGACCAGTTGTAGTACTTTGTTATGGCCCTAGGAAATTAATATAAGGCCTATATAACTCCTTTTGCAAAAAATAAGTGACTGAAAAGATTAAAAAGAAAAAGCAATAAAAGAAAACATGCTAGACATGAAAAGTAAATCTCAGATTGGGAAAGGTATTATAAAAATGATGAAATATTCAAAAGCCAAAAACTGGAACATTGTTGTAAACAACTAAATCATTTAAAAAGTATTCATATAAAAATAATAAAATACGTACAGCTCTTGATTTGATTTGCTAAGTTTTGAGAGAATTTTTCTATCTATGTCCTAGAGAGGACCTTGTTATTTTTCAGTGTATGGAAAGCTTTTTCATTCATTGTCAAACGTTGGCATCAAGATTATACTGGCCTGATATAATGAGCTAAAAACTGTTTCCACTTTTTCAATTCCCTGAGAGAGTTTATATAAAATTAGTGCTATTTTTCCCCCATAGTCTTTGGAAAAAAATCACTGATGAAGCTATCTGTACTTGGAAATTACCTTGTGAGAAGTATTTTCATCACAGATTCAATATACTTAATAGATGTAGAACTATTTAGATTTTCTTTCTCCTTTTCTGTTGGTTTTTGTGAATTCTGTTGGTTTAGGATTTGTCTATTTCATGTAAATTTCCAAAAATTTTAGTATAATACTGTTTATAAAATCTTTTTATTATCTTTGTAATATTGGAAACATCTGTCCTTTTTTATGTTATTGGTAATTCGTACTTTTCATTTTTCTGATGTAAATCTCCTTTCAATTTCCTTTAGGCAGAGTATATTTGTGATGAACTCTCTTAGTTTTTTTGCTTGTCTGGAAATATCTTTGTTTTTTATCTCCCCTTAAATGATAATTTAGTAAGAAAATATAATTCTAGCTTAGTTTAGGCAATGTCAATATAATAATCTTTCCTTTTGAGTTTTCTCTCCTCTTTCTGGCTACATACAAGTTACTATCTTGATCTTTGCTGTTTTGTGGCTTCATTGAATAGAATTTGTCTATTTCATGTAAATTTTCAAAACTTTTAGAATAAAGTTGTTCATAACATCATCTATATTGGGAGCATCTATAGATATGTCCTCTTTATTATTCTTGTTATTGGTAATTTGTGACTTTCTTTTTCCTTTGTTAAAAAAATTAATCTTATTAGTTTATTAGTTTTTCAGAGAATCAACTTTTAGAATGAAATAACGAAAATTATTCTAGAAGTAAAGCGTGAAATCCAGAATGAAGAGTGAGCAAATAAATGAGTAAACATGTGGGTAAATAAGAAAACAATGACTGTAAAATGAAAAGCAATAAATATGAGCTAAGGAAAAATAGTTTAACATAGAAGAGGAGTGGATATAGAGTGATGATCAGAGTTAAACATTCTATATTCTATGACTTGCTCAGAAGATCAGAGCTATTTTTTTTTTTTTTTTGTCACAGTCTTGCTCTGTCACCCAGGCTGCAGTGCAGTGGCGGAATCTCAGCTCACTGCAACCTCTGCTTCCTGGGTTCAAGTGATGATCCTGTCTCAGCCTCCCCAGTAGCTGGGATTACAGGCGCCTGCCACCACGCCTGGCCAATTTTTGTATTCCTAGTGGAGACGGAGTTTCTCCACTTTGGCCAGGCTAGTCTTGAACTCCTGACCTCAGGGGATCCACCTGCCTTAGCCTCCCGAAGTGCTGGGATTACAGGAGTGAGCCACCATGCCCAGCCACTGTTTTTTTTTTAAATATCACTAAGTTTAGTGTGTAATGTTAAAATTTAACAGTAACCATCGGCTGGGGGTGGTGGCTCATGCCTGTGATCCCAGCACTTAGGGAGACAGAGGTGGGCGGAGTACAAGGTCAAAAGATCGAGACTATCCTGGCCAACATGGTGAAACCTCATCTTTACTAAAAATACAAAAATTAGCTGGGCGTGGTGGCACATGCCTGTAGTCCCAGCTACTCGGGAGGCTGAGGCAGGAGAATCACTTGAACCCCAGAGGCAGGGGTTGCAGTGAGCCAAGTTCATGCCATTGCACTGCAGCCTGGTGACAGAGCAAGACTCTGTCAAAAAAAAAAAAAAAAAAAAATCAAAAGGAAGAAATAGGGCTTATAACTTCCAAATCAGTACAGGAGAAAATGCAACCAAAAAATCTACCCAAAATAAACCACAAAAAATGTTAAAAAGAAGCATCAAACAAGCAGTGCAATTAAGGTGGTAGAAGTAAATATAAACAGATACATAAATGGACATAAGTGAACCAAAACTTTAATTAAAAATTAGTTAAAACATTGTTTATGGAACTTCCATCGCTTCTTGGTCTCATGGCTAAGATCAAGTGTGGAACTTTCAGAGACAGCCAAGGGGAAGTTGGGCAACTATAGCTACTTTCTGACTTGTTAGAGATTACCGAATTATTGATACTGATTTCTAAAACGTCTCGTCTGAGTACTAAAAGCAAATACTTATGGACCCTGAAGGAGTCTGATATGTAAACAATAATAATAACACGGTGGTTCACGCCTGTAATCCCAGCAGTCTGGGATGCCAAGGCGAGTGGATCACTTGAGGTCAGGAGACCAGCCTGGGCAACATGGTGAAACCCTGTCTCCACCAAGAACTACAAAACTTAGCCAGGCGTGATGGCATGTGCCTGTAGTCCCCAGCTACTCAGGAGGCTGAGACAGGAGAATCGCTTGAACCTGGGAGGCAGAGGTTGCAGTGAGCTGTGATTGTGCCGCTGAACTCCAGCCTGGGGGACAGAGTGAGACTCCATCTCAATAAATAAATAAATAAGTAAATAAATAAAATAACTAGACTAACATGAGACAAAATATGAGAATGACAAAAAACAGCTTTACAATAGACATGTTGAATGTGGATGTGGATAATTTGCCCAAAGTATATACAATTCTAAACTCATAGGCACCCAATAACTTGACATCTGACCTCAAAATATGTTTTAAAATAGTAACTCTTACAAGTAGGAAATATTAAACACCACCATAATGAATTAAATATTCTATTTCAGTGTAAGATAAATCATGAGACAAAAAATTAGATAAACTTAGAGACAGTTTCAAATCAGTACGTTATTTAAAAACTAAGAAGTTTAGTGAACTGGCATATATAGAATACTGCGTCCAACATTTCAAGAACTCATTATTATTAAGTACACAGCAAATAGGAAAAAACAACCATGTAACTAATCAGTAAAGCAAACCTCAATAAACTTTAAAGAAATAGTTTTAAATAAAAGAACAAATCATTTGGGAAATTAGAAAATCTTTGCACCTGAACATTAGTGAATATTCTACACATGAAAATTTATGAGGTGAAGATAAACTGGTACTTAAAGGGAAATTTAAAGCCATATATACCTAAATTAGAATGGCTCCAATTGATGAGTTCAGTATTTCTCTTAAAAACTAAAAAAAGAGAAACGCAAACAAACATTAAGAAAATAAAAGGAAGGGAATAATTAAAGATAACCGTAGAAATTTATGAAAACGAAGATCTAATAGAATGCATAAGCTTTAAAGCCAAGAGTTGTTTCTTTGAAAAGTCAAAGATTAGTAAAAAGGAAAATAATAATGACAAAGAGGAAACAAATAAATTATATTAGATATGAAAAATGGGCATAGGTAGAGATATACCTAATAATAATAATAATAATATAAACCATTTATGCTAATACATTTATACATAAAAACGAAGTTAATTTTTTAGTTAAAAATTTTCTTAACTGTCTTTGATGTATAGTAGGTAGATATATTTATGGGTTACATGAGGTATCTTGGTACAGGCATGCAAGGTATAATAATCACATCAGGATAAATGGAGTATCCATCACCTCAAGCATTCATCCTTTCTGTTTCAAACAATC
The DNA here is from genome assembly GCF_009828535.3 of Hylobates moloch. Classification (NCBI taxonomy): domain Eukaryota; kingdom Metazoa; phylum Chordata; class Mammalia; order Primates; family Hylobatidae; genus Hylobates; species Hylobates moloch. Next base: position 71,403,974 of record NW_026652278.1, on the reverse strand, counting down.
TGATTATATTATTTTAATTGTTTTAAAATGTACAATTAAATTATTTTTTACTATAGTCACCCTGTTGTGCTAGCAAATACTAGGTCTTATACATTCTAACTATTTTTTGTACCCATTAACGATCCCTACTTCCCCCTATCCAACCACTACACTTCCTAGCGTCTGGTTAACCAACCTTTTACTCTCTATTTCCGTGAGTTCAATTATTTTAATTTTTAGCTCCCACAGATAGACGAGAAAATGCAATGTTCATCTTTTTGTGCCTGGTTTATTTCACTTAGCATAATGATATCCAGTTCCATCCATGTTGCAAATGACAGGATCTCCTTTTTTGTGGCTGAATAGTACTGCACTGTATATATGTATGACATTTTCTGTATCCATTCATCTGTTGATAGATGCTTAGGCTGCTTCCATGTCTTGGCTATTGTAAATAGTGCTGCAATAAACATGGGACTGCAGATATCTTTAAATATGCTGATTTATTTTCTTTTGCATATATACTTACGAGTGGGGTTGCTGGATCATATGATAGCTGTACTTTTAGTTTTTTGAGGAACCTCCAAACTGTTCTCCATAGTAGCTGTACTAATTCACATACCAACAAAAAGCGTACAAGAGTTCCCTTTTTCCACATCCTTGCCAGCATTTGTTTTGCTTGCCTGTTGAATAAAAGTCATTTTAACTGGGGTTGAATGATATCTCATTGTAGTTTTAATTTGTATTTTCCCGACGGTCAGTTATGTTAAGCACCTTTTAATATATCTGCCATTTGTATGTCTTCTTTTGAAAAATATCTATTCAAATTATCTGCCCATTTTTAATGGGATTATTGGATTTTTTTCCTATAGAGTTTTTTGAGTCCCTTATATATTCTGGTTATTAATCCTTTGTCAGGTGGGTAGTTTGCAAATATTTTCCCCCATTCTGTGGGTTGTATCTTCACTTTGTTGATTGTTTCCTTTGCTGTGCAGAAAGTTTTTTAACTTCATGTGATTCCATTTGTCCATTTTTGCTTTGGTTGCCTGTGCTTGTGGGGTATTACTCAAGAAGTCTTTGCCCAGTACAATGTCTTGGAGAGTTTCCCCAATGTTTTCTTCTAGTAGTTTCATTGCTTGAGGTCTTAGATTTAAGTCTTTAATCCATGTTGATTTGATTTTGTATATGGTGAGATATGGGGATCTAGTTTCATTCTCCTGCATGTGAATATCTAGTTTTCCCAGCATCATTTATTGAAGAGACTTTCCTTTCCTCAATGTACATTCTTGGAACCTTTGTAAACAATGAGTTCACTGTAGATGCAGGGAAATATTTCTCTAGTCTCCTCCACTGGTCTATATGTCTGATATTTTTTAGGACAGTACCATGCTGTTTTGGTTACTATAAATCTATAGCATAATTTGAAGTCAGGTAATGTGATTCCTCCAGTTTTGTTGCTTCTGTTTAGAACAGCTTTGGCTATTCTGGGTCTTTTGTAAGTCCATACCAGTTATGATGTTATAATATTCTGTGTGTTTCTATTTACCTACTATTACCCATGAGTTTTGTACCTTCGGATGATTTCTTATTGCTCATTAATGTCCTTTTCTTTCTGATTAAAATATTCCCTTTAGCATTTTTTGTAGGATAGGTCTGGTGTTGATTATGTTTTTCAGCTTTTGTTTGTCTGGAAAAGTCTTTAGTTCTCCTTCATGTTTGAAGGATATTTCCACTGGGTATACTATTCTAGGGTAAAAGTTTTTTTTTCCCTTCAGCACATATAAGGTTTCCACTGAAAACCTTATATGTCTATTGCCAGACATATTGGAGTTCTATTGTATACTACTTGTTTCTTTTCTCTTGCTGCTTTTAGAATCCTTCCTTTATCCTTGACTTTTGAGAGTTAGATTATTAAAGGACTTGAGGTAGTCTTCTTTAGGTTAAATCTGCGTGGTGTTCTATAACTTTCTTGTACTTAGATATTGATATCTTTCTCTAGGTTTGGAACATTCTCTGTTATTATCCCTTTGAATAAACTTTCTACCCCTACCTCTTTCTCTACCTCCTCTTTAAGGCTAGTAACTCTTATATTTGCCCTTTTGAGGCTATTTTGTAGATCTTGCAGGTGAGCTCTGTGATTTTCAATTCTTTTTTCTTTTTCCTCCTCTGTGTATTTTCAAAAAAACCTGCTTCAAGCTCACTAATTCTTTCTTCTGCATGATTAATTCTGGTATTAAAAGACTCTGATGCATTCTTAAGTATGTCAATTGTATTTTTCAACTCCAGAATTGCTGCTTGATTCTTTTAAATTTTTTCAATAGCTTTGTTAAATTTATCTGATAGAATTCTGAATTCCTTCTTGATGTTATCCTGAATTTCTTTGAGTTTCCTCAAAGTGATTGTTTTGAATTCTCTACCTGAAATGTCACCTATCTTTTTCTCTCCAGAATTGGGCCCTGGTGCTTTATTCACTTTGATAGGGTCATGTTTTCCCAGATGGTGTTGATGCTTGTAGATTCTCATTGGTGTCTGGGTATTGAAGAGTTAGGTATTTATTGTAGTCTTTGCAGTCTGGGCTTATTTGTACCCATCCTGCTTGGGAAGGATTTCCAGGAATTCAAAGAACTTGAGTTTTATGATCTAAGCTGTATCTGTATTGGGGGGACCCATGGCCCAATAGTGCTGTGGTTCTTGCAGATTCATGGAGGTACCACCTTAGTGGTCTTGGATAAGATCCAGAAGAATTCTCTGGAATACCAGGTAAAGATGCTCATTCTCTTCCCTTATTTTCTCCAAAACTAACAGAGTCTCTATCTCTCTGTGCTGAGCTACCTGGAGCTTGAGTAGGGTGACACAAGCACCTCTATGACCACCACCACCGAGACTGCACTGGGTCAGACCTGAAACCAGCAGACCACTGGGTCTCGCCCAAGGCTTGCTGTAACCTCTATCTATCTACTATCTATGTTTGCTCAAGACCCTAGGACTAGACAATCAGCAGATGGTGAAGCCAGACAGGCTTGTGTTTTTTCCTTCAGGGTGTCAAGTTCCCCAGGCCCAGGGTGGGTCCAGAGATGCCCTACAGAAACCAGGGATGGTAGTTAAAAACCTACCAGCATTCAACTGTACTGCTGCTGAGCTGGCTCTCAAACAATGAAACAAAGTCTTTCTTACTCTTCCCTCCCTTTTCCACAGGCAGAGGAGCCTCACCACGCGGCCACCACAGCCATAATCCCACGAGGAGTACTGTCAGGCTTCCACCAATGTTCACTTAAAGCCCAAGGGCTCTTCCGTCAGCTTGTGGTGAAAGTTGCTAGGCCTGGGAGTCACCCTTCAGGGTGGTTGGTTCCTGTCTGTCTCAGAGCAGGTTCAGAAATGCAATCCAAATGCCAATGCCTAGAATCGGGGACCCTAAGAGCCTGCCTGGTGCTCTAAATCTCTGTGGGCCAAGCTGGTACCTAAGGTGCAAGACAAAGTCTCCTTTACTTTTCCATCTGCTTTTCTCAAACCATAGCCACCACAGCTGAGAACGTGCTGCTGTTTCACCTGAAACCAATACATCTCAGAATCTCACCCAAGGCCCACAGCATACCTCCTGGGTATCACTGCAGGTGATGGGGACTGCTATAACTGAGTCCTTTCCTTTGAGGCAGCAGGTTCTCTTCTGGCCCAGGATATGTCTAAATGTCATCTGGGATTCAGGTATTGGACTGGGGGCCTCAAGACTCTGACCAGTGCTCTATCCCGCTGTGGCTGAGCTGCTATCCCAGATTAAGACAAAATCCTCATTACTCTTTCTTCTTCTCTCCTCAAGCAGGAGGAAGTAGTCTCTTTTGGAGCCATGAGCTGTGCAGCCCGGGGTTCAGGGATGGGTGGCACAAGGACTATTTTAGCCATCCTGGCTGGTGTCTTAGTAGGTCACACGTCTCTCCAGTCCACTGGTTCTGAGCCCAGCTCAGCACTGGGACTTTCCTAGAAGTTGCAGTACTTGTGACCTAAACTACCTTTCAAGTTTATTTGGGGTCCTAGAGCACACCAGCCTGCAGTGGTGAGACTTGCTGGAACTCAAGTTCCAACTGCTGGGATGGGGAATTCTCCTCTGGCTAGGGCCAGTCCAAATGCTCTCTCCACTGGTAGGCATCAGCTAAGTGCAGACTAGTTCTGCTTTCTGCTGTGGCAGGGCAGCACTGGGTTCAATGCAATCATGGAATGCAATTGCATTCTCCCTTGCTAAATGCACAGATTCTCTGTGCCACATAGCAGCTGCCACGAGGAGGGGGTGGCATCCGCAATTCAAGACTGTTTTTTGTGCCCTTTCCAGTGCTTCTTTCAGTAATATGAAGTTAAAACCAGGTACTGTGAGTGCTCATCTGATTTTTGGTTCTTATGAAGGTGCTTTTTTGTGTGTAAATATTTGTTAAGTTTGGTGTTCCTCCTGGGGGGATGAAAGATGCAGTCTTCTATTTCACTTTCTTATTCCACCCCTCTTCTGTGGCTCTTAAGTTAAAGTTGTAATAAAAAATAAAACATGAAAATTGGTTTAAGAAACAAGAGGTAAGTCAAATAGAGATCAAAGAATTAATTGGTAGACTGTCTGGTGAACCTATTCAAGTTTAGAGTTTTCTTTGTGGGAGTATCTACATTTGAGGGATAAATTATTTCAGTATAATGCAAGTTATTCCAGAGTATAGAAAAAGGAAAATGAAGGCTGGGTGCAGTGGCTCA